>NW_027492914.1:0-398828 GCF_021521415.1 Bidens hawaiensis
CGTGGAGAACAAGGGAGGGGCCGATCGGGTCTTGTGGGTTTAGAAAATAGATTAGGGTTTGTAGTTAAGGTTATATTTATAGATATACAAGTTACACTCTAGTCCCTAAACTTCCAAATGTTACATCTCTAGCCTAATTAGTTGGTTCTTGTTTCTTGTTTAACATTCCACATAACATAATCAAGTAACACACATATATCTAACACATAATTATCACATAATTATTGTTTTGACGTTTGTCGTTTATTTATCAATCGTTCGCGTCAACTCGTTGGCGTTTCGGTGCAAATCCCGAAAGACTACACATGTAGTAAGTGTTAAGCGTCATTTAAACCCTAGTTTAAATGTAATGAAGTGTGCGTTATAGATTCAACGATCTTAAAGTTTGAATTGACGGAGTTGAGTTAACGGGGTTAACCTGAAATTGACGATTGTCACATCATTCCCATGTTAAAGAATTTTCGTCCCGAAAATTTGAGTCAAGTCGTGATGAGAGCCTGAAAAAGTAAGAAAGATTTTCAGTTTGTCATATCATCCCCTAGTAGAAAGAAATTTCGTCCCGAAATTTAGTTCATACCTCCGGTGATGTTTGACGGTTTGCCGGGTTTCGCGGTTTTCGGTGTTTGGTTAGCCCTTCAAAAAGGTGAGGATACTTTTTCATCATGTGATCCTCGCGTTCCCATGTGAACTCCGGTCCACGTCTCGAGTTCCAACGAACCTTAACAATTGGAATTTTGCTGCGTTTGAGCGTTTTGGTTTCCCAATCCAAAACCTCGACTGGTTCCTCAATGAACCGTAACTGTTCATCAACTTGTAGTTCCTCCAACGGGACTACTTGGGTTTCATCAGATAGGCATTTCTTCAAATTTGATACGTGGAATACATCGTGTACGCCACTGAGTTCTGTTGGTAGGTCCAGTCGGTACGCCACCGGACCAATGCGCTCAGTTATCCGGTACGGACCAACATATCGTGGGTTGAGTTTGTTTCGCTTACCAAAGCGAACCACACCTTTCCAAGGTGAGACTTTGAGTAACACCCGATCGTTCACTCGAAATTCGAGAGGTTTTCGGCGCTTGTCGGCGTAACTCTTTTGGCGATCTCGTGCTGCTGCCATGCGATTTCGGATTTGAACAATCTTTTCCGAGGTTTCGAGTACCAGTTTCCGGACCAGTGATTTGGCTATCACCCACCTCTGCCCAGCAGAGTGGTGATCGACACTTCCGTCCGTACAGCGCTTCAAACGGCGCTGCCTTAATACTTGCGTGGTAGCTGTTATTATACGAAAACTCTACCAAGGGTAAGTGGGGTTCCCAACTTTTTCCGAAATCTAAAACGCATGCACGCAACATATCCTCCAGGGTCTGAATAGTCCGTTCACTTTGCCCATCCGTCTGAGGATGGTATGCGGTACTCATATCGAGACGTGTGCCCAGTGCGCTTTGCAGCGACTTCCAAAAGTGTGAGGTAAAACGAGAATCTCGATCGGAAATGATCGAGACAGGCACTCCGTGTCTCGACACTACTTCCTTCATGTAGACACGAGTCAGTCTTTCCATTTTGTCTGTTTCCTTAATCGCTAGGAAGTGCGCCGATTTAGTCAACCGGTCAACGATCACCCAGATGGTATCGCATCCCGTCGGTGTTTTAGGCAAACCCGTAATAAAGTCCATTGAGATGTGTTCCCATTTCCACATTGGGAGTTCCGGTTGTTGCAGTAGACCAGATGGTTTCTGGTATTCTATCTTGACTCTGGCACAAGTCAAGCATTTGCTCACGTAGGTGGCAATGTCGGCTTTCATGTTCGGCCACCAGTAAAGTTCCTTTAAATCATGATACATTTTATCTGAGCCAGGGTGGATAGAATATCGGGACTTGTGAGCTTCGGCCATCACTAGAGTTCTCAGTTCTCCGTATCGTGGAACCCAAATCCGGTTCTCAAAATATCGGACCCCGTCCGATCTGGTTTCAAGTTGCTTGCTCATGCCCCGCATGAGTTCCGATGGAAGATTATCATCTTTCAACGCTTCCAGTTGCGCATCGCGAATCTGATCGGGTAAGCTGGCATGAATCGTAAGTTGCAATGCTCTCACCCGTCTGGGTTTATCTGTTTCTTTTCTGCTGAGGGCGTCGGCCACCACATTGGCCTTGCCAGGGTGGTACTTGATGGCACAATCGTAATCTTTAAGCAGCTCGACCCAACGACGCAGTCGCATGTTCAGCTCCTTCTGATCGTAGATATGTTGGAGACTCTTGTGGTCGGTGTAAATGGTAAACTTGGTACCGTACAAGTAATGCCTCCATATCTTAAGAGCAAACACTACAGCTCCGAGTTCCAAATCGTGGGTCGTGTAGTTCTTCTCGTGAACCCGTAGTTGTCTAGAAGCGTAGGCTATAACCTTCTCGAGTTGCATCAGCACACAACCGAGACCTTGTATAGATGCGTCACAGTGTACCTCAAAATTTTCTGTTCCCTCGGGGAGGGCTAAAATAGGGGCGCTACAAAGCTTGGTTTTCAACAGTTGAAAAGCGGATTCTTGCACGTCACCCCAGTTGTACTTAGTGCCCTTGTGAGTCAAAGCGGTGAGGGGTTGAGCAATCTTTGAAAATCCCTCGATGAAACGCCGGTAGTAGCCGGCCAGTCCTAGGAATTGTCGCACCTCAGTCGGAGTCTTAGGTGCTTCCCAGTTTTTGATGGCCTCTACCTTACCGGGATCGACATGGATACCATTCTCGTTGATCACATGTCCTAAAAAGTGAACCTCGCGAAGCCAAAATTCACATTTCGAGAGTTTAGCATACAGTTGTTCCTTCTTCAGTAGTTCCAGAATTATCCTTAAGTGCTCTTCGTGGTCAGTCTCGTTCTTGGAGTAGACGAGAATATCATCAATGAAAACAATCACAAACTTGTCGAGGTACGCCTTGCATACTCGATTCATGAGATCCATAAATACGGCTGGTGCGTTGGTTAGGCCAAAAGGCATAACCGAAAACTCGTAGTGACCATACCGTGTTCTGAAAGCCGTTTTTGAAATATCTTCTTCGCGCACTCTCAGCTGGTGATAACCGGATCGTAGATCGATCTTCGAGTAGTAACTCGATCCCTGAAGCTGGTCAAACAAATCATCAATTCGGGGTAAAGGATAACGGTTCTTGACCGTCATCTTGTTCAACTCCCGGTAGTCGATGCACATTCGGAAAGTCCCGTCTTTCTTTCGGACAAACAAGACAGGGGCTCCCCATGGCGATGAGCTAGGTCGGATAAAACCTTTATCCAACAAATCTTGCAACTGGGTGGACAACTCCTGAAGTTCCGCCGGTGCGAGCCGATACGGGGCTCGTGCTATGGGTGCTGCACCGGGTGTCAACTCGATCTGAAATTCGACTTGACGAATAGGAGGGAGTCCAGGTAAATCCTCCGGGAAAACTTCCGGGAAGTCTCGCACAACCGGTATGTCTTCAATTCGTTTCTCCTCCGCGGGTTTCTCAACAATCTGCGCCAAAATTGCCGGATGACCCTTTCGTAAATACTTCTGTGCCTTCATAAGGGTAATGACGCTGGTGGTCATGCCGCTTCTCTCGCCTCGGACCGAAATGATCTCGCCAGAAGGGGTGGTAATATGGACTATCTTATCATGGCATATAATCTCCGCTCGGTTCTCGGATAACCAGTCCATGCCGACAACGACATCGAAACTACTAAGCGTAAAAGGAATAAGGTCGATGTCAAAGACATGACCTGACAGTTTCAACTTACATCCCGCAAGTATATGAGTTGTTATTACAGTTTTACCGTTAGCTAATTCAACAGGAAACTTAGCGTCTAACGGGGTTGGAGTAAGGTTTAAAAGTTGGCTAAAAGCTTTTGACACAAAACTCCTATCAGCTCCAGTGTCAAACAAAACAGAAGCAAAACAATCGTTTACAGGGAACTTACCAGACACCACATGCGGATCATTGCGGGCTTGACCCGATCCAATCACAAACGCTCTTCCTTTGCCATTTCCTCCACCGTTACTGCCACTACCATTACCCCCATTATTGTCATTCTGTTTCAGCTTGGGGCAATCCTTCCGGAAATGACCTTCCTGTCCGCATTCAAAACATCCCTTAGTCGTCATCGGTGGCTTAGGAGCACCCTTCGCCGCAAGGTCAACTCTACATTCCTTCGCTTGGTGACCTATCTTTCCGCATCTTTGACACTTGACACGGTCACACTGGCCAACATGATGAAAGTTGCACCTGTTGCACTTTGGATATTTCCCAGCATATCCGCTCGAAACCTGCCCGCTACCGTTGTTGTTGTTGTTGTGATTCTGAGTATTGAAACTCCGAGTAAATTCGGGCTTACGGTAGTGGTGTTGCGGTGGGAGGTTTGAGGATGAAGTTCTGGTGTTGTCAAACTTTCTCTTCCCGCTGTTCGGGTTACTGTTGTTGTTACTGTTGCTGACGTGGTCATTACTCGGGTTGTCACGGGCTTTAACAGTCGAACCCCTCGGTGGTAACGCACCCTGGGTCACAGCCTGATCCGTCAGTTTGTGAGCCAAACGGATCGCTTGTTGGATCGTGGCTGGTCGGGAAGACGTCACCATGCCCTGAATCTGTGGTGCTAACCCATCAATGTACAACTCTATTCTCTTGCTCGGCGGATCCACCATCCGCGGACACATCACTGCCAACTCGTGCGAACGAGTAGTGTAGGCTTCAATCTCCGAACCCACCATCTTCAACGACCAAAACTCCGACTCTAACTTCGCAATTTCTTCCCTCGGACAGTACTCCTCTCGCATCATGTTTTTGAACTCCTCCCAGTTCATCGCATTAGCCAGTTCCAATCCAAGGATCTGGACGTTCGAATTCCACCAAGTGAGGGCGGAATCCTCAAGTGTCCCAGCAGCGAATTTGACCCTACTGGCAGGGGGACAGTTACACATCTCAAAGGCCGACTCGGCCTTCTCAGCCCAACGCAGGAAGCCTATAGCTCCCTCAGTGCCCTTAAACGTACTGGGCTTGCAGTCTAAGTAGTTCTTGAAGGTACATGCTCCATTCGGACCTCCTGTTTGATTTTGAACGTGTGCAGCTAAAGCGGCAGCAACATGGTCATTCAGCAGGGTTTGGAGTTCAGCTGCAGTCATGCTGATGTTACCACGTCCTCGTCCAGCGTTTCTTCCGGCCATTTCCTAGAATCATAGTATAAAATGTTAAACATGAATTTTTCTTTCATATACAACACACCATACATGTAATAAGAGATAGGTAAGAAAAAAAAAATCACATCACAACCACATATTAGTCTAAATAAAAATTCATGATTAAAACCATTGTATTCGCTACAAAGTATTTCCAATCAATCCTTAAAATCATAGAAAAATAATAGTTAGGATGGAGACAGCCCCTCCATCTAAGTATCATCATCACTAGATGTCGTCATCTGAGGACACTTCCGAATGTGCCTCCTCCTCAGCCGGTTCTTCCTCCGGTTCTTCTTCGGGTTCCTCCTCGGGATCTTCCTCGGGATCCTCCTCAGGCTCCTCTTCGGGATCTTCTTCAGGTTCTACTTCAGGCTCTGCCTCGGGCTCGGCCTCAGGCTCTGCCTCAGGTTCTGCTGCGTTCTGAGCAAGTTGCATTTGTAGGATATCGCAACGTTCTAACGCTATTTCGGTTCGGGTCCTTGCTTCTCGGAGTTGCTCTTTCAAGTCTATCATCTCGGCTTGCATCTTCATCATAACCTTCATCTGTTGATCACTAGCCCCTTGCATATCTTTCATTGCCGCCGCCATGCGGGCCATCTCCTCCTTATTCTCGGTTTCGTCTTTTAACAATCTGGAAACGTTCTCTCTCGTGTAGCGCATGTAACCCACATCACGCTCCAAACAAGAACCAACAGCTGCGAGAACTCGCTCCACAAGTTCGGTTATGGGTGGTAGAGTGTTAGGGTAAGCAGGGTGGTTCGGGTGAGGCAACGGGGGAACTTGTTCACGGTAGACCATACGTCTGATCATGTTGGGGTACCAATCCCAGCTAACGTTGTTTTCATACAGGCCTCCGGATAGGCGGGTACCTCTTCGGTGCAGGAGCTTCGAGTTCCGGGACTACACGGGGGTGGCGAGGCAGTAGGTAACTGCGGTTCCTTCCCGTGAGCATGCGTCATCGAATCGGATGATGATGAGGGTGGCGTCGACATTCCTACAGGTAAGCCGGGTATATGCGCGCGTATGAGTGAAGGAGGTAAAGAAATAAGATTTCAAGACTACACAAACCTATGCAGTGCGTATCATTATAACTAATGGGTCGTCGCGGTTATAGTCTAGTATGCATGCAGTTTCTAGTTCGCTATAACCAATGGCTCTGATACCAATCTGTCACACCCTCAAAATCCACTAACGGAGTTTTACCGTCAGAGGGTGTGAACTGGCAGGATCGGAATCATTAGTTATAATCAAACCAAAGAAAAACGTTTAAATGAAAGTAAGTGCGGAAGCGTAAAACCTTAATTCAAAAGTTGCGTCACGCAGGACGACTTAAAACCAAATGTAACTGTTAAAATTAAGTTTGCAGAATAAAAATGTTTTCATTAATGCATGCTCCTAAACCGCGCGCCCGCCTCGGCTACCTGAGAATAACATACTAAAAGTGTCAACACAAGGTTGGTGAGTTCACAAGTTAAATAAGATAAATCGTTTAGCGTTTTGCGTAACCTCGTTACGGCGTTTAAGTGTTGCGTAACCTCGTTACGACGTTTAAGTGTTGCGTAACCTCGTTACGACGTTTAAGTGTTGCGTAACCTCGTTACGACGTTTAAGTGTTGTGTAACCTCGTTACAACGTTTAAGTGTTTTGCATTACCAGATAGTGTTATGTCAAATCATATATCGATAGGTAGCTAATCTATACAACAAGTATCGCTAAGTGGTTCGCGACCGAAGCTGACTGTTTATCAAGTGCCCGTCACCAGGTCCTCCAGACCATGGTAAGTGTTAGCCAAAATTTACACCCACTCAACCTCCAGTTGAGCTTAGCGTCGGGTGGGGTTTGTCAAACCCAGTAGTACTACCCAAAAGTGACTCGCTATTCCAAATATTAACCGGTCCGATGTGTGGGACTTCAAATGTTACGTATGCTGCTTAGCCTTTACAAGTGATATATAATTTATAACAAAATCTTTCATATGCGTTTATCTCAGAAAATATGTTTATCAGAGTATGTTATCTCCCCCAAGTGAAAAACGTTTGAAAACAGTTTAAGAGTGGGGTAAGTGAACTCACTGTTTGCGAAGAATATCCGATCTAGATCACCGAGTGATGCGCGTCGTAGAAAACTCTCTAGCGTTCTAAAATAACAAAGAGATTTTCTAAGTATCGGAATGTTTAACGAGTCTCTAGACTCGGCACATAATACCTATGCACGTAACAGATTTCGTGTTTCGTTTGTGAATCGTGTGTGACTTAAACAAGTACAATTGTGATACGATACATGAGTGAGCAATTACTTTCGTGTCACGTACTAATAATGTATATCACTAGCAATTATTCCCGTAAGGGTGATTTGGTCACACACAACAATTAACTAGCAATTATTCCCGTAAGGGTATTTTGGTCAACAAACAAAGACTAACTAACCATTATTCCCCATAAGGGCAATTTGGTCAATTCATGGCAATCAACTAACAACTATTCCCCGCAAGGGTATTTTGGTCAAAATACAACAATTTTATAAAAACTATCATATTTCATGCATTACTATACAACTCAGCAGCTAGTTTCGTTATGACAGAATTTCTACTTGAAAGATTGCACTAGTTCACCGATCATAACGTCTCAATTAATTCACCAAAAATCACCACAGAAGCATACATATCTTAGGTTTCCAGAACATATTTTATCTTATTTTTATTCCACATATTTTTCTTATAATGACCAAAACATTACAGCAAACTCATATCAGTCAGATTCATGCACATCAGAATGTTATTTGCAATTCCCGTTAAACGAAAAATCCAATAAATGCAAGACCACTTGGGTTTGGTTCCTAACTCAGTGAGTCAACTTCCAGAAGTGGAACCAACCCAATTGGTCTCGTAGTTCATGAGATATAACATTTACAACATAACCTAACAGCAGGTCTAACAGCTCAGCTTTGCATCACGTTTTTGTAAAATCATAAAAGTATACTTCCACTTATCCAAAAATTACGAATTTATACTTCATAGAAACTAGACTCAACCTAGTTTACTGCAGTACCCACAATCTCAATCAATTTTCACGTTTACACTTCGTTACAGTCAGTTAAACATCGTATATACGTTCTGTCCAGAATCTGTTCACATCAAAACTCATCATAATAACAATCTATGAACTATCAGGCATCCATATAACCCTCTAGACACTATAACTACTATCCATGCATATCAATCACACCATACATACAAGATTAGGGTTTGTGTTTTAATTCAAATCAAGAACAACAATCAATCATGTATCAATATCAATCTAGTTATCAATCTATTATCCAACTAACAAGAATCATAACAATCACATACATACAAGATCGGCCGATTTAGGGTTTTCACACAACCCATCAAACATCAAAATTAAACAACAAAGAGGTAAGAGATGATCAAGTATACCTTCCTAGCACCTAGTTCTTGGATTAATCTCTTGATTTGATGGTTGTGTGAGGGTGTTTGTGGACGGCAGCCGTGGAGAACAAGGGAGGGGCCGATCGGGTCTTGTGGGTTTAGAAAATAGATTAGGGTTTGTAGTTAAGGTTATATTTATAGATATACAAGTTACACTCTAGTCCCTAAACTTCCAAATGTTACATCTCTAGCCTAATTAGTTGGTTCTTGTTTCTTGTTTAACATTCCACATAACATAATCAAGTAACACACATATATCTAACACATAATTATCACATAATTATTGTTTTGACGTTTGTCGTTTATTTATCAATCGTTCGCGTCAACTCGTTGGCGTTTCGGTGCAAATCCCGAAAGACTACACATGTAGTAAGTGTTAAGCGTCATTTAAACCCTAGTTTAAATGTAATGAAGTGTGCGTTATAGATTCAACGATCTTAAAGTTTGAATTGACGGAGTTGAGTTAACGGGGTTAACCTGAAATTGACGATTGTCACATTACCAAACCCAAATAACTTTTAAACCGGGTTATAACATCTAACTTATTTGTGAAACAATTTTCATCATTAAATCCTAAGTATATAATTATTAACTTCTTATAATACATAAAACTAAAATCATATATATATATATATATATATATATATATTAGAAATGAGTAATATAAAATAACCCCGTAATACGAACGAAACCTTTAATGGCAAAGGCCAACCGAGAGGGGAGAACGAATGGCTCAGGAATCGACTGGTTCCGACAGACTCGTGGAGCTTGCAGTTTGGATTATCGTAGAAAGAATCCTACATGTCGCGCTATGGTCACTCCTTGCCCCTTCTCAAGCCACCAGATTGCTTCATTTGTAAATTGAGTCTTTTTATGCATTTGAACCGCTTTGACGGGTATGAGGCTTCTAATGAAACCCAGATATCCCAAGGTCCATAACAACTCATCTTGACATTCTCCTCTTTGCTCTGTCTGCGAGACATTGCTCACACCCACCTTGTCGCTGGTGTGGATTGAAGCAAGGAGAAGACTGAGCAAAGGTCATGGTGGATTGAAAGTCTCTCTATCTTCACAATTGCAAAACCTTACCTTTCAATCAACGATTCCATTGTGCGATTTTATCGCTTCAGCAACACATTGATTGTGCACTAATTTTGAATCCTTTTTTTTGCAGGCATCTTTTTCTTATTATGCTATCATTGCCCCTAATCTATATGTATACCTAAAATTGATTGGCTCTTGTTCTATATTTAAGATCGACCTTTGTTAACTATTAAAAATTCATAGTTCTTTATTAAGTAGGTTTTTTCGTTACTTTTTAAGGTTTTATGATATATATATATATATATATACTAGACGGGTGCTCGCGCGATGCTGCGTGAAACCAAAATCCTAGTAATTATGTAACAATTACGGATGTTCAAAATTCGTTTGAAATCTTGAAAACTGTGACACTCGTCAATTTCAGGTTAACTCCGTTAATCCGAACTCTGTTAATTTAAACTTAAGATCACACGAAGTGTAACGCATATCTCATTACATTTAAATTAGGTTTTAAATGACGCTTGACAATCACTACATAAGTAGTGTTTCAGAATTTCACCGAAACACACAGGAGTCGACTCAAACCGTTGGTGAACAAACGATAATTATCATAAAGAAGTTGATAATTATGTGTTACGTTTATGTGCTACTTGGTGTTTACTTGCATAATGTTAATTCATGTGGAAAATAAACTAACTTGTGCTAGATATTGATTTAACTAGAAGATTAGAGGGGCTAAGTGTAATATAATTAATATTAATCAGATTATTACACAAACCCTAATCCCCTACCCCTGTACGATCGTTTCCCCCCTCCCTCTCTTCCTCTTGGCAGCCGTGAGCTACACACACACATACAATCTCTTTTCAAGCTTGTTTTGAAGGATTCAAGGTGCTAGATAGGTAATTAACATCTCCTTTAATCATTCCATGTGTTTAATAAGGCCATTGAAGGTGTTAATCAAAACCCTAAATCTTGAAAGTGATGATTTAAGATGAGTTAGGGTTTAATTATGTGTTTGTTGATGATTTTTAGTGAATTGATAACTAGTTATGTTGTTATTAATTGTTAATTACATGTTTCTTGAAATTGAACTTTGAAGTAAAACCCTAATTGTGTGTTTAAAGTGAAATTGAGATGCATGTTTGGTGAATTATGCATCTAGAGGGTTGTATGTATGAGTTATAGTTCATAGGTTAATGATATGTTGAGTTTTGATGAAAACTGATGCTGGACAGATTATTGAATTCGTGTTTAAATGACTGTAACTCGAGTTCATTACATGTTTTGATGTAATTGTTGATTCTATAATATACTAGGTCGAGTCTAGTTTCTGAAAAGTCCGAGTTTGTAAATTTTGGACGTGTAAAAGTTAATTTTTATTATTTTACAAAACTGTTGTGCAAGACTGATTCGGGAAGCCTGCTGGTAAGCTGTTTTGCGACTAAGATATCTCATAAGCGACAAGACCAACTGGGTTGGTTCCACTTCTGTAAGTTAATATTTTGAGTTAGTAATCTAACCCAATTGGTCTTGCAATAATTGGATTTGTCATTTAACGGGAATAACAAATAACATTCTATTGCGCATGATAATGATTGCTGTGTGTTTGCTGTGATGTTTTGATCATTGTGATAAAACCATATATGATAAAAATATTTTTTAAAACCTAACCCACGTGTACTTCTTTGATGATTTTTGGTGATTTATTTGACATGTTAGGATTTATTAATAAGAGTAATCTTGTTGAGTGAAAATCTGCCTGGACAATTTAGCTGCTGTATTACTTGATTTGTCATGAAAAGTGCATAACTGATCGATGTTTGCTATTTTTTGACCAAATTGCCCTTGTGGGGGATAATTGCTAGTAATGTACAATGTTAATACTTGACAATTAAGTAGTTGTTCACACATGTAACGTATTTGTCGAGTCGCACTTATTTCACAAATGGAACACGAAACGCATCTCATGCATAAGTTGTATGTGTCGAGTCTAGGGACTCACTTGTAGTTTAAATACTTAGAAAATCTCATTTTTGTTGTTAGAGCACTAGTGAGGATTTTCTGTGATGCACACCTCTCTCGGATTCTTTTTGATTTTCTTCGCAAACAGTGAGTTTCACGTCCCCTTTTTACTCTTTTTAAACGCTTTTATTTTGGGGAGATAACATACTCCAACGCTGTAGATTTTGTTAGTTTTATATATCACTTGTAAGGCTAAGTGGCAAACAAACCAACCAAAGTCCTTCATAACATCGAACCGGTTAATATTTGGATAATAGCGAGTCACTGTTGAGTAGTACTACTGGGTTTGACAAACCCCACCCAACTCTAAACTCGACTGTAGGTCGAGTGGGTGTAATCTTGACTAACACATTACCATGGTCGTGGTTGACATGGTGGCAAGACAATTGATAAACAGTCAGCTTCGGTGTCGAACACTTAGTAATACATGCTTGATAGGTTAGCTACCTATTGATATATAATTGACTTAACACTATCTGTTAACGCAAACGCAAACGCAAACACTTTATTTATATAAACCTGTGAACTCACCAACCCTGTGTTGACACTTTTAGTATGTTATTCTCAGGTAGCCGAGGTGGGCGCGCGGTATAGGAACATGCATTTGCTAAACAACATTGCTTTAGAAACTTCTATTAATTATTATCTTTATAAATTGAGTTTTTAAGTCGTCCTGTGTGGCGCAAACTTTTTGCTTTACAATTTACGCTTCCGCATTTATACTTAAGACTTGATGTCTTGGTTGTTTGAAAACCTTATTTATGGTGTTTGATTATAACTAATGATTCCGATCCTTTTAGTTCACACCCTCTGACGGTAAAACTCTGTTAGCGGATTTTGAGGGTGTGACAAAAACGTTTAAACCAATCGCCACTTTTGATTAGCTGGTTTCTGAATGTTCAAACCATAGAAAACAGTTCGGCTTACGGTTTATACCAAAAATAGGCCATATAAACCGGACCGGGCTGTAAACTTATTATTGAAACTCAATACGTGAAACCAAACCATTAGTAACGATTTAGTTTAAATTTTTGACGCTTTAGTTTTCATTTTCAATGAAAAAAAAAAATCAAACCAACGGTTTAGCTCACTATTTAACTTAGAAACCGTTAAAACTGAATTGTGAACGCCTATATGTAACATGTTAATTTTTTTAATTGAAAAAAACTATGGCAATGTCATACCCAAATTAAAGACAATAAAATGCTCGTTTTTATGGTGTAATTTAAAAAAAATGTATTAACGTATGAAAAAGTTACGGCCGTTGGAAAATCGTTGGTGGGAAGTTGGTTACAATTAAAATAAAAAAGAATACATAGGTGAAGATGAAGGTTCAAAGTTGTAATAATTTTTTAAATTTACAAAAGTTGAGTAAATATGAGGGGGCAATGTTGTAGCTTTTTTCATGTATATTTTCTAATGGACATGTTTGTCCCTATCTTACATGCTATAGAAGGTGTGCATTAAGCTTTACAAGTTGTGAATTACTTAAAATGTAGGTGTCTTAATTTGCCCATGTTTCATGCATTATATATAGTATAGATTATTGTATTCAATTTCAAAAGGTTATTTCCGTTAGTGCTCTTATTAGGGTTATTTTTCGTTATGACTTTGTTAGTTATTGATCATCATTTGAGGTTTATTATCCCGATAACAAAATCATAACTGGATAAGTTGCTAGAACTTTACACCCTTCTAAATCATGTACATTTATTATTATTATTTTGTATATGATTGAAGCGGTTTGTTACAATGGAACCCTAATTGATCTAGAAGAAAGCCATCGCTGCTATTCATCGATGCTAAAATATCTAATTGCTACAAATACTATGTTTTACAACTATTAATCTTTGTTTCTATAGGTTTGACCACATCTAGATTTTTCTTGATTTTATGTTAGATGTTTTACAGATAAACTCCAAAATTGTTACATACAAATTTATGTTTAATTTTAATCAGAGGCTTCAAGCCGAAGTGAATTAGGTTTGGTTTACTTTCAAAGTTAAAGTATCATATTATTGAATATGGTAGCTTTAATGTTTTGGGCTAAACACCTCAATAGGGTATTCTGGTGGAGTTTGACTTTAATGATCAAACAGTTATTTTTAAAATTTAATTTCATGTTGATTGGTTTTAATTTACTTAAGTACTTCAGTGGGGTATTCCAGTAAACTTTGAGTTTCATGGTCAAATAATTTCTTTTATGCAGATTGGATATAACTCATTTTAAAGATTTGTAAATTGTTTTATCTCTTTATTTATTTGCATATCATAACTCACTTTAATTTAGATGCTTATTTAATTTGGAACGTTTTTGTTTTTTTATTCACATATGTTTGTTTGACTTTTGGATTTATATTATTTTGTTTAATAAAATATTTTTTATATAACGATATTGTTGGTGTTTGAAACTTCACTTTTAACTCAATATTACTACATGTTTTACTTATTTGTATGTTTAAGTATCTAAATTGAACGAATGTGTTATCTACAGTTTACCACATAAATAAAGAAATAATATATTCCGCATATTACAAACGGAGAATTGTTATTGCAACTTGAGTTGTGTGCTATTTCTTTGAAGTAGCAATCTTATGAGAGTGTTTTGGTACTACACTCAAGGTCAGTTATTTCTACTCTATATGTAATATATTTTTATGATGTGCTCTTGGGTATGTGTGTGCATTTGTATGTTGGTAATATGTAGTTTAAAACCTATTTTACATTAATCTTTTAATAATTGTAGTGTCAAGCGTGTGTTTTATCTTCGGCGAAGTTCGTCAAAAATAAGCAAAGAATACATTTTTGTGAGACATGCTTTATGAGATGGGAATGAAGTCTCTATAATTAGGTAAAAAGAAAAGGTTTGCAACTTTGTTTTACCTTTGATAATTATTTTCGTTACAACAATAGTATGATCACTACCATAATCTGTTTATTAAAAAACTAAAAAGAAAATAATCACTTGTAGGTAATACCAACTTTCTATGGCAAAAGAATCCTAAATGTTGAAGCCTTTGACATGATTAAAAAATCTTATTTCAAGAACATTATTGATGTTGTTTTTGGTAGCGAGTAGCAACTTACTGATATTTTATCTTCAGATATCAAGCATGTTGAAAACAAGGTCAATTCTGGAATAAATATCTTCATGCATCAATACAACAAGCTCAGAAAGTTAAAGTTTAAGTTGTTGGTTTCTTTCTCAATTGATGCAGGTTATAAATCATAAACGGTCCAGTGTTAATAAGAAGCGTAATACGAGCAGATCCATCATTAGAATGTTCATTCTTGATTAAACACAAGTTCATACATTTGTTCGTGAAATTCATCCTAAGATGCCGACTTTTACATAAAAATTATTGCATTTGTTCGTTGACCTTGTCAAAAACCGGTTCGTTTTTCACTTTGTCTATCGCTCTTGTGTTTGAGTTAATTTATAGAATTTATTATAAGACTTATTTAAAAAAAAAGCACCTCAACTGTTGTGAATAATTTATTATTATTTGTTTAAAAAGTAGTTGAAATTTGATATGAAGGTGGGATGTTGTTTATTAAAAAAAGGAAATGTAGATGGGTTTGGGCCCACATTTCTTGTCCACTACATGTCTGCAAAGGCGGACTTAGACCATCCTCTATGGTGAGGGGTTGCGAAGCCCCTCCCCAGTGCCACGTCAGCGTCGCGTGGGTATTGGGGGCTTCAAAGCCCCACCCCAAAGATGCCCCTCTATGGTGAGGGGGCTTCGGAGCCCCTTTATTTTTTTTATTTATTTTTATTAATTTAATAAACCAACAAATTTATTAAATACAATAATAATAAAATACAAACTAAATTAAACTTAAAAATATATACCTAAATAAAATCAACTATTTTTAGTCGTAGTCGTCGGCGGCGCCGTCGTTTTCTTGTTTGTTTCTCAAAATATGTTCAACCAAATCCGATCGAAGACTGAAATTGTAAGGCCCCGTTAACGGTGCCCTACATTTGGTGTTGGATTTACTCATAAACACAGTTTTGAACATCAGAGTTAATTAAAACATTCACGGAACATTTAAACATTCATAAAACATAACATATAAATCCATGACTTGTCTTAAAATAAACATTTTTGTCTTTCAAAATATCATAACTTTAACATAAACGTCTTAAGTCTTCAGATGTCAGACTCTTATTCTTCTGCCATGTGCCCTCGCTCAAGCCAGCTGTCTCATTCTACTCACCTGCGTGCATACTAAAAGTCAGCTACGCTGAGTGAGTTCTAGTTAATCAGGTAATATACAATACTTTCACCTACTTATTCATACGCATCCGACGATACATATTATATTCTTAACCTGTACATCTTTCTTCCGTACATATATAACTATACATATCCTTTCTTTCATTCCTTCTTTTATTCTTTCTTTACATACTTTACATCTAACAATACTTACATACCCATACATTTTAAAGAGCATTAAGCCCTATTGCCTCGAGTATTATTAGGGCTCGGTCCATTTTTCTGCCTTGAGTATTATTAGGGCTCAGTCCCTTTCTGCCTTGAGTATTATTAGGGCTCAGTCCCATTCTGCCTTGAGTATTATTAGGGCTCAGTCCCTTTCTTCCTTGAGTATTATTAGGGCTCAGTCCCTTTCTTCTATACCTGGCTACCTCTTACATTCCTTCATAACATACATACATATCATTCATACATTATACATAACATTCATATCCATAGGTATAACTTTTCAGTTCGTGCAATATCCGAAGATCGTTCACGCACCGACAAGAAATCATTCACATCCTTCACATAATACATATATGGCATGCACTTATCTCTTAGGATAAGGGTATTAACTAATCACATCGAGTATGCACACAGCCCCGAAAACATAACAAGGAATGGGGCTAGAACTCACCTGAATGCGGTTACGTTCACCGTTAATCGTAATTCCTTTCTTGAGTTGTGCACGGCTAACTGTATAACAATTACATGTATCAATTAACTATTACTACTCATATCGTATTTCTATCTTTATATAACCCACAACGAACGGGGTCCGGGGGCAGCGCCCCTGGCAGTGGGGTCTAGGGGCGGCAGCCCCTAGCAAGGTCCAAGGGCCAGAGCCCCTGGCTGGTGTCGAGCTGCCAGGTCAGCTTGGGAAAAATTTTATTTCTATTAATTGTCTTATCACATTTTCCATTAGCATTTTGAATCATTAATTAATTTGCTACTTAAAAGTCCAATGGCTTCTTTGTAATTAAATCATTCTTTTCTAAGTCCAGGGACTGTTCTTGTTATTCTGTTAAACTTGTAATAACGAATTGGTTTATCTTAGCGAACTGGTTCCTATAACGAATTGGCCCCTTTAACGAACTGGACTCCTTCACGAATTAGTTCCATAGCGAGACAGTCCATATAACGAATTAGTCCATCTTCGTTACCTCCCTTAATGAACTGGTCATAACGAATCAAGGGTAATTCGTTACCCTTTTCCCCTAACGAATCAGAGACGAACTAGAGCTAGTTCATCGTGCTCCCTTATGCGAATCAACTAACGAATCACCTTCCAATTCGTTAAGTTCCCATAGCGAACTAGGGTTAGGTTGACATTCCCTGACATTCTGTACCTCGTATTAATTTTCCGGTGTCGCCTTTCCGGCGCCGCCGCCGGAAAGCCGCCGGAAAACCGCAGGTACGCCGCAAAAACGAATTTTAACTCATTTTTCATCTCATTCGATCCAGATCTGAGCTAGGGTGACCCCTAAGCTCATCATAGGTTCGGTTTATACCCGATTCCGCCCGGATCTCGTGACTTAAACGGTTTAACGGTGTTGGCTCGTCATTTAGTGACTATATCTAACGGGTTTAAGCTCATACAATATCATACTATCATTACCTCGGGTCGGTGCTCGGTTTCCTTCTTGGTTTCGGTTTAGAGAAAGGAAGAGCTAGAGTGAAAGCTTAAGTGTGTGTTTTGGGTGGTGTAAGGGATATGTGTAAATGAGGGATTAAATGGTGACTTAAGGTTTATATAATTATGGATCATGGGCTTAAGCCCATGGTCTTTCCTTCTTTCTTTTATAACCCAAGCCCATAACCCTTATCCATTTAACCCAACACTAGCCCGACTCATGCTAACTCGTATTTTCATTTATTAACCGAAACTCGAGAAAACGGGATGTTACAGAAATTCGTTTCCTTTTTTCGTGTTCTTAATAAATTAGCAAATTTCTCATCTTCGTTTAGTGTTGTCATCGTATCCGGCGAATCATTGTACTCGTCTTGACAAATTGCTCTACCCGAGTTCTCAAGTATCATATTATGCAAGATAATACAAGTGTACATTACATTTCTTAACTTATGCATTTGCTGAATACGAGACGGATGTCTAACTATAGACCAACGCTTCTTTAATACCCCGAATGCCCTTTCGATGCCCTTTCTTGCCGACTCGTGTTTTTTCTTGTAATATTTTCGTTTGTCATCAGTCGGGCACGTAAATCTACGAACCAACATAGCCAAATCCAGATAAATGCAGTCGACTATATAATATATGTATTCGTAGTTGACACCATTCTTGGAAAATGAGGTGTCGGGTCCAACTCCGTTTACCAGACGGTCAAAAATAGGAGACGCATTTATCACAACTATATCATTGTTTGCACCGGGCATCCAAAAAAATGCTTGTCATATCCAAAGATCAAATGATGCAACAGCCTTAAGGATAATTGCTAGTCCATCATGATCACCCTGATGGAATTGACCTTGCCAAGCAACTGGGCAGGCTTCCCAATCCAAATATGTGCAATCAAGACTACCAAGCATCCTAAGAAAACTGTGTCTCAGTTCATGCACCTCGTATATTTTTTGTATGTCGGGTTTGAGTCGGCTTCCTCATATATTTTTTATAATATAGTTGAGAAATACCTAATATTAAATTTTTAAGGCCAGTTTATAAATTTGCATTTAAAATAAGAGGATTTATGAATACATATTTAAAATAATAATAATACTCACATTCGCAGAATGTGTAAAGGGTTTCACGAGCCACTGTCTCCGACATTTGTAAATACTCTTCCATGACGTCGCTCGCGGTTCCGTACACGAGTTGATGAATCGCCGCTGTGCATTTTTGCAATGGAGAAAAACCGGTCTACCTCTCGCGTCATCCCATTGTTGAAAAAACGCATAATCGCGTTCTTAATCACCAACTATTCGTAAAAAAGTTGGCGACTCATCCGAAAATGGCGTCGGAATCGTGCCAAATCAAAAGCCGCATCCGGCGAAAAATAATCTTTCATGAACACACACACGATCCCGTTGAAGATGAGGTCGTCTTGTCCGTGGTTGTGAGCTTTCGCAATGCTCGAATAAGACTCGGGCAGCATCTAGAATAGCACTAAATATCACATTATCCCCTGAATCCGAGTCTGAAATAACGTTGGGATTGGGGTAAAAGTCGGGTGTCGAAGATGATTCGGAAGACATTTTTTTGGAGAAAATTATATAAGTTTTGAAGATGTGTATGATATGTTTAAATTTGTAGAGGTTGAGTGAATCTATACTACTAAATAAATAAAATTTTCCTTGTGCCACGTGACATCTTCTTACCACATTATTCCTCACCAATTCCCGCCTCTCACAAAAAACTTTTTTCCAAACCGGGTTTCCGAACCATTTTATCTCATAACATTCATTTGTTAGAGGAACCCTAAATCTATCTTTTCCCTTTCCATTCAGTTTATCTGCAGATCACACTCAAAATCAACATGTATTCATCATCTTCATCGTTACCGCCTCCCACCACAGATCCGACAATATTTAAAATCACCTTCCAGTTTCCTCTTCATCGCCATCAATGAACATGCTCCTCGCCGTCGTTGACTATTCAATCGGAACTTTTATTTCGGTCGGTATGCCTTTCTTCGATTACTATCATATTTTTAAATTATTTAATTTAATGTATTGTATATATCTGAACAGTTATCATGTGTGGATCTATGCTCACAAACGAATCACTATATTCAAAACCCTAAATCGTTATCCTTCGTTTTCTTGTGTGGATCTATGCTCACAAAAGAATCAGTATCTTCATGTTTCCGATCATCATTGTTCGATTGCTTCAGGTATTTTACTAATTTAGTTCGTCGTTAATTTACAGGTTTCTATCATATCATAAATCCTAAATCATTTGCTCCCCATTTAATTAATGTTTCAGACCCCTCACACCTTATTCCTAAAATCGGTGGTTCCATTTTCATCTCCATTGTTGGTAACTTTTCAAATCCTAATTGGTTAGTATATCTCATCTTCTCTACCAATTCTCCAATCAAAACTTAAATTGGCCTTACCCGACAATCATTTTTGTTCCATCCCTTTATGTTAATTGTTTATACATGTTTTGAAAATTCTTTACAAATTTGCATATATTGGTTTAGATCTGTTGTATTTCTGACTTTATTGATTATTAACTTGTGACATTAGCTTGTGATCTAGAGTTTGTTTCATATTGTATATTAACATTTTCTATATGATTGTTATGTTTTCATACACTTGTAAATTGTTAATAGAGTGTAGTTTTTGGATTTGATTTTTATATGTTTTTGTCAAATGATATGGGTAGTTCCAAATATGATACATTTGAATTCTAAAGTTGATGTGAATTATTGATTTGTGGATAAAAGCATTTTCAATTATGTTGAACAATTCAATATATGAACCTGTAGTTTGACTTTCTTAACTTGGATTATTGTTATTCTACATTTCTACCTTCATTTATGTTAATTGTACAGAGGATAGAAGGTACCAGGCCATCTTGATTAGTGCATCATGTTGTTCACGAACATGTATTTTTTTCGTTTTGTTACTATAATAGTGCCTCTATTGTAACAATATTTTGTGATTACAATAATACTTTGATTACAATAGTATAGTTTATGCATAACAATAAAAATTTTGTTATGACAGTCTACTTACAAATTTTTGTTATTTTCCTAATTTCTATGTTCTTGATTGCTATAAAAAAGTTGATTTATATTTTTCAATCTTTTAATCATGTTTGATTCAACTTGCATATTGTCGATAATTGTGTTAAGTAATGACTCGTGTTGTTTTTTATTGGTGAACATTCTATGTGGTCTTACTTAAACGAATGTCTTCATGTTGTAATTGGTGAGCATCTCATGCATGCATAAAGAACAAAATAGTTATTTAAAAGGATTGTTTATTATAACTTGATGATGCAATAGCTAATTTGTTTTCTTTTTAAAATAACAGTTAAGATGATGATAAAATGATTGTTGGAAGTGTTGCAGATCATATAATGATGATTAAGGCATCCACCAGATCGCTATCGATCTTCTATCTTCTATGATGATTTTAATTTTATCTACAAGTGTTACAGATCATATAATGCTGATACTAATCTCCCCCGCTTTATATCACGTATCATCAGGTATCATCACTTCCTGGTTCATGATCATATAATGCATATTTTAATTGTTCATATAGATAATTAGTAGTAATGTAGTATAAAACAACTTAAATTGTTTATTAATTTAGGAGTGATTTTTGTCCTTAGTTGTGACATAATATATTTAATATAATCATAGTTTACAATAGAAAGTTGTACATCAATAGTATTTATTTTCATAAATACAATTTTGAATATTCTTGAAACTAATTATGTATGGTTAACCATATTTATTTCTTAAACCCGTTAATAAATTTTGGATTGTATTATTATAAAGTGTATAGTGTTCATTTATTTTAATCCAAATGGATTCACTTAGATTTTATTTGAATTAATTAAGGAAGTTGTTTTAAATTAGTTTTCATTACGAGAAACAAGCATGTATATTTGTAAACTTTTAAATAAAATGATTTCTCAAAATCAAATTACTTTCAGAAATCAAATTACATTATTAGACAAACTTTTAGGATTTTAAATTTCAACTTATTTTTGTTAACTCCCTAATTTTTTTTGACAATTTGGTTTAGTTTTGGAATTTATTTTAAATATGTAATATCTTAAATTGATTGATTTATGCTCAATCAAATTATTCTGTTACCAAAATACCATTAAACTCATTTAATGAGTGTGTATTATACTATTATATAATGTTATAAATATCATAATGTGATGTCAAATATATATATATATATATATATATATATATCAGAGTTCTCTTCTCCTTTTTGTAGACTCATTTTCGAGGCGGCCAACATCCTAAAATCTAAGTAAGTTTTTTTGTTTACGTACAATGGTAATTATACTTTGTTATATCTTATTGAATACAAAACACAACAACTTAGGTAATTCTTTTATCAATGTATGTGATACACAGAAGCATGGAGCCAAAAAATTTGATTAAGCTGAGAAAACTTGATGCTACCAAAACAAACTATACGAGCAAAGTTAGAATTCTTAGACTATGGAGGAAACCAAACAACAAGAACCCTAACGAAATATGGTCAATTGAAATGATTTTAATGGATGAGGAGGTAAATATTTAACATCAATTTTTACTTTTTTCATATTAGAAATCATAACTAGATTAAACTTTTAGGGAACGAAGATGCAAGCAAGCGTCTTCAAAAGTTACTTTGCTAAGTTTGAAGAATTTCTTCGAGAGAATGAGTTCTACTTCATCTTTAGGCCCACACTAGCTGACAATGACGCAAAAATCAAGCATGTGGAGAATGGCCAAAACATTTCTTTTCATTGGCAAACAGATCTAAAAAAATGCACCAACTTCCAAGGGTCCAAGTATGGTTTGAATTCACTGGTTTTCGTTCTATTTTAGAAGACCCCCTACTTCAGTACACAAGACTCGGTTAGATACTGAATTATTTAATTTATTATTCACTTTTAATTGTTTAAGATATATTAAAATGCTAATACTCTGACTTGAATTCAAATTAGATATTATTGGGTATGACTACAAATGCTATGAGGTAGAGAAGAAACCGGTAAAAGGTGGCAAAGAAGCCATCAAGATGGAAATCAAATTAGAAGATCTCGAGTGAGCTTTTCATGTTTATTTTTATTATTTTCATTCTTTCAAACTTATCCATATTTATGTTATCCATAATGACAATCTTACAGAGGTAGACATATAATAGTAACCTTGTGGGAGGAGTATTGCCAGCAAATGCTAAACTACATGGAAAAGAAGCAAGAACCACATGTTTTCCTTATTCTTCAATTCGGAAATCTGCAGATTTACGGAAGTAACTAACATTTTTATCATTATTTCATTGTACCTCGTATAATTAACGAATTTATGTTTGTATCACAGAAAAAAGGACTGTTTCTAATGTGTATGATGCGACACGGTTGTTTATAAATTCACCAATTGATGAAATCCTTGAATTTAAGAAAAGGTACCTTATTATTTAACTACAAGTATAAAATAATGACTATCTATATTACATTTAAATTTTAAAAATATGTTTTGCTTTTTCTTTCTGATTTTGTTATTCAAAGTTAGCTACTGAATATAACAAATAATGTTTCGTCACAACATCTTTCTGTCTAACATTGGTGAAGAAACATCTTCTCATCGTTCTCGTGGTACATCTATGGTCTCGTTACTGGAAGAAGAATTTCTTAATGAAATTGATTTCATCAACATTCGTGAAATTAATGAAATAAAACAGGCACGCTATGTTTTTTTAATTGTTTGTTTTTGGATTCATACAAATACCATTACTAACATTCTATTAATTATGGATAGGTTAAATCCCTTATTGTTGTTGGTAAGATCAAAGTTGTATGCGAGGATAAATCATGGAATTATCGTAGTTGTGATTTATGTAAAAATGGAGTTGAAACCATAAATGTCAGAATTGATAAGGGAGAGGATCCGGTTGATTTTGATGTGAAGAAGGAACACAAATGTGTCAATGGCAATTGCACTCAGACTAAAGTATCATCTCCTATGATTAGGTTCTTAATTTTGCTTACTTTTTTATTTACAACAGTGACCATGCTTTATCTTTAAAATTTATTTTCATTATTATTTTTTCTAGATACAAGATCCTTATTAGAGTCCAGGATTGCACAGGTACTGTGACTCTTACAATGTTTGAGCGGGATGCAAACAAGCTTATTGGACGAACTGCTAAAGACGTTATGGACGAACAGGAACATGTACACTTATTTTCCTTTTCAATGGTTTATAATAACATTATTATAAATATAGAAATTTTGTAACTTTTTTTTGAACTAAATATATTTGATGCTTTATACAGTCGGCTGAATTTTTAACTCTCCCTACTGCTTTCAACGTTTTATTAGAAAGAAAGTTTGCCTTTAGGATCGAGATCAAGGAGTATAATATTGAAAATAATGTTGAATATTTTTCAATTACTAAACTGACTGAAGATCCCAAAATTAAAGAATTTCTATAATAATCAGTACTTTCTCAATTTCTTCATTTATATTATTAGCCAGTGAAAAATGTACACGTCAAACATGTTACTTTACATGCAAATTGCAGGCTGGTGAAATTGATTCTGTGAATGTAATTAATACCCAATTGCCATTACATACTGATCTTACTTTGAAGGTTATCTACCTTTATTAGTTATTTGTTTTTTGGCTATGTACTTAAACCAAACTAACTATATTGAACTTATAATTCCTTTATCTATTATTTTTATTATATAGGATTCTATTTCATGCACCGCTGACAATGGCCCCGATTTCCGATATCAACGATAGTATGGGCACGACTGTCAGTGTTGATTTGAAGCGTAACCTTGAAGATGTATATGACGTTGACGACTCATTTGCTCTCTCGTCAACTAAACAACA
This sequence comes from Bidens hawaiensis, assembly GCF_021521415.1. NCBI lineage: Eukaryota > Viridiplantae > Streptophyta > Magnoliopsida > Asterales > Asteraceae > Bidens > Bidens hawaiensis. The sequence continues at coordinate 24,511 of NW_027492914.1, forward strand.
TAAGATTCACACAAAGTGTAATACTCGCTTATTTAAAATATTTTTAATAATAAATATTATTATGGATATAACAAAATATATAAAGTTGAGTTGGATAATGTATTTTATTTTATTTGAGCTTCATGAAAATCGTTTCATAACATAATGATTTTATAAAGTAACATAATTATCTTACAAGTATAAATGTAAAAGCGATAAGTATTAAATATTGTGAGGCATATATGCACATGTGAGGAAATTGAAAGAAGTAATATACACTTAAGAGAACAACTACGTAGAGATATGCTTTGTTTAGCCATGTGTATCAATTTGGCTTATACACCAATATATAAAGCTTGATTGAACCACATACCTAAACACAATATTTTGTTGTGCAACACTGCCACCCTCCGTCACCTTTCAAACGCCACTCACACCCATCGCCGCAACCACCGGTCATAGCCACCACGGCCGCCGCGTACCGCCGCTCCATACCGTCACTGTTGCTTACCATCTGACTTGCTCCGCTTTTCAGTGATTGTCACGCGTTCGTGTTCGATTTAGATACGTTCGGGCTCGGGGCTATTGAGGTAATAGCCGGCTCTCTGTTAATCGTTCGTTTGCATGAGTAGTCTGGTTGAGTTAATTTCGATTCGTTTCCAGCGACTAAGATGTGAATTTGATTTTGGTGAAGAACATAAACATAAATGATAATTTTGTCACTCAAGAATTTTGTTTTTATCACACTTTAAACCCCAAACAAAGTTTTGATAAATAGTACATATATGACTTTATATAGCATATAAGCTTTATATATACGATAAAAGTATTTAATTCAATATGAAGGAAGTTTCAATACAATTTAGGAACAATCACAGTGATAGGTCGCCATGATTAGTGTTTATATATATATAAAATTGGTTGCATGAAATCACCAGGTTATTAGATACATTGATTTACGCTGAAATATGTTATAATATATATATATACTTGTTAATTGGAATGATTAAAATCTACCTCCCGTTTAAATATTTAAATAGTTATATTATTTTAATTAATTGACTAGATGAGGCCTTATGGGTGGTTTGTTCTGGTCAAAACTGGGAGGTTCAAATAAAGTACCTATAATGAAAGTTTACGAACAAGAGCTCCTGTTTATGTCGCCGGAAAATCACTCAACCGATAAATAAGATAAATAGGTTGAACTCCGTATATTTTAATCCAGAGAGTAATTTATTGTAGGTTTTCTTTGTTGTTAACCGCGAGTTGAGTTGGTTTACTTTTCGTGCTAAACTAAGGTACGGTTTCTGGTTTCTGTCACTCATAGTATAAATTATATCCCGTTACTTCGTTACGGTTTCTGTTTCCGTTTACACTTAGTATTGACTCTATTCCATTACTTTGTAGTACGGATTTTTGTTACGCGTCAGTTATATTTTTAGTTCAGTTATTTTATATAATATATTTTAGTTATATGGTTTTAGTTTTTGTACTCTGTTACCCGATCAATTTCTGACTTGTCGTCGGGGCGTCAACGGCATGGCATTTGTCGTGACAGTGCGTAATTAAAGTTCACGGCGTCTCTAACTAGTACTTGTGAAGTATTAGGGCCACTTAGGGGCGTATGGATGGATCCTAGTTCTGTTCTGATTTCTGACTTCTGATTTATGGGGATGGAACAACGCGTGTACGCCACATGTGCCATCTCATTGGTGCATAGATTAGCTAACTGTGTACCCCTCTGTTTCTAGCTCTGGGTGTTTCTGTTTACACGACTTATTTTATTAATATTATCATATCACAAGTTGAGTAGTTTAGTATCTGTATATGTTTCTGTTATAGTTCTGATATGTTTAAATATTTACCTCTGATAATGTTCCGATCGTGGATCGGATTTTTGGTAAGCATCTGTTTCTGATTTGGTGTTGGTTCCGAGTTTATATTCGAACCGGTTTTTGGTGTCAACTTAGTTCAGTTCAGTTCAGTATGTATATTTCTTTACGTATGTCCGTCTTTACATAAACTATTGTTCTTTCCGTTACTGGGCTATTTTTGGCTCAGCCGTATTTTTTTGTTTTGTTTTCTTATTTTGTTTTCAGGTAATTCGGGACTCAGGGAAATTTGTGATGAAAGAGAATAATGAAGTTCAAGCTTTTAAAAGTTAATTCATAATATGACAAATGTTGCATTGAATTTTATTGTATTTTGGATTGTGACGTTGATTTGATATCTCTAAAATAGTGACACGTTAGCCCGTTTCGGGTTGGGGTGTTACACAAAGGATGTGTCAGATGCAACTTGGAGTGAGAACTGTTGATTCCTAAAACAGAGAAGTAGAAGTTGGTTCTTTTATCGTGACGAACAGTTTCCTTTTTATTATTATTATTTTTTTTTTGCATTGCTTGCTGAGTTTAATTTTATTTATTTTTTGGGATTGTGTTGGTGTTTTCTTTTTATCTGATGTTTGACTTTATGAATATTGCTTTTTTATTCATGAAGATATGATTGACTTTATTTTAACATTTGGTTTTGTATGAAGTGAAATGATGTTTTATATAATTTGCTGCTGAAACGTTTTTAAAATTTGTTATAATGTTATAGCGCACCAACTTAATACATATATGTATGATCATAACACGATTATGAAAGAAGTCATAATATTTTATTTTGTAGGAAATATTTATAAATTCATATATTTTCATTTAAAAATAATGCTAAATTTAGAAATACGCGTACGAATTAAAACTACCTAAATTTATAAAAGAAACCAAAATAGCAAATAGGCTACAAGCACAAGTCATCCAATGTAGTGAAAGAAAGAAACCTAGCGTTTGATTTTTTACACTTGACCCTTTCTAAAGAGACAAATTTACCCTTATGAGACAAATTTACTCTTATGTTTAACCCATAAGAAGCTTCAGCTTAAAGGTAACATCATTTCTCCTCTTCAAATGCTCCAACAGCACCTTAGAATCACCTCTTGAAAAAGGTTTATTGGATTTTAATAATCCAAACTTTGGCCTATTGGCCGATATTAATCCCAACTTAAGAAATTCTCTAGAATAATCCCAACTTTCACTCTATTGGCATCCACTGAGCCTTATGTTAACAGGATCTAACTCAGTTAGTTTTAAGACAAAATATGTCATTTCTACAAATTGAGTTGCCGCCACCACTACCGCGGTTGCCGCCACCGACACCGCGATCCTCGACACCGCCACCATCATGCCTACGCCCCCACCACCGGTGGCAGGGGCTACAATGGTGGTGGTGACGGTGTTGACGGCGGCGGAGGTGGCAGTGTCGAGGGTCGCGGTGTCGGTAGCGGTAACCGCGGTGGTGATGGCGCCCGTGTCATTGAGTTTGTCAGTTAATTCATATTTTTCGTTTGTCACCCTCAATTTGTAGAAATGACATATTTTGTCTTATAACTAACTGAGTTAGTTCTTGTTAACAAAAGGCTCGGTGGAGGCCAATAGAGTGAAAGTTGGGATTATTCTAGGGAATTTCTTAAGTTGGGATTAATATCGGCCAATAGGCCAAAGTTTGGATTATTAAATTCCAATAAACCCTTAGAAAAAGCATTATTTTTGACACCACAAATTACTTGTCCTTATGATAATCGAGAAGATATTTAATTGAAAATTAATAACTTTAAAATAGTATATGCACCATTCCATTATTATTTTTCGGAATATTATATATTTCCAAATTCTATCCATGAATCAAATTTAAAAGGAAATTTGTTACTCAATTATTTATAATATCACCTAAATACTATAGAGAATCCCTATATTAATTAAGGTTTACGTAAATTGAGCATCACTTCAATTTATAAACTATTTTACTAATTTTAAAGATTTATTGATATACCAAACGTAAATATGTATTATAATTTTAGTATGTTACCATTTCGTATCGTAATTATACTCAACCAATTTAATAATTATCAAAAGGGAAACTATGGTGTATCTATTTAAACATGCAAACAAAGTCTCATACTAACTAATTTCTGTGAAATCAAAAGAAACAAGGTGTTCAACAAGGCTTTTCTCTACCGGTTGTGATCTTTTATCATAGTATACTATACCAAACTTCAACATTCAAGTAAGTAATTCCTTACTCATTATTTACAATAGTGTTGATGATATAACTAGAAAACGTCAAAAGCGCTCATGAGTATGATTTCACGATTGAATTTTCTTATCTTACATCATTTATATAATATTCAAAATTTTGTTCTTAGAAAAACTCATAATAGCAATAACAAATAAATAATTTTGTTTAGAAGTTCCAACGCACAAAAAGAAAAAAAAAAGTCACAGAAAAACAGAGTATTGAAATTAAATGTTTTTTCTGTATATACAATGGCTACCCTACTGCTCAAAATAATAAATCTCGAAATACCTTTCAAAATAAAAGGGTCTAAACATATTATTTCATGTCTTACAACATCAAATAGTTGAATTAAGTAAAAATTTAAAGAAGGGAGCACATTTTATAAAACAATAATATGTAATGCCCCGTTACCGGTACCCTACATTTGGTGTTGGATTTACTCATCAACATAGTTCTAATCATCAGAGTTAATAAAAACCTTCGCGGAATATAAAAACTTTCATAAAGCATTTCATAACAAACCATAACTTGTCTTAAAACAACATCTCATCTTTCCAAATGAACAAAACATTAAACTTAAACGTCTTAAGTCTTCCGATGCCAGTATCTTATTCAATGCCACTTGTCCCCCTCAAGTGAGCTGTCCGTCCTACTCACCAGCGTGCATACTAAAAGTTAGCTACGCTGAGTGAGTTCTAGTTAATCACATAACATACAATACCTATATACTTACATACTTTCATTCATACTTTCATGTCCTTATTTCATTCTTACTTACCTTCATTTCTTGCGTTATAAAGATCATTACGCCCTACTTTCCTCGAGTATTATTAGGGCTCGGTCCCTCCTTCCTCGAGTATTATTAGGGCCCGGTCCCTCTTCGTTACCATACAACCATACCTCATTTACATTCATTCATATATCGTACATATCATATCATCATTTAACATAACATTAAAACTTTCCAAAACGTGCAATATCCGAAGATCGTTCACGTAGACAAGCAATCATTCATACTTTTCACATAATCACGTAAGGCACACATTTATCACTTAAGATAAATGTATTAACAAACACATCGAGTATGCACACAGCCCCGAAAACATAACAAGGAAATGGGGCTAGAAACTCACCTGAATGCGATTACGTTCACCGTTTATAGTTATTCCTTTCTTAAGCTGTTAACGACTAACTGTTTAACAATTACACGTATCAATTAACTATTACTACTCGTATCGTATTTCTATCTTATATAACCCACAACGAACGGAGGTCCGGGGGCAGCGCCCCTGGCAGCGGGGTTCTAGGGGCGGCAGCCCCTAGCGGGGTCCAAGGGGCAGAGCCCCAGGCTGGGGTTAAGCTGGGTTAACACATTTTTTATTAGAATTTTAAATTATTTTTCTAATTCGTTAACCCATTATTCATAACGAATTTAGTCTGATTTGCTATCTGATTTGTTACCTTATCATGCCTTGATTCTTTCTATGGTTCGTTACCTTATATTTATGAGCGGACATAAATGTAAGCGAACATACATGTTAAGAGAACTTCGCTTACGCGAACATAACTCAAGCGAACTTAACTTAAGCGAACTTAGCTGTATGAGAACTTATCAGTGGTGAAATTGTATGCGGCGAAGTTAACAGAATGCGAACTTGCATGTAGCGAAGTTAACCACAGGCGAACTTGCTGCATGCGAACTTAGCTGCAGCGAACTTGCTTGCAGGCGAAGTTGTCGCAGCGAGCTGCTGCTGCCCAGGTTAGTTTATCGACCAAAACGTGCGTTTTACCACCCTTAATCCGCTCGTTTATGGTTCGGCTTTACTCCCAGCCATTCCCTAGTCCGATTGCGGCCCAAACTTGACCCGTTTGTAACATAAAGCATGAACCTTTAAGGCTAAACGTTTAATACTAGACCTAGGGTTCATTTTAGATGAGCCGCACATGTTTGCAGGTCCATTGAGTTCGTTTTAGCATCAAGTTTACAACTTTACATTTTATTTACACTCGATCTATTCTCGTTCTAAGTTTCAAGGCTAAATGTTTATAAAAACGTAAACTTAAGGTAAAAGACATACCTTTACGTGTTCGTTTGGATTTGGTTTGCTTATTTATGAACTCTAAATCTTGTATATAACTCGTATAACAACGATCTAATCACCAACTAGCGTTCGTTTGGCCTCGGATCTCACCCTTTCCCTCTCGGTCGTATATGTGTGGTGGTGTGTGTGTTTTTGAGTGTGTATGGAAAGATGGAAATGAGGATTTAGGGTTTTAGGATGGTTTAAGGGGTATTTATATCCCTTAAAGCCCATGGATCTAAGGCCCATCTCACCCATTACTCCATCTTAATTAATCTAAGTCCATATTTCTTTCTTTATTTAACACTAATTAAATATTAACACACGATAATTTAACGCAACTCTCTTTATTTAATACTAGAATATTTAGGATGTTACATCATATCATTTCATCAATAAAAATCAATCTAGATAAAGTCGCGCGTGTGATAAAAAGATGAGGATGTATAAAATGATCACCTTTTCTCATCAACCACTCTATGTCGAGTATGGTATTCAGTTCAACATTAAGGAATGGCAATTTGAAAACATTGATTATAATAATAATTTATCAAATAAGTAACATGTATTAAAAGTATATCAAGAAGATTACGAAAATAATAATCAACTTTAAAAAGGCAAGAAAGTTGATGGAAATATATTATTTGAATCTGGGCTCCATTGCAGCATAAAATTATATCCATGAATAATTTAGGTGCTGCAATAGCTTCTTCATATTCATCAACTGGAAGTGGATAAGTAACACACTACCACCTGCATTTAATTTTCCATCTACCCATTAAAATCAACACCACATATTGAATCACAAAGAAATACATGGGCAAATTTGATTCTCATTATTTGCAAACTCTTTTTTGTAAAGAAAAATTAAGCAGCAATCATGGCGAATCAAATAAAACAAATTACGGATATTTTTTATTTCATCTAAGAAATTAGGGAAATTACAATTTATTTTATGCGATTGATAAAAACTGAACAATTTATGAAACCAAAGAGAATATTACTCGGATAATTGGTAATGGAACTTGGGAGTGATTTTTGTTAAATAGTAGGTTGATGGGTGGTAGTTTGACATTATATTATATAGTACGTTTTCTAAATCCTAACTATACTTCAATAACAATATATGAAATTTTACAATAAAATTAATCTAGATTCTAGAAGTAGGACATTTATGTTGAATTAGAACATATAAATTACAATAATGCATAATTAGATATATATTAAAAATAACACTAATGTATTCCTTAAACTTATGGATAATATTATTTATTCATTTCAACCTACTTTGAATTTTAATTATATTCTCTTCTTATAAACTTATAAGGAAATATTTAAAAGGAAAACCCCGCAAACTGCATCTTCCTCAAAAGCGATTGTCATCGGCGATGCTTCAATTTGTAGGATTTATATATTTGTATTATATAACTATTACTTTTATAACTCATAAAATTCATATTTGTCCACTTAGAACTACATTTACCGGTTATTATCTTTTCGTAGGGGGACATGCAAAGAACTGCTTTATCTGACATTTCTAATGGTAAATATGTTTACGTCATTCCCATTTTGAACTTAATTCATCATCTAAAAATATATTTATTGTAATCTTTTTTTTCCATTATGACAGTTTATGTAAACAACGTTCGTTATGGAAATGCTTCAAAGGCACTAAAATTCATGAAGCTAGATCTGGATAACAGGAAATCCAATATTATAACAGTCCTATAAGTTCCAATCCGTCTAAACTGGTAATGGGTTTGGTTTCACATCGTTTTTTTCAAGTCTTTACGTCAATGTCATGAATTACAAGTTTTAAAATCTAAATGCCCAATTAGATTGTATAATTTTAAAACAACTCATATTACCACAACAATTGAACATAACTCCATATTACAAACTCAAAAAATAACGTTAAATAGTTGTTCTTTACTTTGTAAATTTGTTTATTATACTTATATTTGCACTGTATAAATATACAAGGAAATGTCTAAGAGAAACACCCCTCAAAGTGCATCTTCCTCTAACGCACCTGTCACCGGTCATGCTTCACATTGTAAGACTTCCATTTGTATTATATAACGCTTAGTTTTATAATTCATAAAATTTCACAGTTGTTCGCCTAGAACAACGTTTTAACAATTTTTTTTTTGTAAGGGACATGCAAAGAACTGCTTTATCTTCAATTGACGTTCGTAAGAAAAATGCTTCAGAGGCAAAGCTACTTGTAGATAGTAGGAGATCTAATATTGCTCTTAATAAACAATTTTCTTCATCAAAAAATTCAAGATTAATTGCACAAGGCAATGAAAATATGACACCAAATACAGTGTTTACAAATCAAAGTTTGCATAATTTTCATTCCATTATAAAGAATCCAACTTCGTTCAGTGATATCAATATGGTAAGATACCCGTTTATTGGTAACTAGTTTTTATCCCCTGTATTACGAGAATTGTTTTATATTGTTTGTTCTAATATTTATTTATTTTTTGAATTTATATTTTTTTATTGTATGAAAGTTAATAATATAGTTATGGTTTGATGATAAATTGTTTCAAAAATAAATGAGATGTTATAATCCGGTTTAAAAGCTATATGGTTTTGATGAGACCCAAGACCCGTTTATTTATTTTACTATAAAATTGGTTTTTTTAATTATAAATAATATTTTTGAAAGTTAATAATATACTTATGGTTTGATGAGACCCAAGATCCGTTTATTTTTTTACTATAAAATTGGATTTTTAATTTAAATAATATATATATTTTTTAAAATAAATAAGATATTAATTTTTAGTATATCATATTTTATAGGATTTTTACATCAATAATTTGGTGAGAACAATTTTTTATTTAATGAGATATTATAACCCGTTTAAGGAATATTTGGGTTTGGTAAGACCCATACCCATGAATTCGGGTCAAATGCATGAGAATCCTCCATTTAAAAATCAAGGAATCGGGTGAATCCAAAAAAAGGGGGAGCGACCACATGTAAGGCCCCGTTACCGGTGCCTCACATTTGGACGTTGGATTTACTCATAAACGCAGTTCTTAATATCAGAGTTAATTAAAAGATTCGCGGAACATTAAAACATTCATAAATATTACATATAAACCCATAACCTTGTCATAATAAAACATATTGTCTTTCAGTTCAAATATAAATACTAAAACGTCTTTAAGTCTTCAGATGTATGCCAGACTCTTATTCTTCTACCATGTGCCCTCGCTCAAGCCAGCTGCCTCATTCTACTCATCTGCGTGCATACTTAAAGTCAGCTACGCTGAGTGAGTTCTGGTTAATCAGGTAATATACAATACTTTCACCTACTTATACATATGCATCCGAAGATACATATTATATTCTTAACATGTACATCTTTCTTTCGCACATATATAAATATATACATTCTTTCTTTCATTCTTCCTTTTATTCTTTCTTTACATACTTTGCATCTATCAATACTTTACATACTTATACGTTTTAAAGAGCATTACACCCTACCGCCTCGAGTATTATTAGGGCTCGGTCCCTTTCTACCTTGAGTATTATTAAGGCTCAGTCCCTTTCTGCCTTGAGTATTATTAGGGCTCAGTCCCTTTCTGCCTTGAGTATTATTAGGGCTCAGTCCCCTTTCTGCCTTGAGTATTATTTGGGCTCAGTCCATTTCTGCCTTTTGTATTATTAGGGCTCGGTCCCTTTCTTCTATACCTGGCTATCTCTTACATTCGTTCATAACATACGTACATATCATTCATACATTATACACAACATTATATCCATAATCATAACTTGCCAATACGTGCAATATCCGAAGATCGTTCATGCACCGACAAGCAATCATTCACATCTTTTACATAATACGTATATGGCATACACTTATCTCTTAGGATAAGGGTATTAACTAATCACATCGAGTATGCACACAGCCCCGAGAACATAACAAGGAATGGGGCTAGAACTCACCTGAATGCGGTTACGTTCACCGTTAATAGTTATTCCCTTCTTTAGCTGTGCACGACTAATTATATAACAATTGCACATATCAATTTTCTATCACTATCTATATCGTGTTTCTAGTTTAATTATAACCCACAACGAACGGGGGTCCGGAGGGCAGCGACCCTGGCAGCGGGGTCTAGGGGCGGCAGCCCCTAGCAGGGTCCAAGGGGCAGAGCCCGTGGCTGGGGTCGAGCTGCCAGGTCAGCTTGGAAAATTTTTATTTCTATTAATTGTCTTATCACATTTTCCATTAGCATTTTGAATCATTAATAATTTGCTACTTAAAAGTTCAAGGGCTTCTTTGTAATTAAATCATTCATTTTCTAAGTCCATGGACTGTTCTTGTCATTATGTTAAAATTCTAATTCGTTACATTATTTTTAACGAATTGGGTTGTTATACGAACTGGTTCTTGTAACGAATTGAACCCTCTAACGAACTGGACTCTTAACAAATCAGTCCATAGCGAACCAGTCCAGGTAACGAATCGGTCCATCTAATTCGTTATCTTCTTCTAACGAACTGGCTATACGAATTAAGGGTAATTCGTTACCCTTTTCCCTTAGCGAATCGGATACGAACTATAGCTAGTTCGTTATGCTTCCTTAGACGAATCAGTTAGCGAATCACCTTTAATTCGCTAAATTTTGTTAGCGAACTAGGGTTAGGTTTTGTCAGAGAATGTCAGAAACATTCTGTGACATCCTTAAATACCTCAGCCGCCTTTCCGGCGCCGCCGTGCCAGAAAACCGGGAGGTGGCCGGAAAAACGCGGCTTAACCCATTTTACACCGTTTTTCACCGTTTTTCGTCCCGTTTGATCCAGATCTGAGATAGGGCGACCCCTAAGTTCATCTTTTGATCGGTTTATACCCGATTCTATCCGGATCTCGTGACTTTAACGGTTTAAGGTGTCGGCTCGTCGTTTCGTAACTAGATCTAGCGGGTTTGGGCTTATACAATAACATACTATCATTACATTGGGTCGGAATCGGTTCCTTGGCGATGTCAGCTAGAGAGAGAAAACAAGATGAGAGAGAACTAAGTGTGTGTTTTTTATGGTGTATGGAGTATGGATGAAAATGAGGAATTAGTGGGTATTTAAGGTACTTATATTATGGACCATGGGCTTAAGCCCATGGTCTTCCCTTATTCTTTCAACCCAAGTCCATAACCCATATCTATTTAACCCAACACTAGCCCGACTCACAATAATAACTCATATCCTATTTTATTAATCAAAACGATAAAACGGGATGTTACACCGCATCGCGACACGTAGGATTTTTATGTTTTCGTTTATATATATTATAGATTCATAATACTTTAAAAATAAGCAATATTATCAATTATTATCAACTTACACATATTATCATTTTTTAAATCTTAATTTTTTTCCAAGGGCATCTACTTCCAAAAACAACAGGTCTACCCCATTATGTGATACTCATCGAGTTTATATTTCTTCATCTATCATGACATCAACCAATCATACATTGACTTCTTTAACAAAGTTATCATCAGGAAAGCGAATATTAGTAAGTAAGTCGTACAAATCCTATACCTATGCTTGACTTGATGTCAGATGAAGATGAACAAGCTGCAGTGGCGTAGCCACCCTTTGAGTAGGGGCGGGGGTCGGCCGACCCTGTGAAAATTGTTTTTTTACTAGTATATATGTGTTAAAATCCCGAACGACCCCTGTGTGATTTCGAGAACGGCACAATGACCCTGTTGGAATTTCGAGAACAACCTTATGAAATTTGAGACCGACCCTAATAAATTTTTTTACATATATATTTACAACTTTAATTATATAAATAATATACCAACTAAATTTGAGTTTAATAGGAAACAATTTAAATACAAGTTTAAGCTCAAATGTTCAATTAACCTATGCTAAATTTTTAAGCACAAGTCTCAAACTCCCAACTTAATCTACATTTAGGCTAATTAAAAAAAAAACGGAGTATGATGTCGGAAGTAATAGGTCAGGTAAATTTAATGGATTAAGTGTTTTAATCTAAAAAAATGTTTCGGCTATACATTATTTTGCTCGTTTACTTCATTCGCATTGGTGTATTGTTTATTCGTTAATTGAAGTTAGCTCTCGTATCATTATTACTCATTGCAACCGTATGCGTTGAAATTTGTTTTTCGGCGATGGAGTACATGAAGTCCGATTTGCGTAATCATATGGGTGATGAGAGTTTAAACGATGATTTTATTTTTTCCGTTAAGAAAAAACCTGCTTATAAATGTCATACTAGATGATGTTTTGGTTAGATTTCAGATAATGAAAGCCCGTATAGAACAAAGCCAGATATATTGTTCAATAATTATGAATTCATAATGAAGTTTCTCGTACTTTTTTTTGTTATATAATGCTTTGTTTGATTATCATTTTTTTCTATATATATGACCGACACAATTCGACCCGACCCGATGGTCGAACCAGACAAAAAAATTTATATAACGATGGTTAACTGTGTACGGATACAAAAAATTTCCGACCCCTATGAGAAAATTTCCTGGATCCGCCACTGACAATCTGATGTAGAAAATGTGGTTAATGACCCATTCAAAGGCATCTCTAAAGGTACTTATAAAACAACTATTCAAATTAATAACTATTATGCATATGCATTTGTTGACCACTACTTAATTTAACAGATTACTTGGATCACGGTGATCAGAACTAATATGTGAATTATGTCATGCAAAATTGTGGAAAAACGAGGGTGGAAGAGGAAAACAAAAAGAAGGAAAAACAACTTATTTCCTATGTTGTGGTTACGGTAAGGTTGAGCTACCTGAGTTTGAGTTTAAAGATGCTCCACCAGCTTACAAAGATCTATTAATGTTGGTCCTAAAAGCAAGTTTTTCTTAAAGAACATTCAACGCTACAATTCTATGTTCGCGTTTACATCAATGGGTGGAAAGGTTGATTCCTCCATTAATGGAGGTAACGCTCCATTCGTGTTTAGGATTAGCGGACAGAATTACCATTATATTGGAAGTCTTCTGCCGGAAAATGGTTCAAAACCCAAGTTTTCACAACTATACATATATGACACAGAAAACGAAATCTCAAATATACAACGCTTATTTAGGTACGTATTAACACCTTTAATTAATTATTTTACACATTTTACCTCAAGTCAGGTTTTTAATGTTGACAAACAAATACTCTTATTCCTACCAGAGAATCAAAAAAACAATCTACAAGAAGTTCCGAGTTGCTTGATCTTGAGATAATAAAGGATCTACAACATATGTTAGATTCTCATAATGAGCTGGTGAAATCTTATAGGATGGCAAGAGATCGTTTTCAAGAAAATCCTCATGCTAACCTTAAGTTGCGTCTTATTGGAAGAAGACAACAAGACGGAAGAACATACAACTTACCGACTTCTTCTTAAGTTGTTGCGTTGATTGTTGGTGATATTGGTAATACTAAGCCTCGAGACATTATTGTTGAAACTCAAACAGGAAGACTAAAGCATATAAGTGAATTGCATCCTTCATACGTTCGTCTTCAATATCCACTTTTCTTTCCTTATGGCGTGATTGTTACATGGTTGACATCCCTCATAGAGATTTTAGAAGCTTACAAAAAAAGAAAATGGCCAAACTGCACCATGAGAGAATTTTTTGCCTATAGAATTCAAAATAGGCCAAATACTTTCTCATTGACTCTGAATGGAAGAAAACTTTATCAACAAAAATTAGTTGATATATACACAATGATTGAAACCGAAAGACTCAACTACATACGTAACCAACAAGAGGTTCTTAGATGTGAGTCATACGAGAATCTTCATAACTTAAAAAACATCGACAACCAAGATATGTCCAGCATTGGTCAACGTGTGATATTACCGTCTTCTTTTACCGGAGGTTCTCGGTACATGATGCAAAAGTACCTAGATGCCATGGCTCTTTGTAGGTGGTATGGATATCAAGACTTTTTCATAACTATAACATGCAATCATAAATGGCCTGAAGTCAAAAGGTTTCTTAATAATACCACCATTAATCCTGAAGACATGCTTGACATCATGTGTAGGCTATTTAAAGTTAAGCTTGACGCAATCATCAAAGACTTAAAAAATGGTGAATTGCTGGGAAAGGTTCAAGCAGGTGTTTTACTAACTTTTTTTAGTATAATAATATTTGTTAAACAATTTTTATTTTATTTGATTTTCAACTTATATTTAAAACTAATCATATTCATTTTTTATGTAGTTTATACCGTGGAGTTTCAAAAACGTGGGATGCCTCATGCACATATATGTTTATTCATGCATGCTGATCACAAGCTTCCTACCGTTGATCATATTGACCCGTTTATTTCGGCCGAGATTCCAGACAAGAAGGAAGATCCTGAATTATATTCCTTTGTGAGTGACCACATGATGCATGGTCCTTGTGGTTATGATAATATGAACTGATCATGCATGATTAATAGAAGGTGTTCTAAAAACTTCCCTATAAAGTTTACGCCTCACAATTCTATTGATTCAAATGGGTATCCTATATATAGAAGAAGAGATTCTGGACGCACGGGTAAAAGGTCTAATGTGGACTTAGACAACAGAAGTGTCATGCCATATAATAAAACTCTTATGAAAAGATATCAAGCACATATTAACGTTGAGTGGTGCAATCAGGCTGCATCCATAAAGTATTTATTCAAATATATTAACAAAGGTCCTGACGGGGCTACAGTTGCAGTTGTAGACGCTGACAATCAAGATGATCAAGATCAAGCAAGAGATGAAATTAGAGAATATTATGATTGTCGATACCTTTTGCGTGTGAAGCAGCATGGAGGATATTTGCATTTGAAGTACATTACAACTCTCCTTCAGTAATTAGGCTTCCTTTCCATCTTCCTTGTTAACAACAGGTTATGTACAGGCCCGATGATGATTTTGATAATGTCCTTAACAAACCATCAGTTTCTTCTTCAAAGTTTTCAGCCTGGATGTTGTGTAACCAAATTAATGAAGAAGCTCGAAACCTTACTTATGTTGAATTTCCTACTAAGTTTGTTTGAAAACTTAAACAACGAAGGAGGGGAACGACGAAAGAAGGGTTTTTTAATTGGAAGAATTCATCAAGTTTATCCGTCTCTCGATGAGGCGTATTTCTTACGAATTCTTCTAAACAAAGTCAAAGGACCAAAATCTTTTGAGGATATCAGGATGGTAGATGGCCAGACATTTCCTACATTAAGAGATGCTTGCTATGTACTTGGACTACTCGATGATGATATGGAATATATCGAAGCGATAAAGGAGGCAAGTGTATCCGGTTCTGGTTATTATCTTCGTGCTTTATTCGGATCAATGTTATTGTCCAGTTCTCTTTCTAGACCTGATTTTGTGTGGGAAAAAACATGTGAATATCTATCAGATGGCATTATCTACACACAACAAAGAATATTGAATATTCCAGGCATTAAATTTTGTTATTCAATACCAAAATACTTGCACCATGTTATAATTTCAATAGTAAAATATTAATGCTAACTTTTCAATATATAGCATGCTGAGTGAAATTGCTTTTTTATGTTTTATTTATATACGCAATTCATATAATATTATTTATATTTTCTTAATACAATTTTGTAGATTTATCACTTCCAGAAAGTCAAATTAAGAATTTAACTTTATGTGAGATTGAGAAGTACCTACTTTGAAATAACTCAAGCCTACGTAGATTTCAAACTATGTCGTATCCCGATAGCGATTCTATAGCTTCTTCAAACAATCGTTTAATCGTTGACGAACTCTCTTATGACACAAACACTTTACAAAATGAGTCTCACGGACTTTTAAGTTCATTAACAAATGAACAACGAAGAGTGTTTGATGAAATCATGAACGCAGTTGAAGCTAACAAAGGAGGTGTATTTTTTCTTTACGGCTATGGTGGAACAGGAAAGACCTTTTTGTGGAAGACATTATCTGTGGCAACACGATCTAAAGGTCAGATTGTATTGAATGTTGCTTCAAGTGGTATTGCATCATTGTTGTTGTCAGGAGGTAGAACAGCACACTCTAGATTTCATATTCCTATAAATCTTAACGTGTACTCAACTTGCAGCATAAAACCATGCAGTGATGATGCACATTTACTAAAGGAAACGAAATTGATTATATGGGATGAAGCTTCGATGATACATAAATATGCATTTGAAGCTCTTGATAGTTTAATGACAGATGTATTAACTCCTAATACTTCTATCAATTCGGGAATCCTATTTGGAGGTAAAGTTATTGTTTTTTATGTTGATTTTAGACAAGTACTTCATGTTATTACAAACGGAAGCAGGAAACGGATTGTAAATGCATCTTTATGTTCTTCCTATATTTGGGGTAAATGCAAACTTCTTAGGTTAACAAAAAACATACGGTTAACCATCGGAGCTCAAACATCTGAGCAGACAAAACAGTTTGCTAAATGGCTGTTGGATATTGGTGAGGGAAATGTCGGTGGTTTAAATGATGGTGAAGCAACAATTGGCATACCTGATGATCTTTTGATCAATGATTCGTCTGATCCGATTCAAAGTTTAATTGACTTTGTTTATCCTTCAATTCTACAAAATATCGAAAATATTGATTTTTTCGTGAAAGAGCATTACTTGCACCTACAAATGAAGATGTCCAAGACATTAATGATAGATTGCTCTCACTTTTCCCTGGTGATGAAAAGGAGTATCTTAGCTCGGATAGTATCTGCCCAACAAAAGACTTTGTTGATCTGTTGCAAGCAAATTTATACTCACCTGACGTGTTGAACAGTCTTAAGATTTTTGGATTGCCAAATCATAGATTGGTCTTAAAGGTAGGTGCTCCAGTTATGTTATTCCGAAACATTGACCATCAAATTGGTTTGTGTAATGGTACTAGGCTATGAGTCATTGAGCTTAAAAGACATGTCATTGTAGCTGAAATAATATCTGGAGGTAAAATTGGTACTCGCACATATATTTACCGAGTAAACATGATACCTACAGACAACAAGATTCCTTTCAAATTTCATAGAAGACAATTTCCAATTTCAGTATGTTTTGCAATGACGATTAACAAAAGCCAATGACAGTCACTATCAAAAGTTGGTTTGTATTTAAAACATCCGGTTTTTAGCCATGGACAGTTGTATGTAGCACTATCAAGAGTCAAGAGCATAGACGAAGTCAAATTATTAATATTGGACACAGATAGTAAACTACAAATAGGACATCTAATGTTGTGTACAAAGAGATATTTCGAGATTTGTGATTTATGTTTCACTTAGTTAAATTTAATTGTAACTTACTTTCGTCCTTCATTACTTTAATTCACCACTTTTTGTCCTTTTTTTTCACTAACTACATGAATAAAATGTATCTTTTATATTGTGTCCGATCATATTATATTTTACATGTTTTATGGTTAAAGTGTTTGTACTTTTTTTAACTACAATGTATGTTTCTACCTTTTATATTTAAAACCCAATTTTTTATGATCGAATGTTTTATGACTTATAAAGTTAATTTGTTAAACCCGTGTTATACACGGGTACCTAACCTAGTGATATATATATATATATATAATCTTTTTTGAATTTTTTTATAGCCGTTGAACGGAAGGGGCCCCACCAAAACCATTATCCGTGCCGGCCGTTGAAACGTTGGACATCACCGCGCCCCACCACCAAAGGCTCCCCTTGGTGGTGTTAAGCGCCCAACAACGCCCGCATTTACCCTCTTAATCGCCCGATAGCGAGGGGTCTTACCAAACAAATTTTGGCTCCACATCCGTAGAATATGTCACCACTTAAGTTTGTCTAGTGGCACATTATTTTGGAACTTAAAAGAAGGAGCCTGATGTGGTTGCTCTTAGCCCACCCACGTAGTGTTGAGAGGTGGATGACACGTGAGCCTGAATGGTGTACTAGTCAAACTGAGGTGGATGACACGTGAGCCTGAATGGTGTACTAGTCAAACCTGAGGGCTTGTCTGGTAGTGTACGTGATGGATATACTAAAAAGCTTTATCTCTACCTCCATCAATATCATCATTCTTTAGCTTCCTGCTTCATATCCATCGATATGGTCAGTATCTTCCTCTCTATTTTGATTATTTCTATTTATAGCACTAACAAACGTATGAATTCATTCACACTTTGATGTTGCATGTAGACGAGTAAGCTGCAACTGTATTCTATTTACATGAGCAGTCCTTGCTTTCGCGTTCTTATTGCTCTCAATTTAAAAGGTTTTCTTATCATTTTTCCTCAAGTTGAATTTTAAATACAAATAACATGTTATTTGATCAATCTGTTTGTTGCTAACAGGACTAGATTATGAATACAAGGCCGTTAATCTGTTCGAAAAAGAGCAAAATCGTCCCGGTAACAAACTACTTCTCTCTTTAATTAAATATATTTAAGTGCAAAGGTTGAATGCGTTTGGCTAGACTTCATGCATAATGGTTCAATAGATCTTTTAATGGTTTAGCACTAGATTTGCCAAGCATTTAGTGGATTCTTGAGTTTTTTATTTAAGAGATTGAAAAAGAAAAGGTAAGAAAATTTTTCTTATTCACTTGATTCTAGAGTTTTTTATTTAAGAGATTGGAAGAGAAAAGATAAGAAAAATTTTCTTTTTCATTCTTGAGTTTTTTTGAGTTTTTTTATTAAAAGAAAACGGAAAGAAAACTTAAGTTTTCTTTCCTTCAAAACTTTTCTGTCAAATATGACATGACTATGAAGGAAAGTTTATAGCCCTTTACAATATTACTAATTTATTCTATCTCAATTCTTTTTTCCATGTTGCTATGAGGACGTAATTGTAAAGTTACAAATTTTTTCCTTATCTTTTTCTTCTGATCTAACTCAATAATGTAATTAACACTTTCATTTCTTTTCTTTTATTTTAACTCGAGAATTAATTTTAAGTTTATAATTTTTTTTCCTTTCTTCCCCTGTTCAATCTTATCATTTCGTTTTCTTGTATTTTAAACCCGAGAATGCAGATAAGATCTAATTTTATAATGTTTAGTATAGAGTATTTGAAGATCAATCCTCTTGGGTATGTGCCTGCTCTTGTGGATGGTAACATAGTACTTGCAGATTCTTTTGCAATCATATTGGTTAGTTAGTAACTTCATATGTACATGTGTTTCTTTTAGGTACCTAATTATTCTTCCTATGTTACAGTATCTTGAAGAGAAGTACCCTCAACATCCTTTGTTACCTTGTGACCTTGTGAAAAAAGCAATAAATTATCAGGTAAAATCTTATTCTTTTCAAAGGCTCCTTATATATTGTTGGTAATATTCTTTAAAAATTGTAGGTTGCAAATATTGTTTGTTCGAGCATACAACCTCTTCTAAGGTTACCTATTTTGGTAGGTGATATATTTTTGCTGATTTAAAGCTCAAGTCAAAATAATTTATAACATCTGAAATTATAATTTTCTTTCATTATCCCAACTTATAGCGTTACATTGAAGAAAATGTTGGTGAAGATGAAAAGTTTCAATGGGTTTATAAGCATGTTGCTAAGGGATTTGCTGGTAAGTTGTAGTTGACATGGAGACATTTAAAACATTATATGTTGGCATATTGCAAGTAAAATACGTTTTGCTCGAGGAATTTACACAAGTTAAATTTAGCAGCTAGAACTAAATTCCTCATTTTTGTCTTTGGATAGATGAGAGGGAAACAAGCCATGTATAAATCAATGTGGGGTTACCCCTCTTATGGGTTTGGGGAGTAGTGTTTTCAAGTTAAAAGTTGTTTCACGCAAAGTGACAAACACAAGAAAGCATGTGTTGACAACCAACGCTTGTTAATTAATACTATTTGCATTTGATATTTTTCGTTTCTTCGTAATGTATATTTTTCATGCAACCTCATTGGGTATCTTAAAACCTCCTGTGATTCCAAACAATGACATATCGCCTGACTTGACCCGCCCGTTTCACCAGGTCTACTAGTAATCAACTATATTAAAAGGTGAAATAGTATAAGAAATCTAAACGTTATTTGAAACTAAAATAATCAAATACACCACACAAATATTACAAATTCTAGTTACCACTTTCGATTTTAATTAAAAAAAAATGTTCCTGATTTCTGTAAATAATGCAGCTCTGGAGATATTACTAAAACATCATGCTGGGAAGTACGCAACTGGAGATCAAATTTACATGGTACCTAATGCTTCTTTCTTTTTGGATAAACTCTTTGCATCTCAATTCCTAATTATTCAGAAAATAACAGCATATATATGCAGGCTGATGTATTTTTGGCTCCACAACTCATTAGTGTCACTGATAGATTCAACTTTGGCATGGTATGCAGCTTCTCAACATAACTCCATCACTTTTTAATTTATTACAATATATATATCAAAGTAATATTTGTTTTAAATTTTGTTTGACGTTTACAATTGGTATTTTTTGTACAGAGCGAGTACCCTCTTTTATCGAGGTTGTATGAGACGTACAAGCAAGTACCGGCTATTCAAAATGCATTGCCTCAAAACCAGCCTGATTTCCCCGGAAGAACATCTTAATGTCTCTCTACTAGTTGGCCAGGAATCCAGGATCAATAAATGGTGAGTTTGCTGGGAAATTCTCTTTTCCCAAGCATTAATTTTATTGTTAAATTAGTTTTGATGATCATTTGTATTTTCATTATTATATGTCAAACGAGAATAATTGTATTACATCTCTTTAGGTTGATTATTATCAGTCAATGGTTTAACAATTAAACCCGGTTTTAATAATTGTTTCATAGTTATTATTCATATTAATAAATAGACAAATCGCAGCGGAATAAAAATCAATTAATCATCACTATTGTGAACCGTACAGGATCCGGTTACAAACAATATGTGTACGAGTCAAACCAAAATAAACATATAATTGTAAGCCGACAATATATATAAGTTTACCTCGGTTAATAAATAGCCGGTTTTCGTTAATAAATGGCAAAGTTTTTGAATCCTACAATGCACACTCTGTAGCAATCAATATTTCAACATCTTCCCCCACCACATTCTCATCGAACATCTCCTTCCATTTTCCGGCCACCATACTATCCACCACCGCCGACCCAAATCCGTTCTCAGATCCGCCAGTATCAATTAATTCAAGCATTCGGGTTTTTAGGTTTCTTATTCTGTTCTCCTTCCATCCGTTAATATCCACATAGTCGAGGTAATCGGGATGGATTGTAATAGGTGCTTTTAGTCAGAAGGATGAAGATGTAGTCATGTAGTAGAACAGCAACAGTGTTCACTCCTTCCATCCGCCATGTCTGCACTTTCATCTGTTCAGTTGTTTCACTTTCTGAAGCGCCCACAAGGTGTTCGTTGAAATGGTCGGTGTAAGTATTTCTATGAGCTTCGGTTCAAAACGCTTTTGAACCGTCGGGTAGCTCTTGTTTCTGTTTTTTTTCCTTCTCGTTTTGAGGTGGAGACATTGTCTAAGTGTCTCGGTTGAAGTTGTTCTCAATTCGGTTGTTTTTTTGCCATGTCTAATGGTTTTTGGCCTTGCCCCTTTAAGGGATTCCATTGTTGCCCCGATGGTGTTGCTGGGTCTAAGGGGATCCGAAGGCTTATGCCTCATATTAAAAGTCACCATTTTGGTTCGGATGATAGAAAAGATACTTTGAGGCGTGATATTGCTGAAGACCCTTATCTTTTTACCTCTGTTTGCGAAGCCCTTAGGTTGTCTGAACAATGGTTGTGTTGGGAGTGCATGCGTCTTCATTCCTTCCGTCGAGCGTGTCACCATGAAGATCGGGTTATTCGGTTTATGCCAAGGGAAGGGGATGAGGAGGGTTTTATTGTGGGAGTCCCTAGACCGTGTGTCACAATGGG
The DNA here is from genome assembly GCF_021521415.1 of Bidens hawaiensis. Lineage (NCBI taxonomy): Eukaryota > Viridiplantae > Streptophyta > Magnoliopsida > Asterales > Asteraceae > Bidens > Bidens hawaiensis. Next base: position 46,586 of record NW_027492914.1, read on the forward strand.
GGCTTCCTCGTCTGGAGAGGTATGTGTGGATGTTGCTCTCCTTGACCGGGTTTTTTCTCTTCCTATTAAAACTGTTAAGAGCATCCCTTTTAGTTGTTGCATGGCGTTTGCCCAAGCCTTGGCCACAGCTTTGGACAACGTGGTGGCTATGCCTGATTCGGTTGACGCATGGATTCGTCTGCTACTTTTACCTCGGTGTACGCTACGTGTGTTTACGCTAGTCAGCCGCCAGGATAAGAGGTCGGGCAACAGTAAAACCGGTCAATGCCTCAGTATACAGCGGGCGCTCAATGGGGTGACCGTGAGGGGTTTGGCATTCTCATTCAGTCTTTGTTTGCTCAACCTGCGATGGAGGGCCCAAACGGTTTTAAGAAAGGGTCTGATAAAAAAAGCGAGGATAGGGGTTCTAACGTCAAGCAATGTTTACGTAAGGTTGCCGATGGTCATTTTACCGATGCAGTTAAGGTTCTATGTTCTTCTGGGGTCACACCACTAGATAAGAAAACTTTGAAGGCTCTCGAGGATAAACACCCGTGTATGCCTCCCCCTACCATGCTCGCTTTCTTACCAGCAGAGCCTCCCCTTGTAGCAGAGACTGACAGAGTACTGGTGTGCATCAAATCCTTCCCTAAAGGGACGTCGTGTGGGAGAGATTGTTAGAGGGCTCAGCACCTTTTGGACGCCCTTTGTGGGGAAGGGTCCGTGATTGCGGCTAGTCTGCTTAGGGCGACTGCAGCTATGGTTAACTTATGTTTGAGGGGTGGGTGCCCTAGGAGTTTGGCGGGGTTCGTTGCATCTGCTCCCCTTACGCCTCTTCTCAAGCCCGATAATGGGATTAGACCTATTGCAGTGGGTTCAATCTGGAGGAGAGTAGTCTCCAAGGTGGCTATGAAGGGGGTGGGGAAGGATATGGCCAAATATCTTGGCGACTTTCAGTTTGGGGTCGGGGTTTCCAAACAGGGCTGAGGCAGTTCTTCATAGTGCGAATAGGTTTGTAAATGCGTACCACCAAGACGGGTCGTTGGCTATGCTTACCGTCGATTTTTCGAATGCCTTTAACCTTGTGGATAGAACTGCACTTTTAAATGAGGTAAGGAAAATGTGTCCATCCATCTCTGCTTGGGTTGATTTTTTATACAGGCAGCCAGCTAGGCTTTATGTGGGAAATGATAATATTTGGTCTTCCACGGGGGTTCAGCAGAGGGATCCCTTAGGGCCTCTCCTGTTTGCCCTTGTTTTACACCCCCTTGTCCACCGGATCAGAGATCGCTATAAGCTTCTTTTTCACGCCTGGTACCTGGATGATGGGTCCCTTATTGGAGATGCTACTCAGGTTGCCAAGGCTTTAGACATCATCAGAGTGGAGGGCCCCTCTTTGGGCCTCCTTCTCAACATCAAAAAAACTGAAGTTTTTGGCCTACATGTGACGGGGTGAAGACTCAAGAGGGTTTATTTCCGCGGGAGATTGGTAGGCCGGTGCATGGTGTGAAACTTTAGGGTGGTGCTGTCAGTAGAAACGAGAAGTTTATTAGTGGCTTGGCCCTCAAAAGAGCAAAACGTGCGGTTAAGCTGATGAAATGCCTCAAAAGGCCTTCGTGACCCTCAAAGTGAACTCATCCTGCTTCGTTCGTGTATGGGGGTCGCTAAACTACTGTTTGGGCTTAGGACGTGTCAGCCTTCCTATGTCGGAGGAGCCGTCTCTGTTTTTGACACGGGTCTTCGGAAAGCGATCGAGGACATTGTTGTTTGTGGTGGTGCCTTTTTTGGGGACCTCCAATGGAGGTTAGCTTCCCTCTCAACCCGTTTTGGGGGTCTTGGGATTTGCTCGGCTGAGGATGCCTCTTCCTACGCTTTTGTGGCTTGGGCCCAATCTTGGGTTCTTCAAGACCACATCCTACGGGAGTGTGGGGGGTGGGTTGTTTGACTCTGATTATAGGGGTGCGTTGGATACCCTGCATAGTTCTCTTCCTGGTCTTGATCTTGGCGGTTTCTACTTTAAAGACACCGCCCCTCCTAAAGCCCAGAAAATTTTGGCAAATGCCTTATATGGTGAAATCGTCAAGACAGTTGAAGAGAAGTTCGCTTTGTCCCCGTGGCAGCGAGCCGTGTTTGAGTGTTTACGTGCCCCTCACACTCAGGATTTCCTGTCAGTTGTTCCCATTGAAGGTTTAGGGCAATGTATGTCGGCAGTGGAATATCGGGCCATCCTCAAATACCGGTTGATGGTACCCCTTTCCCAGTGGATGACCCATGTCCTGTATGCCGAAAGGCTTGTTTGGATTCTTTTGGGGAGCATGCTGTCCATTGCAAAGAATTACCGGGCTTTAAATATCGACATGATATGGTTCGTGATGTGCTTTACGACGTCCTTAAGCGGGCCGGGATCTCGGCAAAAAAGGAAGCCCCGGTGAACTTCTTAACCGACCCTTTAGATGGGAGATCAACCCTATGACCCGCTGACATTCTTGTTTTTGGATGGGAAAAAGGGAAGCACGCGTGCGTTGATTTGACATGTGTCCCCCCCCCCCTCGTTGGGCTACGGGACCACGGGTTTGTGGTGGGTCATGCGATAAACAAGGCAGAGGCGGGTAAAGTAGCTAAGCACGAGAAAGCTTGCCTTGAGAATCAGCACGTGTTCGTACCGTTTGCTTTTGACACCTTTGGCGCTCTCGGCCCTAACGCGGTTCAGTTCCTTAAGCGGGTTCAGCAGGTGGTCAGCAGTAACTCCGCCCATGCTAAAGGGAACGTTGTGTTTAGTAGGGTAGGGTTTGCTATTCAGAAGGGGGTAGCGGCGCAGATTGTTGCTCGTCTATCTGTCGTTAGTCTGTAATTGTCCCGGTGTTCTAAAAAGTAGTAAACGAACCGAAGGTCATGATTGTTTTGTAGAAATTAGGTGGCCAATTTTATGTGCAATAATTTTATTATTCATAAACTAATATAACTTCAATTATATTTGATAAGAATAAAACTAATTAATAAATTAAATGTTATTTTAATACACAACAATAACTAAACTACAAAATCTATAAATACAATAAATACATACAAAATAATAAAAAAATCACAAACTAAACATCATACTAGAAAAAATATAATAAATTAATAATTCACCCAAATATGAATGATAACGTATGACGTACCCATTTCACATAGACGTGAAACTAGAATTGGCTTATAGAAATTCAAATACATCAATTTATTAAAATCTCAATTCACTATCAATCACAAAATACATATTTCAAACAACAAAAAACAAAATGTCGGGCTACATTAACTGACAGACACATGAGAGCTCATTTTTGGTGATCCATTAAACAAAATATACGTTCTACATCACCAACCAACCGTAACAACTCAATACAAACGAAAATAACACAAACCATACAAAATTTCTTTATGCATTCACGTATATTAAAATGAAAATTTGCATCTTAAATAACAAAATGTTGGGTCATGTTAACTATTAAACCAATGAGACCCATTTGAGATATAAAAAAAAACAAAACAAACTATATTTTAACATTAACTATAACATATTTTATAAGTTCATGTAACCTTTAAGTTTAATACCTAAACACATCCTACATGAAAAATATACATAAACAATAATTAAAAAAACTAAAAGTAACCCACGTAACATGCGGGCTAAAAGCTAGTTTATATATAAACGGATTGTTTTGTAAGGAATCAATTAAGGTATTAACTTACAATTATACTATATATAATAGCAAAACGAATTGCCATAGTACTCGATGGTAAGATTGTAATTTTAGTAACTTTTTTTTGTGCGTTCCACGTGCTTCAAGTTCAAGTGTACGACGTGTGTGAGTCGTGTGACAGTAACGATATAATATAAATACGGTATATCAGTCTATCTCAACGATGTGTTGGTTGATTGCATCGGTTCGTAGGATATATGCTTTTCTCTATGTATATGACAAATTGATGAACATTATTGTAAATAATCTACTCATATATATGTTTATCTCGGATTAAACATCAATCGTTTTCTTCTTATTGACAAATCACTAAACCGAATTATGTTATATGTCGTCTAATCAGACCCACGTGTAGGATCAAAATCTTTTATACCCTCAATATATTGTGTGCCTCTACCGGTGCCTTATTGACAAATACACATATTACCTTTGATGAAGAATCTACAAACTCCACTTGCTAAAAGGCACCACAAAACACATCAAAATCACACCTTTAAAGAGTCCACTAAAACCCCATAACACAGATGCCACCAAACATGAGATTTCAAGAAAAAAGTCTTATATAAATAAGACTCTTTTTGTTCCTAGAGCAAAAGATAAGGCCACTAGTGTAATGCAACATGACAAAAACTTCTAAGATTCTTTTGCATCATATTTCTTTTATCATAAAGATGTTCTTTTGAATTCTTGACCGTAAAAGGTTACGAATAAACAACTAAAAGAGATACGAATCGCGTGATCACAAGGATACTATGTTGCACGGAAACGCCACCCGAGTGCCGTACCCCGTCCCGGAAACTCCCCGGGGACGGAAACGGCTAGAAACGTTTCCCGGACGAACCCGTAAACTGGGGACGGTCAACAAACGATTCCAGGCCTTTGGAAACGGTCAAAAATCCGTTTCAGGGACGTCTCATATTTATTTTAGGGTTTTATGTATTTTACAGGAGGGGAAGTATAAGGAAGATGAAGTGCACGAGAAATAAGGAGAATTTATTTTGTAGTTAAATTCAATTAATAAAAGTATGTGGTCTAATTGTAGGTACTACACATTAAATAGTATTTAATTGTAGTTAAATTCAATTAAAAAAACGGTTCATTTTACTTTGGATATAGCATATATAATAATAATAATTAAATGGTAATAATTATATTATTATATAACGATACTATTAGTATAAAATAATCATCAATTTAACATAAGTATTTTAACATAAATAATTTAACATAAGTATTTTATTTAGCTACTAGTTTACTTTATATTCACTTTTATTTGGTTTATTTATTATATTTCATTGATGTAGAGACGTATATTTTATTTAATTTATATGTATTTATTGCCGTATCCGTGACGTACCCGTTTCTTGATTTTTTGAGTTTTGCCGTTTCCCGTTCCCGTACCCGTGCCCGTTTCCCGTTCCCGTACCAGTTCCCGTGCAACATAGCAAGGATATAACTTCTGAATCAAGACATATTTCCTAATTATAGCCCAATGGTTTGAGTCACTCACAACGGTGCTCGAATTTTCTACATAAAATATCTTTAAAATGAATTATTCGTGCAAAAACTTTATTCCTCCATATATTCTAGTCGAATATATTCTTTTTGATTTTTAGCTTGTAAAGTATAAGAAGTGTTGAACATCTAACCTTAGCTTTGCAACACTCGGGGATGATGGCTAGCGCACAACTTCTGGTTGTATCAGAAGATCACTCTCCACATAAATGGCGCGTTCCTTTAAAGGAAGACGTTTTTGGTGCATTTATGGCAAAAGGAGGTCCGGTTATGCATAAGGTTTTTGGTGATAAATCATTGTTTGGACCGTTATTGTTTAAAAAGTTCTTTGATCCATCGGATGCGTTTCCACTTTGGGAATTTGAACCAAGTGTGTTGTTGTCGGATTTTCAGAACCCGTGCGTGGATTGGTTTCAAACAGAAGCATGTTATGTCCTAAAAACCGAACTATCAGGTAAGTGTTTATATTATTTCTAGTTTTGAATCCATTCCGGTATATATTTTTAAACCAGTGAAATCATAATCTCTTTTGAGTTTAATTGTATTAACTTTGTCATAAGAACACATGTTAATTAAAAATCATTCATTTGTGTCAACTTTGTCAGGTTCGACCCAAACACAAGAGGAGTTAAATGGGTCAACCCGAACAAACCATTTAGTGAAACCTTTTCTTAGATCGACCTGAAAGTGACCCAAGGTCGTATAGAGTCAACCCAAACCCATGAATTTTGTGTTTGATTCTTATCATTTTTGAAACTCACACCCAAATTGAAAAACAGACAATACAACATGTTGGTTATTGTTTATGGTAACTTTTGTGCTATATTTTGCTCAATACTAAATTGAAGAAATTATATAAAACATGTATTTTAAACAAAATACAATGTTCAACTTATTTGCCACAGAAGTAGATAAAAGCAGCATTCGAGTTTATGTTGAGAATGGGAAAGTTATGGAGATTAGCGGACTATGGAACCACAAAAGCGAATCAAGAGCATCATTGGACTGGCGAAGTGGCAATTGGTGGGAACAAGGCTTCGTACGAAGGCTAGAATTGCCTGAAAATGTCGACTGGAAGAGAATCGAGGCGTATGCGACCAACAATACCATTTTGGACATTAGACTTCCAAAAACTTCAACTGAATGTAATGTCCAGCAGTGAACACAAAGGTTTTTGTTTTTTAACAACTATATAAACATATGATTGTGCATTTCTCTATATGAAAACATAGTAAAATTTAACCATGTGAATCTTGATTAATCTTGATGTCTTGTAACTTGTAAACCAAAGAGAAACAACATGAAAGTATATAAAAGAATAGACAAACCCAAAGTGGTCTATGAACATTCTAAGGAAAACTATATTTTTCTCTAATTAAGTTCTTAAAGGTTGAGAGTAGATGTGTTAAATATGTGCTAGAGGGTTGGTGGATTGAATCCGACATGAGCTGGAAGACGACATTAACACAGACACGAGAGGAAGTAAACATGACCATTTAGTTAAACTGTTCACGGGTTTGACCAGAAACTGACCCAAGCTCTTTTAAAATAAACTTAAATATGTGAATTTTATGTTTAGTTAATCTTGTGTTCATATACCATGACTGTGGATCACAAAAAGGAAAACATATTGGTTTTTGATTTTGTGGTAATTTTTGTAGTACATTTGTTCAATACTAAATTTAAGAAATTAAGATGAGAGCAATTAAAACATGTCTTTTAGTTATTACATTTAACTATTTAAGTACTTTCCCCAACACCTTTCAAACCAGTGAAATCATAATTTTAATTGCATAAGCTTTGTTATAAGAACACATGTTAATTAACGATCATTCAACAAAGAGCTTGTAGCCTCTAATGGTACCAACTATCAAGTGGTGAGGCCGTGAGGATTCAAGTCCCATTAAGGGCAAAATAGAGTAAAATTTTGGGACACATCGATAAGATATTCTATTAATTATGATATTATTTAGGAATACGTCGTATAAAATAAAAACTATTCGGTTTTTAATGACACATATTTTCTCTTATTTTTCCATGCTTAAAACATATTTTCCTTTTGTGAGTAACAAAATACTTAGAACAAAGCAAAAAATGGATAGATCATAAAAACTAGAAATAGTGTCATAAATTCATAAAAACGAATGCCATGAGATGGCTTTTGTGCGTGAGAGAGGACAGAAAAGAAAGGCCTTGAGCAATACAGACAAATCTTATTTCAGAATCATTTAAATCATAGCCTCTCAATTTTGACAACTTATCTAACGCATTTGTCTTTTATTCAAACGGTTTGGAATTAAAATGTTATAATATTTGTTTTTACAAAAGGAATAATACAAAGGGGATGTAGCTCAGATGGTAGAGCGCTCGCTTAGCATGTGAGAGGTACGGGGTTTGATACCCCGCATCTCCACTTTTTATTTATGTAATAATATTTTTTCTACTTGAAGTGGGCTTTTAAACCCATTTATTTTGTCTTTTTTGATCCGTATTCAAAAAGGCCATTTGTTCTTCTAAAATTTTTGCATCACACTGGAACACTTGATTTTAGTTATATTGTTTAAAAAAATTTTAAATAACCACACTTCTTTTAATTGGGTGTGAGGTTGTTATATGTTAACCCATTTAACAGGGCGTTTTTCACGTTGACCAGTTTAGTTAAATGGGTGCTTGAATCATTTATTATAACTTATGAATCTGATTAACATGTTTACAACTTTAGTTATTAGACTATTAGGTGTGGATGCCATTTTGCTTCACACTTTATATTGCCATGTCAACACCACATCATACCATATTTCACTCCACCATTTTTCACAATATTATAATGGTCACCAATTCACCACTACCTCACTTTTCAAATAAAATAATAATATATATAAAAATAATTTAATATAACTAAAATTAATTTGATATATCTAAAATTAAAACTTAAATAAAACTAAAGTTACATTCATTGATAAAAATAACAAGAAATAATAATTACTTAATTCAAAACATAAAACAAGAAAAACGGGTGGTACGATTCTAAATATTTAGCTATCTTTATGAATAATTCTTTGATCAAACGAAAACGTCTCTTGAACATTTTTTCATCATATACCGGATTATCGTCAAAGTAATCATCTACTATGCGCTCATGACCCGCTTTATGGTCTCTGTTCGAAGTAGCTCTTCTTGTTTTCGGTGTCGAATTTTCGCCCTCGTCGGTTACTGTAGCGGCTGCAGTAGACACGATCGTGTGAAAAAAATGCGGATCGACCGAACTCGACTTATCATCGGATGAAAAATCCATCTTAGTTTAGAGAGATTTGTAGGTTTTTTATATGAAATAAGAGAGAAAGAAGGGGTTTATTTATTTATATGCTTTGGTAAGTTTTTTTTAATTATATCTTATTTGGAAAAAAAATGAAAAACAAAAAACAAAGTAACCATATGAATGAAATAAAAATGTTTTTTTCTTCTTGGAAGTTGTCAAATGAGGCGAGGCGGTGATTGGAATAAATATATATTATTTTGTTTGGAGCTTTCATATTTGATCGGCATTTTAATCGGTAATTTCACTTCCAAACCTCCACCGTCAACGGTGCCACTTTCAGTGGGGTAGTGTTCACCGCGGCACCTCCTGCCACATCAACATTTTCAACGCCAAAGTGGCTTCCATACCATTAAGCCTTACATAAAACACAATATGTTTGGCATGAAGCTTTTAGGAGCTTTTAGGAGCTTTTAGGAGCTACAAGCTTCAAGCTTTTAAGAAAAAGCTCATACTCAATTAAAAGCTCTGTTTGGTTCAAGGAGCTTGAAGCTTTTAGGTCAGGAGAAAAAGCTTAAAGCTTAAAGCTTCTACTAGTAGCGTTTAGAAAGAGCTACAAGCTTTTAGTATGATAATTTACTTAAATAACCTTCCAAAATAAATACATTTACTATTATTGATTTTAGTTATGCCCATTTTAGTAATTTTATACGTTTTATTAAAAACTCCAGCTACTCTGCCAAACATCTAAATATATCTAAAGAGCTACAGCTTCCAGCTACCAGCTACAGCTTCCAGCCACCAGCTTCCAGCTAATAGCCAACAGCTTCCAGCTACAGCTACCAGCTAGTTTTGCCAAACATACTCAAAGTGAAAAATTAAATAAGTAAATTTGTAAGTTAACTTTCAAAAAATATAAGACCAAAATCTAAATGTACTGATATATTTGGTTTTTACTAGATGGGTGCCCGCGCGATGCTGCGGGAAATACATACCTTAGTAATCATGTAGATTTATGGGTGCTTGTTGTTTCGTCGTAACCGTGAAACCATTTATTGTTATAAGTAAATTCATAGTTCTTATTTTAAACTCAATTTAACATCAAAGTACAAACGAAAACGAAACCTAACCATCGTTAATGGTTTGGTTTTGTTGGGTTTCTATTTTCACGGTCTAGTTTCAGTTTTCGGTGACCAGAAACCGTGAATAATGGCTTGGCTCATGGTTTAATTTAAAATCATCAAAACCGGACAGGAAATGCATAAACGTAAAATTTTATTTTTTTTAACTGAAAAGAAACTATGACAATATCATACTCAAATTAAAGAGAAATAAATGCTCGTTTTTATGATGCAATTTTTTTTAAAAAAAATATTAACGTATGAAAAAGTTATGACCATTTAAAAATCGTGAGGGTATTTGGGTTAAAAATGAAATTATAAAGAATAGATAGTTAAAAGATGAATGACCAAATTTGTAACTTTTTTTAAAATTTATATAAGTTGATTAAAGTTGAAGGGGAAAAGTTGTAACTATTTTGAAGAAAATAGAAAATACGTGATATTTTATGCTATAATGACTACTTTGCCATCATTTTAGGTTGTACCATGTGTTTAAACATTTGTAAATACTTTTAAAACAAGTATCTTAATTTGCCATCATTTCATACATTATATATATGTATAGATATCGGAAATCAACTAGTATCATCAAGCCCTTGAAAATACTTGAAACTAATCCCATCAACGATTAAAATTTAGTCTGATTTTAAGATTCTATATTTTCATAACTAGTAACTAAAAAGTAACCAGTTTTATCGGTTAAGATTCATAACTATTAGCCTATGACACAACACATGTTGAAATATAAAATAAGAAAATGTTTTGGATAAGAAACCGAAAAAATATAAAATAAAATAAAAACACTTAAAACTATTAGCCTATGACACAATACATGTTGAAATATAGCAAGCATAAAAAGTGGTTAGCACGTCACTGGGTGAGCTCTAGATATATGTAAGGTTATCTTTTTAACGACCAACAAACATAAACATAGAATAACTAGGTATTCCGTACGGGATGATTCAATGACTTACTTTTTTAACAATATTAAAAATTAAATAATACAGTTTCTTTTTTAAATACGCTTACTTTTTTAACTCCAATATATACTCTTTTGTAAATACTAAACAGTCAAAAGCGCCTTTCAAAAATAAAATAAAAATAGTCAAAAGCATGTCATAAAGTAATATACTTCACACTTCACACTTCACACTTCACACTTCACACTCATTTACTAACAGCATATACCAATAATCAATGAAGAAGAAAAAGAAAAGAAAGAAACTAATCATCTAATTTGTTGGATGCCATCATAACACCCATTTTACAATAGAGAAAGTCATTCTAGTCTTGACGGTGTGGTAAAAGACTTTTGTTTTGAGCGTGAATATTAGGATTCAGACCTTGACATGAGAGTAGATTATATCTTAGAGTAGTTTAGGTCTTTAGGAGTAGGATTGGTGATATATATGTGTGTAGCCGTTAAAAGAAAAAAAAAAAAACAGAAACTTTTTTTCTTGTTTTTACTATATATTTTGTATTTACTTCACTTCCTTCAAAATTATCATTAAAAAAAAACCTCTTTTCTTCTATACAGTTTACACCCCAAACTTAATATTTGAATTGAGGTTTAGCTAAGGAGATAACTCTTATGTAATTGAAGCGAGTATAAACGATATTATATAAATTTTATTGAGCAAGTACAAAATGGAGTGAATTAAAACCCCTAAACTAAGGTCATATAATTGTGGTGAATATGAAATGTGAAAAAAGAAAAAAGTGTCACAAATAAGGTCAATGCATGGTTTGTATTAAATAAACATCAATGATTTGTTAATAAGTAAACCATAAAAAAACATGATTTGTAGATGATTTAGAAATGATTTAAAAAACAATTTGAGGGTATGGAACTTTACGCTTGTATGGAATACTCAAAAAGCACTTGTGAATGCTTGGCAACAAAGTCATATATATTTTAAATCATTGGCTCATCTTTCGCAATATAAGACCAATAAAGATAAACAAAATAAATAATATATCCGCACCAAAATCAATAATTAGGTTATAATATAGATATCACTAACTATATTATATGAATCATTAAGATGCATTGTTAAATGTGAAGAATCAGATCAAAACAAAGGATGACTTCAAACTCAAGGTTTTCTCTAACCAAACATTGTTTACTAATTCTAAGTTATAGTCTCATCATTACATTATTCACATGATAGGAATATTGGTTCTAAGATGACATACTTTAAGCTATAGAAATTCATTCTTTCCCGAAGTCCCTACCTTGTAATCTTTGATAGCACCTTTTCAACCTCCTATAAGCCAATCTAACTATGAGTTTGCATGTTGTGTTTAATTGCAACTATCAGTCATTAAGTCAATTTTATGATTTGTATAGTATATGTAAACTTTAATTAGGTTTACTATGAGGTTTAATAATAATAATAATAATAATAATAATAATAATAATAATAATTATAATAATAATACCTGTTAAAAGATATGAATTATCAGTTATTTGTTTAATTTGTTTACTTGGGTGGGCGGTTAGTTTAATAAGCGTACTAAATCACTCGTAAGCATGATACTTAGTCATTGACTCTTGCCATTAACAGTTAAACGACAACGAAATATACATCTCAACTAATATGATGCAACATTAGCAAATTCAACATACAAAACATATTAGAATTGATATCATGTTTCATCCAACTCATATTAGGTTAACCTTTTAAATTTCCATACCACAATTCTCTTTTGTTGAATTTCAATTTTCATTCTCCTTATTGTGGAGTTGTGATACCTTAAAGAAGTTAATACAATGAAAAGACATAGCTTTCTATCTGATGTGATCTTTGTTTAAATTATGTGATCTTTGTTTGTTTGTTTATTTGTATGAGAGTTAATTCTACGAATGCTCCCTATGGTTTATGTATATTGCAAGTTTGACAAAAATGGCCCAAATAGTCTGTCTTTGTTACACTAATGGTTTCTAATGCGAATGCTCGTTAAAATTTTCAGTTATATGTTACCTTTTAATAGTACTTAAAGACTAATTTCTACATTTTAGTGGCAAATCGTGTATAACAGGCTAGAGACAAAGCAACTGACACAAGTATCTAACATGAAAACGACGCATTTAGCATTTGGCTTTGACAGTTTGAACGTGACAGTTATATGTTTTATGTATCAAAAATGATAAATAAACCATAACCTCCTAATTTTAAATATTTTTAAAATAGTGTCAAATTGTATGGTGTATTTCTTTTTCTATTTTTTTTCCTCTAAACATGTTTTATTGTGTTTAAACATGTACACAATTTGTCATCCTAAATTATGTTTGTTTGTTTTGGTTAGTAAAATGTTCAATCACCGTCTCTTGCAATCAAGGATCCCAAATTAAAGATCCCAGCTTTTTTTTAACTTATGTGCCACTTGACCACTTGTACGTTAATCATCAATTCAAAGAATTAATGTTTAGAATTAGCATAATTCTAAACTTCATGCATTATCCTCATAGTCATTGGAGTATGCTAGTGCTATTGTTAAATATTTTATTTTATTTTTTGTGACTATTATAAATATTTTAACGGAAGGTTATGTATTTTCAAAAGTAACATTGATACATTATAATTTGATGATGGTTGATATACTTGAATACAAAAAATGTCACTTCAAACCGTTACAATTTGTCATTGCTACAAGACCAAACGTAGCAGGAATTGTCTCTGAGGCATCTTTTGTCCTAATCCACCCCTCCCCCCCCCCCCCCCCCCCGACGCATTTCGGCCTTTGAAAACTTTCTCAACCTGTTGATGAAGAGAAAGGCAGGCCCAAGGAGGAAACCAATCAATGAAGAGGGAGGTAAGGGTGTTTCCCACTACATATGGTCTAAGGCTATGTGTAGTGAATGAGCTACAAAATTGGGCGATTTACGTCATGTGGTGCCCAGTCAGCAAATAGTGGGTTTTTGTTTTACGGGTGTAATGGTGTTGTAGCCCAACATATATATACATATATAGGGTTTGGATCAAGTACAAATGAAATTAGCGTACTAAACGTGAGAATCAAGTAAAGTAATTATGTATACAAGTAGAGTAATTATGTAGTTACATCATAGAGTAATATAATTACTCTATGATGTAACATTGTAACTACATAATTAGGGGGTGTTTGGGATTCCTTATTTTACCTCCTTATAACTCTTCATTAAGTTAATAAGTTAAATTATGGAACTTTTCATCTCACATCAAAAGTAATTTCAAACACCTTTACTTTTCAAAAGGTTAATAAGTTATAAGTTGGTAAAAATAAGCAATCCCAAACACCCACTACTCTACTTGATTCTCACGTTTAGCACGCTAATTTCATCTGTACGTTAACTTCCCCCTTACTCACACACATATTATTATAATAATAGTAAACCAACAAACACATCCGGCGACAAAAACTAGCGCTCCCCCCCCCCCCCCCTTAAAAAAAATCGACCCAATATCGCCTAGGGGCGGTGTTCACCAATTTTGTAGCCCCTTATCGGCCATACGGATAACCTAAGTATGTTGTGTTTCATTATAAACCATAAATACATAAAGTAAACAATGAATCGTATTTTTTAGGTTATACTTTCTCTTTCGTGCTTTAATCAAAATGATTTTTCGTGCTTTAATCAAATGATTGAATGGTTCAAAGAGTTATTTCATTCCCTAATTATTTATAGCTATATCTTTATAGCTAATCATCAATGTAAAGTAATGCAAAAGACAAAGATTGTGCAAAATAATGTGAGAACAAAATAGTATTGAAAAACTCCATTTAAATATTCTATTAGATTTGTGGATAGAATTAAATACTCGTGAGAGACATGTGCGAATGTGTTTGGCCACATTGATAAAAGTAATAGCAAATAAATAAGATTTGAAATAGTAGATAACAATTGTGCCGTTAAAAGAAAACTAATATATTGTGAAACATTGTGTCTAGTTGATAGAGTTAAAATAATAAATATTTTTATGTTTCTTTTTTTCTAAAATCCAATTAACTCATACATGACTCATATAGTTTGTTTATTTAAGGCGGGGCATACAAGATTATAAGTTGTATAAAGTTGTGATATTGTAGTCGGATTAAACAGATTGTAAATAAATTTACATTGTGAACTTATAAACCACATATATTTTACTTTATAAATTTAATTTTACACACATTAACTCATTTACTTATAAAATTCTCGACTACAAACAAAATCTCCGCTGTGATGTGGAACTCGTTAGGCGCTAATCGAGAAGTGAGATAAAGATTAGCGATTAATCGAGATTAGAATGTATATGTAATTTTTAAATATACATATATACACCAAATTTTCTATGTAAAATTTTCAATTTTGACAAAATGGCTATTAATTGATGACTAGTCAGTAGGGTAAAGACTAACGCCAGACCCGCATACATATCCCAGACCATTAATACCTAGACTAAACTGATTATATTGATGTAGAATAACATATATGTTTTTCAAATTCAAATCTTAAAGGTGATGGACGTATATGCTAGTTTCTAAATTGATAGGGGTTATGTGGTTGACAATGGTTATTTATTCTTAACGGGTAGTACCGCGAGATTCCTGTTTAAATATTTCAAAACCAACCCTACTCTTACTCTACTCTTTACCCCACTCCATTCATTAAAATAAGCTTCTAATGTATATATATTTATAACTAATTTTTATCTCCCGTATTATGGGGTTGTTTTATATTATTTGTTCTAATATTTATTTATTTTTTAAATTTATATTTTTTTGTATGAAAGTTAATAATATACTTATGGTTTGATGATAAATCGTTTCACAAATAAATGAGATGTTATAATCCGGTTTAAAAGCTATATGGTTTTGATGAGACCTGAGACCCGTTTATTTCTTTTACTATAAAATTAGTTTTTTAATTATAAATAATATTTATGAAAGTTAATAATATACTTATGGTTAATTTGATGAGACCCAAGACCCATTTGTTTTTTTACTATAAAATTGGTTTTATAATTTAAATACTATATATATCTATTTAAAATAAATAAGATATTAATTTTTAGTATATCCTATTTTATAGGATTTTTACATCAATAATTTGGTGAGAATAATTTTTAATTTAATGAGATGTTATAACCCGTTTAAGAAATATTTAGGTTTGGTAAGACCCATACCCATGAATTCGGGTCAAATGCATGAGAAACCTCTATTTAAAAATCAAGCAAATTTGATGACTTCAAAAAAAAGGGGAGCGACCACATCGCGACACCTAGGATTTTTTGGTTTTCGTTTATATATATTATAGATTATAGATATACAAAATTATCTATTTTTAAAATTTCAATATTTAAAGCATACTATACTTTAAATCTAAGAAAACTTGTAATATTTTAGTGTGAATCTGTTGACATTATTGGAGAATCCTCGATAGGAACATGCTAAAAATATACCTAGTTAACACCCTCTCTTATCTTTGTTTTATAGTCATTACACTCTAACTTCACTTAAAGTTTTGAAGAATTCGTTTTTGATAGTCATTACTAAAATATATTGGAGATTATGATTGTAGTAATATGCTTTTATTTTTGGGAAAATTCCCATAATAGTCCATTTAGATAATGTGTTTCCAAAATTATCCCCTGTAAGGCCCCGAACCCGGTGACCCTACTTTAGCGTCGGATTTACTCATAAACACAGTTCTTCAAATCAGAGTTTATTAAAACTTTTTCGCGGAATATAAAACATCAATCATTTGTTACAAAACATTAAATCTTTTCTTTGATACTATAACACAAAACTTTATATTTAAAACATCTTTACTTCTTTCTTCAGATGCCAGCCGTTCAATCCATGCTGTGTGTCATCCTCATGCTAACTCTATAATCAGCTCACCTGCGTGCATACTAAAAGTCAGCTACGCTGAGTGAGTTCTAGTTAATCGAACGCCATACAATACATACACATACACACATATCCGTAGATACATATCCATACTTCACTAGTTACCCTTCTGTTCTACATACATACTTGCTACCATACATACATACATATCTACAATCACTAACCTCAGTCTACCGAGAGTACGTTCATAGTTCACCGTCTATACCTGTACTCAAGGTCGTGAACACGTACAAAGTTCGCAGTCCTTACCTATGTTCACCATTTATGGTACGTACAAGGATCGCGGTCCTTCCCTATACCATAGTACATCCACAACACGTACAAGGTTCGCAGTCCTTCCCTATGTTGCAACCTAATTCATAGCACGTACGAGGTTCGCAGTCCTCCCCTATGCTACAAAATCAGCACGTATAAGGTTCACAGTCCTTTCCTATGCTGAAATACATCCACAACACGTACAAGGTTCGCAGTCCTTCCCTATGTTGCAACCTAATTCATAGCACGTACGAGGTTCGCAGTCCTCCCCTATGCTAAAAATACAGCACGTATAAGGTTCACAGTCCTTTCCTATGCTGACGCCTATCTACATTACGTATAAGGTTCGCAGTCCTTATCTACGTTTACATATATCATCTACTTCACGTATAAGGCTCGCAGTCCTTAACTACGCCATTACCAGCTGAGTCTATGTCCGGCAGAAGCTAGAGGGATTTGCCATCCTAACTTACTATGTCGAACGTAGAACTCACATGCCATTCGTGTACCTGTATACACATACTTACATTATAACATAAGAACACTCTAGGCATTCTTTACCTCATTCATTTAACAACCATACCCCTTGTCGTTACGTGCAATATCCGAAGATCGTTCACGCCCCGACAAGTATTCATTTGAAATATTCATACATCTTCGATATACAATGTTCGTACCTTTATTTTTAACCTGACAGTACGCGCAATATCCGAAGATCGTTCGCGTACCGACAAACAATCATTCATATCTATCACACATATCACATATAATATACACATATCACTTAGGATAAATGTATTAACAACACATCGAGTATGCACACAGCCCCGAAAACATAACAAGGAATGGGGCTAGAAACTCACCTGAACACGGTTACGTTCACCGTTAATCGTAATCCCTTTCTTCAGCTGTGCACGGCTGACTGTATAACAAGTACACGTATCAAACAACTATCACTACTCATATCATCTTTCCAGTCTTAACTACTACCCACAACGAACGGGGGTCCGGGGGCAGCGCCCCTGGCAGCGGGGTCTAGGGGCGGCAGCCCCTAGCAGGGTCCAAGGGGCAGAGCCCCTGGCTGGGGTCGAGCTGTCTTAACACATTTTTCATTAGATTTTTAATTTATTTTCTAAACGAACTTGACTTTAGGCGAAGTTAACCCTCGGGCGAACTTAGCTCTAGGCGAAGTTAACCTTAGGCGAACTTAGCTTTAGGCGAAGTTACCAGCTAAGCGAACTTAGCTTTACAGCGAAGTTGCCATCAGGCGAACTTGGCTTCAGGCGAAATTGTCATCAGGCGAACTTGGCCTCAGGCGAAGTTACCAGTTAGGCGAACTTAACTTTACAGCGAAGTTGCCATCAGGCGAACTTAGCTTGCAGGCGAAGTTCATCAGGCGAACTTAGCTTGCAGGCGAAGTTCATCGCTTTGAAGGCGAAGTTGCCCAGTTGCAGGCGAAGTTGTCCAGATCAGCCGCTGTTCGGTTTCTGTCCAGCATTTTGAGCGATTTTAACACCCTTGCTATGGTTCAATATCACCCACTACGCTTCCCGACCATTTTCGGTCGCTTATACACTAAAAAGCTTGGATCTTTAAACTTCAAATATCAAGAATCATACCTTTTTGAGCTTGTTTGGATCTCGTTTAACTTGTTAACACACTAATCGCTCTCTCTCTCTCTCGGATCTGCCCGTTCCTCTCCTCGGCCCGGCGGCGGTGTAGATGGTGTGTGTGTTTTTGGAGTGTGTGTATAGAAAGTAAGGAAATGAAGATATTTTTGGGTTTAGGGGATATTTATATCCCTGAAATCCCATGGACCTAAGGCCATTCTCATTTAACCCGTCTCCATTAATCCAACACTAGCCCGACTCATACCAACTCCTACTCTATTATTTATTTCCTGACAACCCGAGTAAACTTTCCCTCTATTAGTAAGTAATATAATTAATATCACTTTGAAATTTCGGGATGTTACATCCCCACTAATTCAAGTTTCCAACTTTGTCCCTTTGGTATCTCGTCGCCGACGACATGATAGCGAACACCGACGATGTGTTACTGAAACAAATAGGATAACGACACGTGGCCGGAATCTGTGTTGACGATGCGTTATGTTGCTAACGTAGGATACCGGCGATGCGTTATGTTGCTAACGTAGGGTAGCAGCAATGCGTTAGTTGATAATGCATCGTTGCTACCCTATGTTATCAACATAAACGCATCGCCAACCCTATGTTATGTTAACACATCGTCGGTGTTTGCTAACATGTCGCCGGCGACGAGATACATTAATGTTGCTAACATAGGGTAGCAGCGATGCGTTATCAGCTAACGCATCGTGGAACCCCTGCTTTAAATATTAACGCATCGCTGCTACCATATGTTAGCAACATAACGCATTGTCAACCCTATGTTATGTTAACACATCGTCGGTGTTCGCTAACATGCCGCCGACGACGAGATACCAAAGGGACAAAATTGAAAACTTGAATTTGAGGGGACAAATTTGGAACCACATTCTATAAATGGGCTATTTTAGGAATTTTCCCTTTATTTTTCGAGTTAGTATGGGTATGTTGGTAATTTTACACTGACTTAACAGAAGTCAACTAATGGAGTCGGTGGATTTGACCAAAATGACAAGAAAATTATATCATAAGAATGGTAATGGCAAGAATTTTTTTAAAACGAAAATGACAAA
Organism: Bidens hawaiensis; assembly: GCF_021521415.1. Classification (NCBI taxonomy): domain Eukaryota; kingdom Viridiplantae; phylum Streptophyta; class Magnoliopsida; order Asterales; family Asteraceae; genus Bidens; species Bidens hawaiensis. The sequence goes on from NW_027492914.1 coordinate 66,029, forward strand.
ATTGAACAAACCAAAGGGACGAAAATGACACTTTACTCTTAGGCCATGTGTACTGGGCGAAGGTTGGAGACGATTTGGGGGGTGGAAGGGCGCAAACACCGCCCCCCCCCTCGGCGATTTTTGGGCGATTTGGGGCGGGGTAGGGGTAAACTTGTCGCCGGCGAGAGTTGAATAATAATAATAATAATAATATTATATAAATATTACCGTTACAACGGTCATATTTAAAAAAAAAATTATTTAATTTAAACAATATATATAAATAAACATACACTCTTCTTCTCCATTTTATACACAAATCATACCCAAATTCTTACAAAAAATTAACAAAATGAATCCTAGAACAACCCGAACCAACCGAACTACCAATTCCCTGGTTTCGGTCAAGCGTATGGTTCGCAATCGAGCCAAACGAACCAACCGAACTACCAATTTCCTGGTTTCGGTCAAACGTATGGTTCGCAATCGAGCCAACCGAACCAACCGAACTTACAATGGAACCCGATGAACCCGAATCAACCGAGCTATCCGTATCAATTTTCCGACCGAACCTAGTTATGTTTTTTTATATTTTTAGTTATGTATTTTTTTGTATTTCTTTTTAATTTTAATGCATTTTTATTTAATTATTTAAATAAATTGGGTTTTATTTAATTAGTTTAATTATAAAAAGAAAATAATAAAAAAAAAACTGTGGGCCCAACTTGTAGCCTCTACACCATTACACCCAAAAACAAATTTTCACTCCTTACTGACTGGGCGCCACGTGTCACCATTCGCCCCCAATTGTAGCCCCTCCACTACACATGGCCTTATATACTATACTAGTTTTTATCCCCCATATTACGGGGGTTGTTTTATATTGTGTTCTAATATTTATTTATTTTTTGAATTTATATTTTTTTATTGTATGAAAGTTAATAATACACTTATAGTTTAATGATAAATTGTTTCACAAATAAATGAGATGTTATACCCGGTTTAAAAGCTATATGGTTTTGATGAGACCCAAGACCCGTTTATACTTTTTACTATAAAATTGTAATTATAAATAATATTTATGAAAATTAATGACCGGTTTATTTTTTTTACTATCAAATTGGTTTTTTAATTTAAGTAATATATATATATATCTTTTTTTAGAATAAATAAGATATTAATTTTATTATTATCCTATTTTATAGGATTTTTACATCAATAATTTGGTGAGAATAATTTTTAATTTCATGATATATTATAACCCGTTTATGGAATATCTGGGTTTGGTAAGACCCATACCCATGAATTCGGGTCAAATGCATAAGAAGCCTCAATTTAAAAATCAAGCAAATCAGGTGACTCCAAAAAAAGGGGGAGCGACCACATCGCGATATGTAGGATTTTTTTGTCTTCGTATATATTTATTATAGATTTCTTTTACATGCGATCATTAGCCCAAAAATTCTTTTTCAAACTTTCTCGGATTAAAAAAATACATAACATTGACCTTCAACTAAAAATTCTTCTCGAGCCAATCCATACCCAAGACCCAACCTCAAACTTCACCCAAACAAACTCAACCAACCGCATTCAAACGAAAAAGGAAAAAAAAACAGCGAGTGAAGAGATTCATGAAAAAACGGTTGAAAGGCGGTTGAGTGGTGAAAAATACGCATTAGCCACGCTTGATTCTATGTTTCCAAATATCCAATTACACTCCAGTTATAAAATTATATATAACAAAACAATTTAACTTGGTTTCGAAGATCATAATCAACTGAGAAGGCCGACAATTAATGTTTTGAGCTTTGGATTCTCACATATGCAAATCTTATCTTTACACCATTATATAAAACATGACTAGGTAATTTACACTCAAAACTAGAGTATCACGATAGAAGGACAATAAAAACATGCTTTTCAATATTTGTCTAAAATCGCAAAATTATATTAATGAGAATTCTACACATGACACTACAGTAAAAAAAATGAGTTTCTTTGGTTTTTTACACTATTTCATGTTAGAAACATGCATAGTCAATTTACACTCCAAACTAGGGAACAAGATAGGATTTAACATGCTTAGTCAACATGTGTCTAATAATTGTAAAATTATATTATCGAGGATTCCTCGTATAAAACACCGAAGAAAAATGAACTTCTTTAACTTTAACATTATAACATGCTAAAAACATGCCTAGTCAATTTACACTCTACTGTTCTTGAGTTTTTTAAATGAGGGAAAGAAAAGGAAAACTAAGTATAATTAAAAAAGAAGTGTTTTTAAGTTTTTTTTAGGATGGAAAGAAAAGGAGTAGGATGAGTTATGAATGATTAAATTGATGTTTTTTTCCCAATAAGTTATCCTTCTAAAAATGAGATGATTACTAAGGATAACATAGTTATCCTTTCTTTTCCTCTAATTTCCTTTCAACTCAAGAACACACCTAATTAAAAAAATTTACTTCCCTTCCCTTTCCTTTCTTATCCTTCCCTCTCATTTCCTTTTCTTTCATTGGTTAAAAAACTCAAAAACAAGGCGTTACCAGAGCATCACCGTTAGAAAGATGCTAAAAACATGCCTAGTCAATATCTACCTAAAAATCTCAAAATTATATTACTGAGAATTCCACTTACGAAAGTAACAAAACACAAATGAACTTCTTCAATTTTCAATCACTCTTATTTAAAGCTTTATAAAATATTAGAGCATGTTTCAAAGGTGATCTATATTGTAAGTTATATATTTATATTTGATCGTATATTTTTTTAAAATTAGACAGACATATTTGTTTACTTGTTTGTCACACTTTCAATCTATAGGGAGCTGTTTATTTATATCCGAATAAAACAATTAAGAGTTGAACATTTGATTTGGTTAGAGTTTAGAGTTCAGACCGTTTGTTTCTAAGATGAAAAATATCATATGAATAAAATTAAGTTCGGATCGATCAACATGTGATTGATGTATAATCGATCAAATCTGATTAAACTAAACAACCCCTAAAACATATTACCCTGCTTTGTTTAAACATTTAAAAATACCTAATTTATTCTTGAGCTAAAAAAGAAAAACTACTAAAAATAAAAAAATAAAATAATTTAAAAATCTTATGTTGGTATGGTGGTTGTGTCAAATGCACCTAATACTTTAACCAATTAACCATATTCCAACACTCTCCATCCATCCACCCTCTTTATCTCAATTTACCTCACTCCATTTTAATGGCAGCAGATGCACCTACCCATCACACCAAAAGGTTAAAAATTTCATCTTTTTTATTTTTATATTAGTGTTTTAATAATTATAATAATTCCCCTTTTATTAAACTAAACTAATAATAATCTTTCTCCCTTAAATATATTTATTATTATAAAACTAAATCTGTTGGTTGATAAAGAAATCTAGTCTTCCCAGATACTGGTCTCTGATTGCAATATTCAATCTTGGTACCAAATTTTCTTTATTACTGTCAAAACCCTAACTTTAACCCATATTATTTGTGGGTTTTTCATAAAGATCCGAAAGGCTTTCATGAAACTGTGTTAAAGATCTGAAATTGAAAATATGGTGGGAACTGCAAATGGTGTTGAACCTCTTGTTAATGGCGGTCAAGATCCGGATACCCGGGTCAGACCCGAAAGTGTTGCCGGGTCGGGTTGTGGAAGAGTTGGGTTTACTAGAGAAGAAGTTGAGGCATTGCTGAATATGAAGATCAAAACCAAAGATAAATTCAATCTCAAGGTTTTTTTTTTTTTTTAAATTTATTTATATATTATTATTATTAGTTTTTGTAATGTGAATTTTTGTGGGTTTGCAGGAAAAATGTGATTTAATGATGGAATATATTAAAAAGCTAAGATTGTGTGTGAAATGGTTTCAAGATTTCGAAGGGGGGCTTTCGGTGGAACACGAAAAGCTTAAAGAGCTGTTTGAGTTAGCAGAAAATAAATCCAATGAAATGGGTAAAAATTTTGATATTTGATATTTTTAATATTAAATTTTAATTTACACAATTTGATTTATTTTTTAATTGTGATATAGAAATGCTGATGAATGCAAAGGAAGAAGAACTGAATGCAATAATCGAGGAATTAAGAGCGAGTTACTCTGCTTTACAAGAGAAATTCGCAAAAGAAGAAACCGAAAAACTGGTATGATTTGAATCTAGACTAATAAAGTTTCATTATTGATCTGATTGTTATTAGATAGAATATATAAATTAGTGTTTATTGTAATATCATTTACATATTTTGGTATTATGGTTTTAATTAATAATAATAATAATAACAATAATAACAATAATAATGATAATTCAGGCTGCGGTTGAAGCATTGATGATGGAGAAGAATGCTAGAATGACAGCAGAACGGTCACAGGCCACCCTCATTGAAGATCTTGAAAAAGCTAAAAATGAAAGTTTAGACGCGAATCAGAAGGTTATAAAATTGGATCTAAATCTATAAATTCTAATAAAAGTTTAGAAATTATGTGACACGTTATTAGTTTTTCAGATATTATCGGTCAATGACATGTACAAAAGATTGCAAGAGTACAACACGGGCTTACAACAGTACAACAGTAAGCTGCAAACCGAGCTTAATCAAACCAGTGAAACCCTAAACAAAGTGGAACACGAAAAAGCCGCGTTAATGGAGAATTTAAGCAAATTAAAAGGCTACCATCAGTCTCAACAGGATCAGTTAGCTTCTGCAAAAGTCGGTTTTGCACTTTCACAATCTTTTGTTTGTTTAAATTAACAACTGTTAAACGCTTGAGTTAATATTTTAGGTGAGTTTAGAAGAATCAGTGAAGCTAAAAGAAGCTTTCGCTAGTGAAGTAGGGTGCTTGAGAGGGGATTTGCATCAAGTGAGAGAAGACCGGGACCGACAGTTGTTACTTGTTCAAGATTTAACAACCGAAGTGGAGCAATATAAAGAATGTACTGGAAAATCAGCGGTCGAGTTGGGTACCTTAACTTCAAGATCAATGGAGCTCGAGGTGATTTAATACCCTGAGATTTATTGCATGAGCTCGAGGGACCAACAGTTGTTATTGTATGTATCTAATATCTTATGCTACACTTGTCATTTGCTCTTGTTAGGTAACATGTGCTTCACAAAACGACACAATAAATAGATTGCAGAAGCGACTTGCCACTGTTCGGAAGAAATTAGAGGTATCATCGACTTTAGGTCCCCTTTTGCTTATATGCTTTTTAAATATATTTCAGACTTATGTTTGAGTGTTTCTGTCGTAGATGTCTGCTTTATCATCATTTGAGACTCAAGCAGGATACGAAGAACAGAAAAAACTTAACTCGGAGTTACAAATTCGTTTGGCGGAGGCTGATGTGAAAGTTATTGAAGGAGAAGCATTGAGAAAGAAGTTGCATAATACAATATTGGTAAAAATTTCATTCTTTTTCTCTAGAGGTGGAAAAATGAGTAATTTTTAGGTACGGGTCAAAATGGGCTTGACTAGGCGCTTGCGAGTTTGCTATTTTATATAATAAATATATTGAAAATATATATAATAATAATTATTCATAAATTTATGATAAAAATATGTAATATATTTGCTATATTTAAAATCTATAAATAAAATATTTAGTAAATGATAAATGAGGCGAAACTGAGCTTGAAAAACTACTCACGAGCCGAGTTGGAGCCCTCTTAGGTTAAACGAGCGAAGCTCATGCTTGGCTCGTTTACTAATCAATAATCTTTAGCTAATTAAAAGTTTTAGTTGTCCAGTTTATGAAACATATAATAGTTATATTATTCTTACCAAAAAAGTAATTTTGAGGCAGGAATTGAAAGGAAACATACGAGTTTTCTGTAGAGTGCGGCCGCTTTTGTTTGATGAAGGTGTGGAAAATGAAATAAAAACCATTTTGTTTCCCACAACAACCGAAGCTCTTGGCCGAGGCATCGAAGTGGTGCAACATGGTATATTATAAAACTGTGTATTTGACTTTTGTAATTTTCATTGTGTTGACTCTTATGTTTGACTAGTGTTTCTAATTTGTTGAATAGGTCAAACCCATCCTTTTATGTTTGATAAGGTGTTTACACCTCAAACAACACAAGAAGAGGTGTTTGAAGAGATATCACAACTTGTACAAAGTGCACTTGACGGTTATAAGGTCATTTTAATATTTTTCCTCTTTTATATAATCATTATTCCATTTAATTTATGGGTTTGTTAAGAATTTAAATTTGTGCACTACCCTTTGCATATATTATTATTATTATTATTATTATTATTATTGTTTTTTGTCAAATTTAAATTCATTTTTCACTGGTTATGAAACAACAACAAATTAACATACTTTCGTCTCCAAACCTCAGTGACCAATTTTCATACAAGGGACAAAATGGGCCGGGCTGGCCCACAAGCATTCATTTGTCCATATCTTGCATTTTTACGTAACTAGTGTATTTCATATGATTAAAAAAAACAAATTTACCTAAATTAGTTGTATACTTTAAATGATTTTGGACACGGTAAGCTTTTGAATGCACATTACATGACTGTTGACCAAGTTTGAACCTTTAATAAACAAATAAATCATAATTAACCAAGTTAAACTTGTCACTTGTACCTTATTTAATTTAAAAGTGGAAAAGTAGCGTCTTTGACCTTAAAGTCAAAGCATTCTACTTATTAATTAATCAAACTTAATATTGCGTGTAGGTTTGCATCTTTGCATATGGTCAAACTGGATCCGGTAAAACACATACAATGATGGGAACGCCAGGAAGCTATGATGATAAAGGACTTATACCACGTTCACTAGAACAAATATTTGAGGCACGGCAAAAGCTTAAGGAGCAAGGGTGGAAGTATGAAATGCAGGTTTGCAATCGAAATTCATAATCTTTATTTGATCTTTTCAAATTATATTATGTTTTTTTTTGTTTTTGTTTTTTAAACCTTTTTGAGCATCTTGTTCTACAATTGAACTTTGTAGGTTTCAATGTTGGAAATATACAACGAGACAATACGTGATTTGTTGTCATCAAATAAGTCTTGTTCTACAGAAAGTAGTGCTAACAAACAACAGTATGCAATCAAACATGATCCAAATGGAACCACCCATGTTTCAGATTTGACCATTGTTGATGTTCGTAGCAGTAAAGAGGTTGCGTTTTTGTTAAACCGTGCTGCACAAAGCAGGTATCTTGATTTTTTATGAAAAGTTGTAAACTTTATGCAAAAATTTAGACGTCCAAACGGCTTATTATGGGTTCGTTTTCTTTAGATGTTAAAACGGCTTATTATGGGTTCGTTTTCTTTTTGAATTTAGGTCTGTGGGCAAGACTCAAATGAACGAGCAGTCTTCAAGAAGTCACTTTGTCTTTACTTTGGGGATATCAGGTGTTAATGAGGTAAGTCGCAAGAGTTTGAAAAGAAAGGGGGTCAAATGAGTTCAAAAGCCTGCTACGTCATCTAATTTAATGGTTTTAAAGGAAACGAGTCAAACGGGTTGAAAGTCACCCAAAGTGTATTTAAATTTTTAGTACATAAAGCTTCCTAAATCATCTAATTTAACGGGTTGAAAGGAAACAGCTTGGAAGGAAACGGGTCAAACGGGTTTGAAAGGAAACGGGCCAAACGGGTTGAAAGTCATTCAAAGGGTATTTTAGTTTCTAATACATAGAGCCTCCTAAATCATCTAATTTAACGAGTTGAATCGAAACGGGTTAAATGGGTTGAAATTCACTCAAAGTGTGTTTTAAAATTTACTATAGAACGTCTCACGTGCCATCTAGTTTAACTGGTTGAAAGGAAACGGGTCGAACAGTTGACCACTGGACCCTATCCACTGTAAACCGGTTTCTCAACCCGCTCATTTTGCGATATATAGTTTTTGCCTTTCTGATGGTGGTGGTTGTGTGAACGGTCCAAAATGCATGATTGCTAATGTTGAGTTATTCCTTTTTAACTTTTTAGACATTGGAGCAACAAGTACAAGGTGTTCTCAACCTTATAGATCTTGCTGGTAGCGAACGTCTTTCCAAGAGCGGGTCAACCGGGGAACGACTAAAAGAAACTCAGGTATTTACTTCACGTTCTGGTTCGGCCCCGACCGTTCACGTTAATGGTTAGTTTCAACATCTGGGCTCGTTTGTCAAACTTAACTAACTCTTAGTCTCTTACCATGTTTAATATCAGGCCATCAATAGGAGTTTGTCGTCATTAAGTGACGTTATATTCGCACTAGCAAAGAAGGAAGAGCACATTCCTTTCAGAAACTCAAAACTCACATATCTTCTTCAGGTAATATTATTAAGGGAAAATTACAAAATTAGCCTTGCCTGAACTATTAATTTACTAAAATTCCATCGACCTTATTTTGCTAAAGAAGTATTTTTTACTTAAATAATAAATGGGATATAATAGAAAAACAAGAAACAAATTAAAATTCATAAAAGAGTCAACTCCTCCTGTGGCTCTAAAGTTGGCCGCGTGGCATTTTTTTTCACTTGTTTGAATATTTTGAAAAGGTAAAAGTCAAAGGCTATTATTTTCTAATTTTATTAGTTAATGACATGGCTATGTTTGTGATTTTATTAGTTATTAATTAATACAACAATATATTATTTTTTTTTTAATTTGAAACATGGTAATAAATAATAATTTCCGATGGTCAAAACCAGCCTTGCTTAGGTGGCGATTCAAAGACGTTAATGGTGGTCAACGTTTCTCCAGCACCGACTTCAGTCAACGAGTCACTTTGCTCTTTGCGATTTGCTGCAAGAGTGAATGCGTGTGAGATCAGCATCCCGAGACGCCAGACATCGATGAGATACATGGAGCCGCGGTTGAGCTATGGTTGAGTGAAGTGTTGGATTCGCAGATGTTAGTTATTGACATAGAACGAAAGGCAAAAAGTATGTTGTGAGTTTTAACTCGAAGTGTGCATGGTAATGTGTATAGTTGAAAAGAAGGATCTTACGTGGTTTGTAACAGTTAAGAATGATGATAGGATTAGTGGAGGTTTGTACTTGTTGATTTGATTGAATGATACTTGATAGTTATAGATCCTTGTTTCCTAACTAACAAGATTTTGTTGTTTTTCTTGGGGGATAGTTGCTTATTGTCTGTACCTAGTAACTGAAAATTTCTGTTTTTTTTTTCTTTTTTTTGAAAAATGATCGGTTTTGGCTTTCAGTTTTGGTTTTCGATATGGACTCGGTTTGGTTACGAGCCTCTTTCGGTTTTACATTTAATTTTTTAATGTTTGGAAACAAAAAATATTGACACTATATCTGAGCTTAAAATTTTTGGTATTATTTATTTTGTTATTTTTTTTTGATGAATTTGAGTGTTAGCTAATAATGAATTTGAGTTATAAATTCAGTAACAAACATTCAAGCAAGTTTTGTGTGGGTTGGTTTTAAAATGATTCTAGATCAAAGAAATGGTATTATATCTTCCTTAAATTTATATGTGTGTGTGATGGTGTTGTAGAACTTGTTAGGAGCTAGTTAAGGGGTGTGGTACATCAGGATTAATCAAATTAGAATTTTAAATGTAATTACATGTGTGTCAATATTGTAGAACTCGTTACGCACTAGTCGGATGACAGCGTACACTGGGATTACTTAATTGACTAATTCATTTACGCATGATCAATTAGATAACTAAACCAGTACACATTACAAGACGTTCGACCTTCCATAGGTAGACAGGTACACATCTTAGATAGCGATGCTTGAATGAAAACACGGAGGGAGCCTGACTCTACACGTATAAAAATTTCATAAGCCAGAGGGGTGGATTCAAAATTTTCAGAGGAGAACGAATAAATTTATACAACTAAGGAAGAAAAGTAGAGGTTGCCGGGAACTCCTTGTACTTAGTAAACTTCTCACTTGTTGATAAGTCTAATTTTTATAGAACAACAAAAGAAATAGTAGACTGTTATAATATTACCACAATTATAACGAGATTGGATATATGATTAAATAAAAGGAGTAAGATGGTGATAGCAAATATATGAGAATGTGAATTACTGGATGAAATTATCCTTACACTTACGTATTATATATATATTACAACAACTTTCTATTTAGGAGACAAGGTTATATAACTGAAGTTAAAATTTGATATCATACACATGCATATGTTATCCACACGTTTATAGCATAGACATTATTTTCAACATTCACATTCTTACTTTTTCCAAAATTAAAATTCTTTTTCCAAAAGATTTAGGTCCAAAAGGAAAGGAAAAAAAACATGTAAAAAGTAAAAACAACATTAATTTGTGCACAAAGAGTAAAAAGTAAAAACAACATTAATTTGTGCACGCTTGTTTTTCCTTAGGCTGAGGGGTGTGGGGCTTCAACGGGGGCGCGAGAGCCCCTCCGCTCACGCCCCCAGGCGCGAGCACCACACCACCGGGGCGCGAGAGGGGCGCGAGCACGAAAAACAAAGCAGGCGCAAGCCTGTTAGCGGGACCAAGTTGGCGTAAAGGGACATTGGGAAGGGAGAAAGAGCCGTTGGACATGATAAATGAGCCGTTGGGCTCTTATTTAATAAAAAAAAAGTTTTTTGTTCCTATATATAACCCATTTCACATAAAACAATTACCACAACTTAAAAAAAAAACCCAAAATCAACCCATCTTCCAAACTTTTTTTTAAAAACATGGCTGAAAATTGGTACCCAAACCTAGATTCAGATTATATTGACGACGATTTATGGTCGTCACCGCACCAACCGATGTTTTATTCGGAGCCGCAACAATCATCCGGCTTTCAACCATCCAACATACAACCGTCTTCTAACTTTGTTGTTCCGGAGACACAAGAATCACACGGTGAAGCTACGGGACAAAGAAGACGCGTCCACCGGAAAAAACAAGTTGCAACGGATGGGTCGGGACCGGCTTCGACTCCGAGGACGAAACGGAAAACCACTCCGTGGTCATCGGATGAGAAGGAAGCCTTGTGTCGGGCTTGGATAGTCATTTCTGAGAATCGGCGTTGCGGTAATTGTTTTAACGTTTTTAAAAATGATTTTTAATAAAAAAGTTAAATAAAAAAGTTAAATGACTTACAAATTTATTTATTCATTTGCAGCCGACTACCAAAAGAGCAAGATTTTTTGGACAAAGGTTAGGGAGACGTTCTATACGCTCGTTGGGAGTACAGAGCGGAACGCCGATATGATTTCGGGTCGGTGGTCCGAAATCAGAAAATTTGTCGGCTTGTTTACTAATCTTTTCAACAGGAACAGCGGTCGTATGAGACCAAGTGGCAGTGATGATTTGGCGGTTTACAATTTCACTGTCGAAGAGTGGAAGCAGGAGTGTTTGCGGAGGTATGGGACGGTGAAGACGTGGGACGATGTAAAGTTGTGGGAGAGGTTGAAAAGGTGTTCCAAGTGGGTTGAGCTGGTTGCGCCGGACGTTGATGCGGAAGTACGGCCGAAACGGACTAAAACAAGTTCGTCCGGAGCGTATAGCACTTCAATCGGGTCGGATTGCCGCGTTGGATTCGACCTAAACATTGCGGGGGAGGAAACGTCTTCACCGCCGAGGAGGCGGCCATTGGGACGGGACACCAAGGGGAAAAAACCGGCTGAGGGGGAAGCCGTAAACATCGCCAATCTTGTTGAATCCCTCAATAAATTCAACAAAACCATGGAGGTGGTCTCTAATGACAAAAAGGAAAAAAGTCGAATGAGAGATTTGGACTTCCTTACTAGAGACTTCAGTAACCTAAATCCGGTCGATCAAATGCTAATGGAAAAGCAAAGGAACGTATCCGAAAGAGGTTGATCGAAGAAGACCAAGCCGAAGAATAAGAATAATGTTTTTTTTAGTACTTTTATTTTTATTTTATTTTTAGATATTAATGTGTTTTTTCATTAATGTGTGTTTTTTTTAATAATTTATGAGTTTTTTTAATAATACGTTTTTTGAATATATTTATAAAAAAATAAAAAAAAAATCCGCTGGAGTCCCTGCTGGAGCCCCTCCACACCAGGGCCAGGGGCTCCAACGGGGGCTCCAACACCCCCCTTATCCAGTTTCTCTCTCTGCCACACGTCATAATATTATTGGCTGGAGCCCCCACTGGAGCCCCCATTAGAGCCCCCCACACCCCTTAGCCTTAGGCTGAGGGGTGTGGGGCTTCAACGGGGGCGCAAGAGCCCCTCCGCTCGCGCCCCCAGGCGCGACCACCACACCACCAGGCGCTAGCGGGGCCGCTAGCGGGGCGCGAGCACGAAAAACAAAGCAAGCGTGATGGGGTTAGCGGCAGAGGAGAGCGTAAAGTAGCATAGGGGAGTGTGCAAAGACCCGTTGGATATATAAAATGAGCCGTTGGGCTCTTATTTAATTAAAAAAAAACCTTTTTTCATTTATAAAATACCCCATTTCACCCATATCAGTCACCACAACTTCAAAATAAAACCCAAAATCAACCTATCTTCCCAACTTTTTTTTAAAAAAATGGCTGGAAATTGATACCCAAACCTAGATTTATAAAAAATAAAAAAAATACGTTGTTTGAATATATTTATAAAAAAATAAAAAAAAAATTCGCTGGAGCCCCTGCTGGAGCCCCTCCACACCAGGCCAGGGGCTCCAACACCCCCCTTATCCAGTTTCTCTCTCTGCCACACGTCATAATATTATTGGCTGGAGCCCCCACTTGAGCCCCCATTAGAGCCCCCACACCCCTCTGCCTTATAAAGTCGTAATCGAACCACTTTTAACCCAGAAACAAATAACACGTCAACACGGCAGTCATATGCTCAATGACGACAAACCACCACTCCACTTAGTGGACGAATAATAATATTATTTTATTATAATCAAACACAAACCCAAATACACACACCATCACCATTCACCTTTGATTCCCCAATTTCTCTATCTATCTTCACACATTATTATTAATAAACAAAACAAAACCAAACCAGACCCACTTGTGTAATCACCAATTGCTTCTATCCCAGAAATGGTTTCGCCTGAAACCACCAATTGGATCTACGATTACGGTGGTTTCATTGACGATTCAATTAATATAACTCTACCTGATGGTAATAATAATTTTATAGTTTCTGGTTCTGGCTTTACCTGGCCGATTCAATCCACTACCTTCAATGGCTCATCGTCTAATCCCAGGTAATTGATTCTTATAGTAATACTATAATCGACTAATTGTTTTTTGTAAATTTTGTATATTATATCAAATTAAAATTTGGGAAAATGGATGCTATGGTGCTACATAGTTTAGGTTTTAACTTAAAAGGCTCGGGCTCGAACTCGGCTTGTTTAGAGCTTTATTATCAAAGCTCGAGCTCAAATCATGTGTAGGTATTCGAGCTTGACTTATTTAATTTATTTAATATTATTTAACAAATTTTCTTATTTGTTTCAAAAAAGTTAAGAATTTTTAGGAACTCTTAGCAACTGAACATTTTTTTATATATTAATATTATTTGAGAGTAGTTTTATCATATTTTGTATATAAATAATTGATTATATATATGAACCACAAGTTTACATCTGTGTAAAATTTATGTAATAACAAATTTACACATGTGTAAAAACATCGATATGTGTAAAAACTAATTTTCGTAATTGTAATAGTAAATATAGATATAGAAAGTGATAAAAACTACACTCAAATAATGTTAACATACAAAAATTTTTATAAAATAAGTTAGCTATTAAGAGTTCTATAAAATTCTTAAATTAGAATTAGAGTTCTGTAATGAAACTCATCCATTCATAATTATAACTTTTGTAATACATATTACTTATTTTTATTATAATTTTAATATATAATAATAGTTATTTTTTTAATATATTAAATAAAAGTTATATAAATAAAAAGCTTGAGAGCCGGCTGGAGCTTGATGTGTGAATCTCGGGCTTTATTTAGATTTTTTACGAGCTGATCTGGAGTAGCTCATGAGTGGCTTTATTTAGTTATACAACTTTTAAATTTATATAGATTGATGGATTTGTAGAGATTTAGTGTTGTTGACTAAATGTTTTTAAAACTGTTTGTAAATAGTTGTTATTGAATAGGTGTGAATATGGATTGATTTTTTGATTTTATTATATGACTAAGTGTACTTTGGTTATAGTGGTGATCTTGATGGCTCAATTGTGGATTCAGATGGACATAACAATGATTCTAGATCAATGAAAAGGTAATTATATCTTCTTTCTTAAGTTTGTATGCACGTGCATCAAGGTTGTAGAACTCGTTAGGCGCAAGTTGGGCAGTGGGGGTACCGGCGAGCGGTTAATCGGATTGGAATTCTATATGTAAATTTTCAACCTTAAATATGTGTCAGTGTATATATATAGCTATGTACACACAAAGTTTTTTAATAAGTTATATATATATTTTTCAAAATTATTAATCGGATTGAATTAAAAAGTATAATTTTTCAAATACAAAGAATTTGACCAATTCTGACAGAAGTTGACCGATTTGACCGAAAGTTGACTGCTTTGATCGAAATTTGACTGGTTTTGTCTGACTACTAATGCTAGGGGCCGATTAGCTGAAATCGATTCTGCAGCCCAGCGATGAGCAACTAATTGGTGCCTAGAACTGTTATTTTACAACACCGTGCATCTATAATTCTTTATGGATGGTTGTGAAAGCACATGCTTTTAGTTAAATGTGTAAATAGTATTGTTTTGAAGGATTACACATGAACATTAAGAGCCACATAATCACTTGTACAGTTTACTTATTGCTTTAAATCTTTTCAACACTATGTACAACAATGCAAGTGCATTAATCATTATGCAGTTCTCGCGTTTCTTACTTAAAAATTGTTTGAAGATTTCATTAATTTTGTGTACGACAGGGGAAGGGGTGAATCTTGCAGTGGTACAAGTAGCAAAGCATGCCGAGAGAAATTGAGGAGGGATAAGCTAAATGACAAGTATGCTATCATCTGTTACGAGTTATTTTTAATATTTTATATTAATTTTTTTAATGGTTTAGTATTTACTGTTATGCCATGTGTTTAGGTTTGTTGAATTGGCTTCAATTCTCGATCCGGGAAGGCCCCCTAAAATTGATAAAGCTGCTATTTTGGTTGATGCGGTCCATGTAGTGACCCAGTTAAGAAAAGAAGCCCAGAAGCTGAAAGACTCTAGTTTAGATCTTCAGGAGAAAATTAAGGAGCTAAAGGTAATCCTTTCTGTTACCTAAACGTGACAAAACGGATGGGTCGGTTAACAGATAAGTCGGTAATGTGGGTCGGGTCGGGCTGACCCAAAACACGAGTCGTCTAAAAGTTGTTACTTTTTTTAGCAATAGGCATGTGGAGGCCACACTACCATTAAACTTTTTTTGTTAAAGGCACTTGTTTACGAAAAAACTTTATAGGGGGTGAGGAAAACGCTAATTAACTGAACCGAAACTGAATTAACAAATAAACAAACCGAAATAACCAACCCAAACTTAAAATTAATGGTTTTTCTTTACCTAAAGTTTAAGGGCCAAATTCGTAATTTTGGGCCAACTTTTTTAGGTCCAAACATTTCAATCCCAAATGTAAAACCGAAACCGGTGGTTTTTCTAAAACCAAAATTTTGGTTTTGGTTTGGTTTGAGCTTAAAACTGACCCAAGTCGTTGATGCATCTAAATATGTATGCGGTTTAGCAGGATGATAGAAATGCACAAAATTCTTTGAAAAAGACAATAATACCCTTGCTTACCTTTTCAATTATTTGAAATAAACATCTATCGATCAGTAAAATAATTAAAGGGCGTTTTTGTCATACAAACATGTTTTAGCTGGATTTGGTAAACAAAACCAAATACATGCTTGAATGGCTTACACTAGTTTCATTATATCGGATTTTAATTTATTCTATGCATCAATTACATTTTGGGCGATTTTGAACGCGTTTGACAACTTTTTTTTTTTTTTGAAACTTCACTATATAAACAACAGCGAACAACGCCCGGAGGCTACAAAAACCAAAGAGACATTACACCAAATTGAACGAACACCAATCTGACCACAAGACTGGTTTTAACCGAGGTCTATTTCTATACCAAAAGAACCCCAAAGCCTTAATGTCACTAACAATATCAATAATCCTAACCGGAATTTTAGAGAACACTAGATCGTTTCTAGCTTTCCACAGCCTCCAACAAATCGTTATCACCAAGCCTTGAACAACCTCCTCCTTACCATGGGACAAACCTGCCGTTAAATGCAATCTGGATAGCTCGAAAACACTGCTGCAACCCACCGAAGAAACCGAGGTCCAAGATTCGAACCAACTCCAAACTTGACCCGCCACTTCACAGTTAGAAAAAAGATGATCTGCAGTTTCCGGAGCTAACCCACAAAGACTGCAAGAGCCAGAACTACCTTGTATACCTCTCTTCCTCAATTCGGTTCTCGTAGGAATCCTATTCATCACCGCTCGCCACATAAACACAAGACACTTCTTCGGAATCCATTTGACCCAACCTATCATACTCCCTGAGTTCGGCTCAAAATCTTTACCGATAATTCTTCTAGCATCCGCCACAGAGAACTCGTCACCTTTAACACCTTTCCAAAACCACTTATCCGGCCCATTGGAACCGAGAATCGAACTAAACAATCCGAACATCCTCTCCCATTCCGAAACTTCTTCGGCACTTCTCGGCTCCCTTCTCCAATTCCAGCTCCATTCAATCCAATTCCCCACCTTTCTAACCCTTTCAAAAACCGTACAGTGTTTCTTTTTTTCAAGGGAAAAAAGAAACGGGAAAAGCAATTTTAACGGGCCACACTCGTTCAACCTAATACTTTTACCATCTCCAACCTTACCAACGAAACATTTATCTAAGCTCTCACCATTGCTCTTTAAATCTTTGATAGCGGAGGCAATATTTTTCCAGGTCCCCGTTATTTTCTTATTAATCGGCACTAACCCCCAATCGTTACTAAAACCATGAATACCTTCGATGACCTTTTTCCATAAACTGTTATTTTCTATTTTCCACCTCCAAGCCCATTTCAATAAAAGGGCTTGGTTCATGATTTTTAACCCCGTGATGCCTAAACCTCCTTTCTCAATCGTTAAGGCAACAATATCCCAAGCAACCCAATGTATTTTTCTCTTTTCTTCCGATCCTCCCCATAAAAACCTTCTAATCTTCCCTTCTAAAGTATTAATGACGCCGGTAGGAGCTTTAAATATGGACATGTAGTAGATAGGGAGGCTTTCCAAGACCGACCTTATAAGAACCACCCTACCGCCAATCGAAAGAGATGACGCCTTCCACTTAGATAGTCTCTTATCGAACACTTCGAAAATCGGGGCCCAATTATTGATTCTATTCATGTTCGCGCCAACCTTGAGACCCAAATATATGAAGGGGATCGAGCCGGCTGCACACCCCATCAAATTAGCCATTCTCGAAATTTCATTGCTATCCACACCAACACCGAACAACCTAGATTTTTCCAAATTTATCTACAAACCCGAACATAAGTGAAAAAACCTAAGGAGACGAACAATACATCTAGCGTTCTCATCATTCCATTCCCCGATAATTAACGAATCGTCCGCAAACAAAAGATGAGACACAAACGGGCCATCTCTCGAGAGCTGCACTCCTTTAAAACACCCCTCCACTGTAGCTTTAGTTATAAGGCCTGATAAGGCTTCCATAACACACAAGAATAAGAAAGGGGATAACGGGTCCCCTTGTCGCATTCCTTTGGAGCATTTAAATACCCAAGTAGGAGACCCGTTAACCAAAACAGCCGACGAAGCTGCCGAAAGAACACCTCTGACCCATCCTCTCCATTTATCGGAGAACCCCATTTGAACTAACACCGAATCCATGAAGTCCCAATTAACGTTATCATAGGCCTTTTCGAAATCGATTTTGAAGAGAAAAATCTTCTTATTGTTGAAATTGGCCCAAGAAATCATTTCGTTAACAATAAGAGGACCATCAAGGATTAATCTATTTTTAATGAAGGCAGATTGTGACTCTGAAATAACCGACCCCGACCACTTACTTGAATCGGTTAGCTAAAACTTTGGAAATAGTCTTATTAATTGCACCGATCAAGTTTATCGGTCTATAGTCACCAAGACCTACCGGATTCGCCACCTTCGGAATCAGAGTAATAAACGAGGACCCGCATCCCTTACTAATCCTTTCACTCCTGTAAAATGCCTCCAAAACAGCGTAGAAATCTTCTTCGAACCAACTCCAATACTTTCTAAAAAAATTGAAATTAAAACCATCCGGGCCGGGAGCTTTATCAGGTCCGCACCCCAACACCGCTCTCGACACCTCATCCTTAGAAAACGGCATCTCTAATCTGTTCATGTCGGCTTCGGAAATTTTCTTGAAACCCCTGTTCTCTAACCTCGGCCGTGAGGTAATGGATTCCTGGAACCGACTTTTGAAAAAGAGAAAAACTTCTTTTTTAACCTTTTCGGCTTATTAACCCATTTACCATTGGCTTCAACCCCCGAAATAAAATTAGTCACCCTTCTATTGTTAATACAAGCATGAAAAAAAGAAGAATTCTCGTCTCCTTCCACCGCCCACTTTAGTCCAGATCTTTGCCTTAAATCTTTTTTCCGAAACTTTATTATTATTATTATTATTATTATTATTATTATTTATTTTTCCTGTTAGATATAAACTAGTTTTTTTTTTTTGATTTGCTATAGGCTGAGAAAAACGAACTCCGCGATGAGAAACAAAGATTGAAAATGGAGAAAGAGAAACTCGAGCAACAAGTGAACTCAATGAACCCGCAGCCCACTTTCATGGCTCCACCTGCAATACCTGCTGCTTATGCACAAGGCCAAGTGGGAAATAAGTTGGTACCAGTCATTAGTTACCCGGGAATGGGAATGGCCATGTGGCAGTTCATGCCACCTGCTGCAGTCGACACCTCACAGGATCACGTCCTCCATCCACCAGTCGCTTAATTCAGTCATCGCTGGATGTGCATGCGGTGCGGTTTGTCATTAATCTATGACTCTTGTGTCAGGTTTGTGCTTGTGTAACTATGGTTAAATTTGGTATACTTATGGCATGTTTATGAAGTTAAACTAACTGTTAATGTGTGTGATTTTTGTTAGTGTTTTTTTTAAATGTTTTTGTCTTGATGCTAGTGACATGCTTAGATCCGTTTTAACTTTTAACTTTTCGTTATGCACATCGTAATGCGTTATCGATTAGATGTTCTTTTACAACTTGCACTTCAAGTTTTTGATGATATAAAAGGCTCTACTGTTTAGATTAGATGCTTATAGACTAATATGTTACTTGATTCTGCACTTACTGAAGTGGCCAACAAAGTTGGATTCCCATCATAATTGATTAGATTTATGATAGGGGTGGTTGTATCGGGTTGGTGGGTTCAATCGATGGGGACCCGAGCACGACATGTATATTTATCCATGTCAAGGACATCAACCTTTTAACCCGTTTATCTGCTTGACAAGGTGTAAATGGGTTGACGGGTTGTAATCGTGTTAAACGGGTTGGTGGGTTGTAATAAATAGGTTAAACATGTTTTAAGAGGGGTTAGTGGGCTTCTAATTTTTATTTGGGTTGATGGGTCAACATGTTTAATTAAATGGGCTAAACATGTCAACCTAAACACAACCTATTCGATAGGACGGTAAAAAAAACTGATAATTTTAATTTTAAGCAGGTTGACAGTTTAAATGGGTTAAATAGGTCAAACTGAACGCAATTTGGTTATTAAACGGGATAGATATGACAACCTAAAATTTGGTATTTTTGTGCGTATTGCGTGTTTAAGAAGAATTCAAGAACTACAGAAAGACAATGAAAGAATCTTTTTGTTTTATACCTCATATTCTCTTTAGATCAGAGCCAACAATATACAAAACATTATGGATACAGCAATATAAATGGCAATGTACCAAAAAAATGTAGTGTGACATGACTTGATGATAAGCTACCTTTCTAAGATGCTGTAATATGACATGACTTGATGAACTTATCTGAGTAATTGACATACTTTGTCCATAGTTTCTTAAGCTCCAGAAATGCAATGTCTAACCACGGTTTTGCTCGACCATTAAAATGAACAACCGCAGCATGTTCAACATCGGCTGCACTTGTATTCTCTTGGTACCCGAGCCCCAACATATGCCAAAACGGGCCGATAACATGCACATGACCATGAAATGCTATCAAACCAGGAGGCAATGTTCCTAGCTGCCACAAACTTAAATCTGATTTTAAATTCTGCATCAGGTCAAACAGATTGGTCAAAAGTCAAAAGTCAAAAGTCAAAAGTCTTGTGTGTGTTTTTAAAATCAAATCACTAACCTCTTCAAGCCAATAATGGTAATTCTCACTTATATTAGTCTTTCTCCAAGCTTCAAGATCAAATATGTTCATGCCATAAGCCCAAGCACATTCATTTGGATTAAAGTTCTTTGATATTAATGGGTGAGAAAAGTTTAAGTAGCTTTTGAACCGCTTCGACATTACAAACTTATCGCCCCCTTTACAAGTTGCAACCGCTCCGTTCACTTTCCCGTTCATGTTGATCTCCCATAGAGCCGATAAATCTGACTGAACCACAAGGTCGTCGTCTAGAAACACGACCTTGTTAAGACTCGGAAACATATGAATAAGAGTTTAAAGTGTAAGCAGAAATAGAAGGGTATAATGGTCATATTATAAATTGTATCTGACTCACCTGTGGCAGATAGATTCGAACATGGTTCATAAGCGAGTTGTACTTAGGACTCATAGCTTGCAACTTAGCCGCAATAATATGCGGTTTCTCGGTGTTATTAGCCACGATGGGTCATCGTTATTAGCCACGATAGCCGATGACCCGCCTCTAAAATGGGCCTGGGCTTTTTGATCCTTCTCCATTGCTTCCAAAACCGGGACTTTTCCCTTTGCAAACCAATCAAAATGGTGCAATGCCTTTACCTCAATCACCGCGGGTGCTAACCGATGCAACGAGAACCATGCTTGCATTGGTGAGTAAGTTTTTCTATCGGTTATTATATGAATGACCACCATTTCGGGTCTTAACGAGTTGTAAACGAGTGATGTTGCTACAACCGAGGCCGCAATGATGTTATCGGATGCAAGAACAAAGTGGAAGTAGGAGTTATTAACGAGGGTCGGGACGAGCTCGGGCAGCGGGAGTTGGAGGTGTGCTGCGGCATTGGTGGCGTGCTCATGGGCTAGTCGAAGGGCTAGACAATGGAGGTTTTTGGGTATGCTACTGGATGCCACGTGGCGGTAGAGGTATTCTTGGACTTTAGCTGTTCTAGTCCTTTGTTCAAGAAGTGTTATCTAAGACAAGAAATGAAAACATGTTTGTTAGACACAAAGAAAGTAAGATTTGACACCACTTAAATGGGCCTCGGTGGGCCGTATTGGGCCCAAGATAATGATTTTTAAAACGACCCATTTTGACTCGAACCAATATTGCTCGGAACCTGTTAATTTTGACCCGATCCGACCCACCCGTTTTGCTAGAAGAGGATACCATGTTTTTAAGTTTGATGGCAAAGGTCTTTGCATTTGGTCTATTGCTGCCTTTCATACTAGTAACAAATTCTTCTAAAGTTTGAGGGATATCAGGCCCTCCTACTATCTCATCTTGGCTAGACTAGTCCTCCAAGATTTGATAAATTACTTGTGGTACCTTGCAGAAACGAAAAGACGATTTTAGTCCCTAAACGTTTTGAAGTCTTAAGACAAAACATTTGGTGTTAGCATATTACATCTGAAGCTGATTGAAGGTTTCTTCCCCTTAATACACCGGGCGATAACTTCTTCCCCAGACAACCTACACGACAATAAAAAATCACGAGCTAAGCGGTTTTTGAGATAGAAAATGCGGGTTGTTAGAAAAGGGAAACACGTACCGATGGTAGAGCATTTGATATGATCATCAATGATGTCAACCGAACATAACACGAATATGAATCTAATAAGGAAAGTTAACAACAAGAGCGAATAGAAAAGTGTCTTGTAAGACAATTTTCGTGATCCGACCTTAACTTTTATGAACTCCTTCACACCTTTACTTGTCATCACCGTAATATGTCGTAAACTTGGAGATATATGCAACTGCATTTTGATCAAGCTCACCAAAACAAGACACCAAGCCCACGAGCCTCAACGGGTTCAAAAGTAACACCTTTGGTTTGGGTCAGGGTACCGTTCGGTTGGGTTTGTAATGATATTTTAAATGTGTGTTTTGGGTTGATAGGGAAGAAGGTGGTGTGGAAATGTTAATAGCTAGGAGGGTATGACTTATGCTTATGTTCAATGTTGTTGAGGGTTTCCCATCTTGCACCTAACCTTTACCTTGCTTAAGCTTTAGTATTCTCTCTCTAAATAAATAAATAAGTAAATAAATAAATAAACAAATAAGTAAATATTGAAAACAAGAAGTTGGACAGAAACCAAGCGACAAGAAAACCTTAGCCATAACGAAAATGAAGAAAAAAAGAGACCATGATTGAAGTAAAAGGAATCTAAATTTATCCTGGATTACAAAAATGAATGTAACATGAGTAATTATTTAAAATATATGTTTTGAGATATTATTTGATTGGCATGTGTCATGTATAAAGGAATAAAAAAGTGTGTATGTTTGGTGATGATTTGGCTTTCAAGTTATTTACCATACAAATAATTTATTTAAGTTAAAACGCTAACATGTGTTGTTCTATATTTGTTTGATGTCACACCTCTTCTAACTAGGAAAATGACACATAATATATATTGACTATTAGTCGTGGAATGCTCTAGTGGGCCTTAAATCTAGGTGTGTTGAAGCCCCAACATTACTGACTTCGTACGGTTCTATTCTACGTACAAGAAAGCTGAGGATAACCTGCGGTTTTTTCATACATAAAGGCAGTCAAATTTTTTCTGACGGAATTCGTCACAACTTCGTCAAAAAAAAACCCATACATATCGACTCTTGGTGTTTCTAAGAATTTTAAAACACATACGGGTGAAATTTTACAAATTTCATGCTCGGGGTTTTCATCGGGTCAACCCGATCGGGGTTCGGGTTATTCAGGTCGGGTTACCTTAAAAAATATCTAACCCGCAACCGGACCATATTAAGGTTCGGGTTAGTCGGGTTTGGGCTATTCGAGTTTCGGGTTAGTCGGGTCAGGTCATCGGGTTAATCGGGTTATACATGTTAATTTATAATTTTAATTTAATTTTTGTGTTAAAGGCTGCAAAATTTCTCATTTCACACAATTTTCAATTTCTTTTAAAAGTAATTATCTTATAATTACATATAGGCATGTAAACGAACCGAACGGACATGAACAAAGACATGTCTGTGTTCATTCATTTAACTTTAAATGAATACTTAATCAAAAATTTCACATTGTCCTCAATGTGAGAAAAAGGAAATTGCAAGTAAAATTATGCAAAAAATAAAAACAAACTAATAAATTGGAACAGACTCCCCTGGTAAATAGACGATATGCCTCGTGAGTCGTGTTCCACGCTCATCAATTCAAACGGGATCAGCAAACTATCTTCAAATAACGTCATCTTTCACGAACAAAAGCGGCAACACTTAAGGAAATTGCATCCCCACACTTGTTTAAAACTCTAGCTCATCAACCGTCATCAACCAATCAAGGAATAACCTGCAAGTAAGAGAAGAAACACCCGGCAAAACTCAGAAATAAAATAAAAATGAAAATAAAATAATAAGGAAAGATATTACCGGGTTGCCTCCCGGAAGCACTAAGTTTATTGAATAGTCTTCAGCCGGACTCGCTCCCGAAACCTCAATCAGGAGGCTTCTCCTTTATTCGCTTCCCATCAATACTCCTCAACACTCTCCTGTTACAATTGGTCGGGAAGAAACCAACTGCACCGCTTTCATGGCCCAAACATACAGCGTGAACTTGGCCCACCAACTCGTAGACTCCCCCAAAAATGATTCCTTGAAGTGAAACGGGAGTGACGAAGTCTTCTGCACACCATGATCTCTGAGCCTAGATATCCTCCTTATTCTTTTAACCAAATTTTTAAACCTCGACACGTCCCGAATGGAGATTGAGTACGGTTCATGTTTTGGTTTTTCACAATCCAAGTGCAATGGTGGGAAGACTGAATCACCAACCACCTCATGGCTCTTCTCACAAGGCTCCTTCTTGATCCCCACACTTGGCTCGTTATACAATAAATCTTCAAGCAACTTTAAATCACCAAGTGGGTCAAACTCTCCATCATCCATCACTGTAAAATCCACCAACTCGTCACCAAACTCACCCCTAAACTCTTCCTCCCATGAAGGAACATACTCCTCTGACTGCTTTTCCATCCCCAAATTCTCAAATTCGATAATTGGCTCACTAAGTTGTGACTGACTTATTAAACCAAGCCAAATTCCATCTAAAGCTTGTTGGGTCAGAAATGGGGCATTTGGATTTGTATCATGGATGATGCGCAACCAATCCAACATTACCTCATCCGGATATGGTATTTGTTCAATGAATTCACCGGATGAGTTTTCATAACCTAGAAGATTCCCCCCTTAAATCAAACATCAAACGTAACCAGGGTTTCACTCGATTTTTCGCTTTGCAATCCAAAATCCTATGTATCTCCGTCTGCCAAATAGTGTAACGTTTTTATTCTTTCGTAAGTCTCCATTACTGCACCCTTAAACAGAAACGGATCACGGGCACCAGATAGTAGTAGACGAAAACTAATTAAAACTAAAATAAAACTATTTAAAAGAAAACTAAAATAAACTATATTAATCTAAATATATCTACAAAACTATATAAAGAAAGTCCTCAACTCGGGTCGTTCTCCAATCGCCTCAAACCGTGTCCCCAGCAACGGCGCCAAAAACTTGATGTGCGAAAATGTATCTATGAAAATTACGACTCACAACTAAGCTTTAAATTAAAACGGAATATCCTAACTTAAGTTCACACAACCGGCAAGTGTACCGATCGTATGTAGTAAAAACTAAGGAAGTCCGAGTATCGAACACAAAGACACGTGAGGTGATTACTAACCCTACTCAAGTCTTGCCTAATTAATATATTTGTTTAACTTATATATCTTAACTAACTTAACTTAACTAATGGTGAAACTTAACGAAACTAACTTGAAACTTAACGAGATTTAACGATAATAAGAAAACGAATCACCTAGGTAAGATGACTTAACGGGTATAGGATGGCTCAGGTGCTAACAAGTGTTTGAAACCGGCGTCTAAAGATGAACTAAGATATATGTAATCAAGGAAACTGGTCCCTACGGTCAGTTTTACCAGAAAACCTTAACAACGTCTATTTAGCTTTTAATTTACGGTTATTTATTTACGTACCCTAATGATTTATTACATGGTCCGTATCAAAATCACAATCCTCACTAAGGTTCGAGCTAATTACAAACCTAGGAAGAGAGGAGCAATTCAATATTAAGGATTAAATAACTCAACTTACAAACTAACCTAGTCGATAGCTAGAAACCGCACGTGGTCTCGCAACGGGTAACTAAATCAACTAAAGCAGAGAGATAAGCTAAACCCTAAGGTTTTGGTCCAACTCAAAGAGGATGATCCTACTGACCTAAATGATTCAAGAAACATAAACCCTTATGGCACGTGTCTACCACAATCAATCAACACACTCAGTATTAACCGAACTAGCAATCAACGACTACACAAAACAAATTCATGCAATAATCAACTAATCGGGGCTCATGCAACCTAAAATACATCTAATGGTAGCAAGTTTCATGGAATAATATCACAAATTATGAACTTTACAATAACTAAACAATCAAACACGAAATCAGCACCCGAAAAGTGATAAATCTACCGTTAAACATCAAACCTAGGCGATTCAAACAAATATAGCCAACCATAATGAATGAACAGTAGATAATAATGATAATTAAGCTCAAAGTATTCATTACAAACTGATTGGAACTTGTTTCAAAGTCTAAAACTCAAAAACGAACTCACAGACGTTAAAACAAGCAAAACCGACAACCGGTTGATGAAACTCTGATCCGGAAGCTCCTCCTCCTTGGTATTTCGACTTTAGCAGATGTGATGGCTGGAAAGATGATTCAAAAATCGTTCATAGGGTATAAAACCTTCATATATATACACGTTTAAACACCTCTTTCCTAATATAAAATATGTTAAAACAAGCCCACAAAGCCCGCTAGAAGACAAAATAGTCGTTTTTATGATTTCTGGCTGTTCTTGGCAGCCTTGGGACATGTTGGAATCCACCACATGCTTCTTGAATGGTATGACCTGGTCACGTAGCTCGGCCATGCCATTTTATGATGTTTTTCGACTTCCAGCTCGTTTATCTTCATACGCGCGTACCGGCTTCATCCGAGCTCCGTTTTAGCTGATTCTTTCTCCATTTAGCTCGTTTTCTCGCTCTCTTCATCATGGGACCTATCACATACACAAACGTGTAAATTCACGCAAGAACTATTGATATTCGTTAACGTTTAAGCACAAAATAACATAAAAACTATTAGGAAAACATGTGGGTTTTACACCACATCCGAAAGACTAATAAACAAAACCGGGCCTTATATTAAAGAATTTTATGAATGTGTTGGCATGGTTGTTAATACCATTTTTTCTTCTGTCAAATGAAAAGATATGATGTTGGAGGAAAAACCAGAAAGAGTGGAAAAAAAATTCTTATTGGTGATATAAAGACAAGAAAACGATTAAACCAAGAGGTTTCTCTTGAATGAACTAGAGACACATGATGAGTTTCTCACTATAGAACAATCATAAGTTTCTTATAACTATTCTCGGAAGTTATTAAGGTACTTTTTTTATAAAAAAATTTGGAGAGAGCGTACAACAACGATCTAATGCGAAATGTATTCTGTCATATTTTAACAGTCTTGAATTTGTGTTTCATATACCCTCGTTGGACGATATTCTAGCCTCACTAATGCTCTATCAAAACATCTTCAAAAAAGAGTCAAGACTTGTTAGAAACGTCTAAGTTGACAAACGTGACAAACCGATAATTGAATAATCTAAGACAACACGGGGTTGACAAAATGTTGACAAGAGTTACATTTTTAATGAAAAAAACAATATTAAAATGTTAGATATCACAGAAAGTTAAGGTAATCAAAGAAACCGAAAGAATGTCATTACTAATTTACATCATTATGAGGTTGAAAATAGATTTAGTGAGGTCTCAACTAGTTTATTAGAAAACATGTCTGGTTTAAATCATTGCAATTTGTTTTCTAAGATTGATGTATCTAAGATAGTGACATTTTATGAGATGTATCTGAATGATTTTAGTAATGAAGAAAGATGGAGTATTTCGGGTGATCTTACGACATTTTATCACACTTTAAAGGAAGATGATAAATTTGCAATGTTGGGTGGAACGTGTGACCTTATTCGTGTAATGGTGGAAACAGGAAATCCGCCACTTTTCCTTTGACTTATAAGATACTAAAGTTAGAGTTGGTTTTACTGGTTGTAACAACAACTGTTAAAAGATGTTTTTTTTTAAATAAGGCTTATCAAGACGGATTTGCGCAATCAGATGGTTGATGTGTATTTGAATAATGCTTTAAATTATGCAGTCTAAAGAGAAACATTTGATAAATTAAAAGAAGAGGATGTAATGTCTCAATTTCAAGCATTCAAACGTCGAAGAGGAGAAATTAGCACCCATGTGTCTAAATTTATTTATTATCGTGTTTCTATTTTTGTTGCGTTTACATTGTATGAAATACAATAATTTTTTTGAATGCTACCCATGAGACTGATGTCTAGAAACCTTCTCCTGATTATTGTTCCAGTTAGAAATGGATTAACGTTTTCAGTGAGACAGTCTAGCTTGACCGGTATATTGACCTTTCATGGGAAAGCAACTAAAGAGCCATATTTGCACTTAAGTGATTTCAACTCTATTTGTGCCACTATTTCCAGTCAAGGGTTCACAACAGATGAAGTCAAACTAGTTGAGCTAAGTTAAGTCCGAAGGATTCGACCAAGTAATGGTTCTTGTCATTGCTGTACACCTGCATTTACACATAGCGTGATTTAGCACAACAGGTTATGGACGAGTATTATACACCATAGAGAACATCAAAAGATCGAAACACCATTCATAATTTTCTACAGCATACGGGTGATACCTTTTATGAGTGGTTTTAGAGATTCAAATTGTTGTTGAGGACCTACCCACATCTTGGAATTGTCCTATGGGAATTGATTAAGGCATTTCATGATAGTCTATCGAGAGATGATGTTCGGGATCTTCAGTCCATTACAAACGGGTCATTATTAACTAATGATGAAATATGGACTAGAGACATTTGGAAAGACATGCCATCAACTCAAAACGACAGGCACTGTCAAACAGGATGGTGAAAAGGTCAATGGTAAAAGCAGTGGAGAGTGGCGTGTTAGAAGATAGAACGGCTCAAATGGAGAAAACATTAGAAAAGTTGACAATAATTAGTGAAAAATGGAGGAATCAAGAGGGTAAAGCATTCCCGGTTTGTGAGCAATGTGGAGAACTGGGTCATGCTATGACCAATTGACCAGGTTTTGAGGTTGATGAAAAAGTAGAGGTAGTTTATGTTTAGGGCTGTTTATAGAAATGTGGTTACCAGTCAAATCAAAGACAGTATGGGTATAACTCAAGTAATGCTCATGGTGGTTTTAATAAGAGGAACTAAGATAGTTTCAACCAGAGGTATCAAAATAACTATCACCGGAATCAAGGATCAACCCAAGGTCAAAGCCCATCTCAAGACTCTTAGGTGTTAACACTATTTAAGGACCTCAATCGGAGGATAGAGATTCAAGAAAAGGCGAATGTTGCATGGGATAAGCATATGCGCCAGCTAGCTAAGGAGTTAGCGACAATGAAGAGATACCCAACAAAGCTTTCAAGCGCTGGAAGAACCCGAATTAACAAATCAATAGATCCTCAAACTCCATGGATGTACAAGTTAGTGCCATCACCATTGGTTTTAATGAGGAGAATGACATGATTGAAGAAGTTGAAACGGGAGTACCACTTATTCCCATTCAAATTGGGAATCCAGAATCACGAAGGCACTTGTTGATTATGATGCAAGTGCAAGTGTTTTATCAGGAAGTGTCTATGACAAGTTTGATTTCTGGTCTTTAAAATAAGTTGACACCACTTTCGTGTTAGATGATTTTACACGAAGACGCCCCCCGAGGGAAGCTTGTTGGTGTTTCACTGTAAGTTGGAGATTTTTTTACCCCAAATATTCCTTGGTTCTCGACTATGGGAGACAGTTTTTTGTCACATCAAACACTCAGATATATTATTGACACAAAACAGTTTCCATGACCTTTGTTAACCGTAAGTTAACTTTTAATATATTTTAAAATTTTACGATTATTCTGGTGAAAATAAATATTCTAGGCCAGGTGTTACTAACATATATCTTTATCATTGACACCAAAGTGGAAGGTTGTGTGCTTCACATGTCAAAGCGTGAGAAAGAGAAGGAGGAGCTAAATGCAGTAGAGATGAAGTTTGGAGAGTTAGTAAGCTCAAAAAATGACACCAAGATGATGATGGAAACAAGTGCTAACAATGAGAAGGTGGGCACATGCAAGATGAAACCACTAAAGAAGAAGAAGGTAAAGAAGTCACTTGGGCTAGAGAATGAACCGAGAAGGTTGTCATGTTTAAGGCTCAGGTGGAATACCATGGAGAAGCTACCATAGTGCTAGAGAAGCACACGAAGGGAGGTAGAGGAAGGTATGTGACGGGTGGTCCATGGGACAACCCTTAATTGATTTAAAAGCCGTAATAATCATGATTTGAATTTGTTTATTTTGTGGAATTAGATGACTACGGTTTGGTTGGTGAATTGTAGGTAAAAGGAGGTTCCAGAGCTATTAAGTCGTATAACGAAGAAACCCAAGGAACCGGAGATGCGAAAGAAGTCAAAAATAAGTGAAAGTGAAGGTGCATGGTCGGAGTCCACCGTGACCCACGGTTCATACCGTGGGCCACGGTCCAAAGAAGATTAAATGGACAGAGGCCACTGTACCGTGGCCTCTGTCTCACCGTGAAGACCACCGTGACCCACGGATCAACCGTGGGCCACGGTCCAGCTTTTGTCAAAATGCACCGTGACTCACGGTGTGAACCGTGGGCCACGGTGCGGGTCGTAACTGCCATTTTCTTTCATTATTTTAATCGGTTTTTGGCTGGACTTTTCATTATTTTTCATTGAAAACACCTCTTGGATGATTTTGGGAGTGCATCGTCATCTCAACAACATCAACAACCAACCTTTCAACCATCACAATCAAACTACCAATATCAACCTCAACCGTTTATGCAACATTCAAGATCATAAGGTGACGGATACGGATATGGGTTTGACAGTGAAATTGAGGGGTATGAAGTGGAAGGTTACTACATGGGAGGTGATGGAGGAAAAATGGTAAATCCGGGAACGTTTGGTTATGGTCAATGGAAACAAGCGCAACAAGTGCAAGAGCTTAATCGACAGCAACCACCGCCGGTTGTTGTCCAACAACCTATTCAACAACCGCTAGTTATACAACAAGCTCAACCACCAGTTCAACAAGTTCAACAACAACCACCGGTTGTTGTTAATCAAGTTCAACCTCCACCGATTGTTCAACAACCGCAAGGGCAACCTCAAGATCAACAATTCCAACCGCAAATGCCCCAACCACAGTTTCAACAACAGTTTGCGCAACCAAGGCCCGTTTATAGACAAATGGGTCAACCAAGGGTACCTTTGGGTGTACCAAGAAGGCATGCAAGAGAGATGGTAAGGGGGATTGAAGCCCATTTCCGACCCATAATCACTAATAATCCGTCTCCAGTGGTCATCCCTCTCAATCCTCAAGGGAGGACATTTGAAGTAAGAACCAATTCCCTTCAAAGTCTTCCGAAGTATAAAGGTCTAGCAACGGAGGAACCTTACTTCCACTTGGAGGCATATGACTCTATTTGCAACACAACTTGGGGTCAAGGTTTTACATCGGATGAGGTAAAGTTGGTTCTATTTCAGTTCTCATTGGAAGACAAGGCAAAGAGATGGTTTTACACTTTGCCTTCCGCGTCTGTTTATACTTGGGCCGAAATGCAACAAAGATGTTTAAAAGAATTTTACACGGCCCAAAAGACCAATGATGCGAGAAGAAGTCTGAGAACCTTCCAACAACAAACGGGGAAATGTTTCATGAAGCTTTTGAGAGGTTCAATATGATGATAAATAATTGTCCTCATCACGGTATTGCTTTATGGGAGTTTTTGAATGCATTTCATGAAGGTTTGAGTATGGAGGATGAACGGGATTTGCGGTCGATCACTAATGGTACATTTGGTATCAATTATGAACAAGACGATTGGGCGTATTTAGAACAAATGGCGGTTACTTCAAAGAGAAAGGCTCAAACCGGTAGAAGAGCAAGACCGACGATTGGTAGACCCCAAGTGCAAGCCGTGGAAGAAGGAAATGTACAAACCACTAATCAAGTCATCAATGTTTGTACAAATTGTAACGAGTTGGGTCATGCAACGGAGGTATGTACAGTAGGTCAAGTGCCGGTGGAAGAGGTGAATGCACTTCAAGGGGGAGGTGGTAGAAATTATAACATGAACTCCAACACCTACCACCCCGGGTTAAGAAATCACCCGAATTTTCGTTATGGAAATCCGGCCACTCAATCTAACCCGAATTTTCAAGGAAATCAAGGCAATTATGTTTCTCGCCAACAATATAATAACCCAGGTAATTATCATGGCGGGAATAATCAAGGATTTCAAGGTCAAGGGGGTGGTAGTCAAAGCGGGTCAATGGGTCAAAGTTCATCGAGTGGTAATGAGATTATGGACATGTTGAAGTTGATGCAACAAGACATGCAACGAAGAAATCAACTTGATGAAGTGCGAATGCAAAAGGATGAAGTAAGAGATAAGGCCATCCAATCTTTGACTACACAAATGGGTCAACTTGCAACTGAAGTGTCCGAGTTGAAGAAGAATAAAGGTCAATTGCCAAGCGACACAAAGGTAAATCCTTCTCATAAATCTTCTCATAATGTTCCTATTAACCACGTTAGTGTTTTAAGAAGTGGTAAAGAATATAAAAAAGATTTATCACCTGGTGTGGTTGATGGGGAAGTTGAGGACATTACGGGTAATGAAAGTGATGATGAAATTGTAACAAATAAACCCACAAAACCGTTACAAACTCCGGGTCAAACTTCAAATTTAAACGATAAAAATAAGGAAGTGGAACCAAATGCGGTTCCATTTCCCTCGGCTTTACTTGACCCGGGTAAGAAAAACATCATTTCTAGAAGGGGTCCTCAAAAAGAAGAGATGTGGCAAGTTTTTAAGCAAGTAAAGGTAAATTTACCTTTACTTGAGGCAATAAAACAAGTACCCGCGTATGCTAAGTTTTTGAAAGATCTATGCACTCAAAAGAGGCAACAAAAAGTGCCTAAACGAGTGGATTTGACTGAGCGGGTAAGCGCGGTTTTAAAAGGAGATCTTCCTCCTAAGCTTCAAGATCCGGGAACGCCCTTAATTAATATTCAAGTAGGAGATTTTCAAATGTCTAGGGCGTTACTAGATCTTGGGGCCGGAGTAAGCATTCTCCCGGGGGTTATATGACCAATATGACTTTGGTCCTTTAAAACGTGTTGAGACCACGGTTGTATTGGTGGATTTGTCTCATAAACTTCCGCGTGGAATCGTGCGAGATGTTATTGTGAAAGTGGAGGATTTTTACTATCCGGTTGACTTTTTGGTCTTGGACTATTCTTCGGGGAACCCAAGTCAACAACAAAATGTTATCTTAGGTCGACCATTTTTGAACACTGCTCATGCAATCATTGATTGCAGATTTGGTACCGTTGACATGGCGTTTGGTAATCGTAAAATGCGCCTTAATGTTTTTACTAACGTTTCTAATTCTTTGAGTGGTGAAGAATGTTTTATAGCAGATTTGGTGGACCATTGTATTCCTCATGAATATGATGAAGATTGTGTAGAAGCTTGTATTTGTGATGGTTCTGAACAGGTACACGTCTGCGCTTTGAGGATGGAAGAACAAAAACAGGTTGTCTTAGCTATGCAAGAGGGAAGGCCACCCTGGACAAATCAATTTGAGAATTTGCCAACGGAGATCAATTCGGACACAAAGCCGTCTTTGGAGTGTCCACCAAAGGTTGAATTGAAGGAACTCCCAAGTCACTTGAAGTATGCATTTTTAGGGGAGAATGAAACTCTTTCGGTTATCATTGCTTCTAACTTGGAGGAAGAACAAGAGAGGGCGTTGGTAAAAGTGTTGGGAGCACATAAGGCTGCTATTGGATGGACGTTGGCGGATTTAAAAGGTATTAGTCCTTCTATTGTTATGCATAAAATAATTAATGATGAGGAGGCTAAACCCACAAGGGAGACTCAACGACGGTTAAACCCGAATTTGCGGGAAGTGGTGAAGAAGGAGGTTATCAAATGGTTGGATGCTGGGATCATTTATCCCATTTCAGACAGTGCATGGGTGAGCCCGACACAGGTAGTGCCCAAGAAAGCCGGCATCCAGGTAATAAAAGGTGATAATGGTGAACAAATCGCCACCCGACCGGTAACCGGGTGGCTAGTGTGTATCGATTATAGAAAATTAAATAATGCAACCTCAAAAGACCATTTTCCACTACCATTCATTGACCAAATAGTTGAAAAACTTTCGGGTCAAAAATATTATTGTTTTTTGGATGGATATTCGGGTTTCAATAAAATTGCAATTCATCCCGATGACCAACATAAGACCACCTTCACGTGTCCATATGGTACTTTTGCTTTTAGGCGAATGCCATTTGGACTGTGTAATGCCCCGGCTACCTTTCAAAGATGCATGATGAGCATTTTTTCTGACATGGTCGGGGCATCACTTGAAGTTTTTATGGACGATTTTTCTATTTTTGGCTCAACATTCGAGTCATGTCTCGTTGATTTAGAAAAAGTTTTAAAATGATGTGTTGAGACAAACTTGGTGTTGAGTTGGGAAAAAAGTCATTTCATGGTGCAAGAGGGCATTGTGTTGGGTCATGTGGTTTCAAGTAGGGGAATGGAAGTAGACCAAGCTAAAATAAAAGTAATTTCATCTTTACCACCCCCGAAAAATGTTAAAGGGGTGAGATCGTTTTTGGGACATGCCGGATTTTATAGGAGATTCATTAAAGGTTTTAGTGCAATTTCAAAACCTTTATGTAATCTCTTATTGAAGGATGTCCCCTTTGAGTTTACTGATGAATGTTTGCAAGCTTTTGACAGTTTTAAGGAGAAGTTGGTACAAGCACCCATTCTACAATCACCGGATTGGTCAAGCCCGTTTGAGATCATGTGTGATGCTAGTGATAGCACGGTTGGAGCGGTATTGGGCCAACGAGTAGAGAAGAAGCCGGTGGTAATATACTATGCAAGCAAAACTTTATCCGAGGCGCAATTAAATTACACCACTACCGAAAAAGAGTTACTTGCGGTGGTGTACGCCTTGGATAAATTTAGGTCGTATATTTTGGGAAGTAAAGTTGTGGTGTACTCGGATCATAGTGCGGTTAGGTATTTGATGGAAAAGAAAGACGCGAAACCGTGTTTGATTCGATGGGTGTTATTGTTGCAAGAATTTGATCTTGAAATCCGGGACAAGAAAGGTTGTGAGAATGTCGTGGCGGATCACTTGTCTCGAATTCCACTTGAATGTATTGATGACCCGATGGAGATAAACGAACGGTTTCCCGATGAACAATTGTTAGCCGTGTCGACTACACCATGGTATGCCCATTTTGTAAATTATTTAGCAACGGGGTCTATTCCAAGTCATTGGGTGAAGAAAAGAAGACAACGGTTCATGGCTCAAGTGAAGCAATATATTTGGGATGAACCGGATTTGTTTAAGATTGGTTCGGACCAAATGATAAGAAGGTGTATTCCCAATTCTGAAGTGTGGGAAGTTTTGACTCATGCACATGCATCGGCGTGTGGAGGTCATTTTAGTGGTCAAAAGATGGGTTACCGGGTGCTCCAATGTGGGTTTTATTGGCCCACCATTTTTAAAGATTCAAGTGCGTATGCTCGATATTGTTTGAATTGTCAAAAGTTGGGTAGTATCTCGAAACGAGATGAAATGCCATTGCAACCGATTTTGGTGTTAGAGATTTTCGATGTATGGGGAATTGACTTTATGGGCTCGTTTCCAAACTCGAATGGATTTTTATATATTTTGGTTGCGGTTGACTATGTGTCCAAGTGGGTAGAAGCGATAGAAACAAGAACAAATGACCATTCAGTAGTTTGTAAATTCGTTCAATCAAACATCATTGCTCGGTTTGGCGTCCCACGGGTTATTATTAGTGATGGTGGGTCACATTTCAAGAATTTCAACTTTGGGAAGCTTCTAAAAAGGTACAACGTGAATTACCGAATTGCTATTCCTTATCATCCACAAACAAGTGGACAAGTGGAAGTATCCAATCGCCAAATTAAAGAAATTTTGATGAAGACGGTGCGAGTCGATAGGAAGGATTGGTCTTCTAAGTTGAATGATGCATTGTGGGCATATCGGACTGCCTACAAAACTCTTATTGGCACAACTCCTTATCGGTTAGTTTATGCGAAAGGGTGTCATTTACCAATGGAGTTGGCACATAAGGCACTTTGGGCGATCAAGAATGTTAACGTGGATTATATGGAAGCGGGTGAATTGGGAAAGTTGAAGTTGAATGAGATTGAGGAAATCCGGGATGAAGCGTATGAATGTGCTTCCGCCTACAAAGACAAACTAAAAAAGGTCCATGATGCAAAGTTGAGAAAACGGACTTTTGAAGTGGGTCAAAAGGTGTGGTTGTACAACGCAAGGTTGAAGTTGTTTCCGGGTAAGTTAAAGAGAAAATGGATGGCCATAAAGTGGGTCAATTTGGTGATGTGGAGATAGAAGATGTCCAAGAACAAATGAAACAAGTGGTAAACGGTCAACGACTTAAATCTTACTTGGAAGGAAAGAACATCAATATGCTCGATGTGGACCGGGTGAGTTATTTGTTACACTCACCGGATAAGGAAACGAATTAAAAAGGCAAAGGTATGTTGTATATTTTAGTTTAGGATAATTAGTTTTTATTTAAAATGGATTTCAAAAATTATCTTCCTCGTTTTGGAGTTTGTCTAAATCAAGTGTGGAAAAATTTTATGTTTTTCTTTACCGTGTTGGGGACAACTCGGGATTTTTATGGGGGTAGGGTAATTTTTATTTTTAGGGTAATTTTTGTTTTTCTTGGTTCCTTTTGATTTCGTTAAAAAAAAATATTATAGTGAACCGTGGACCACGGTTGGGACCGTGGCCATGGTGGTTACCGTGTGACACGGTGAGCAGGGGCACCCCGGTACAGTCCACTCTATTCGTTTTGACATAACTCAACCGTGACCCACGGTATGGACCGTGGGCCACGATCCACTTAAACCAGCGATCAATTTATACTCAACCGTGATCCACGGTTGAGACCGTGGGCCACGGTCTGGCGACGAAAGAATGAGGGAACGAGGTTTGGTGTTTAATAAACAATACAAATCAATTTTTTATCAATTATACACAACACAATTTACCTACCTTCATTATTTTCACCTATTATCTTCTTCTTCTTCTTCTTCCTCAAAACCTTTCTTCACAAACCCTAACCTCCAACTTCAAACCTTCATAACTTCCTCATAACTCCTCCAAATCAACCGATTTTTGAGTTTATTTTGGCTAAAATTTCACAAGGATTTCGATTAGAGCATTGCGTTTGAATGAATCCCCTGTTTGGTTGGTCGATTTTGGGCATATAGTGTCCGAAAAATTTTGGGTTTTTGGTTTAGTTTGACGCTTTCTTCATCTACATATTCAACAACACAAAGGTATGAATCTCTTGTCATTATTGATGATACATTGTATTGAAGTTGTAAGTTTGTTATGAATGTTTATATGTACCCACTTGCTTGTTTGAGTAATGAGTATAATGATTATATGGTATGGTTGCGGATAGTAGATAATTGTTACAAACATATGTTTGTTATATTAATTAATAGGAAATTATTTGTTGAAGAAGGTGTTGAAATTTTTGGTCAATTGATTAACAGGTGATTATCCACAACCATAGTAACAAGCAAGTGTGGGGAAGTTTATGTTGACTTAAACTTGATTTGTTTGTTGTGCGTAGATGGGTAGAACTGCGGATA
Organism: Bidens hawaiensis; assembly: GCF_021521415.1. NCBI lineage: Eukaryota > Viridiplantae > Streptophyta > Magnoliopsida > Asterales > Asteraceae > Bidens > Bidens hawaiensis. The sequence goes on from NW_027492914.1 coordinate 103,322, forward strand.
AGGTAAGTCAAAGGCATCAAGTTCTAGTGGTCGAGCAGCCCAATTAAAGAGACAGAGGATGCAGGAAGAGCAAGCAAATGTGCAAGTACAAACGATGAAACCCACTTGGAGAGGTGGGGGATTGACAAAGTACCATCGGAATGGCAAGCGGAGCTGTTTGTTGATAAAATGGCTACGTTGAATAAACGAATTGATGGATTTATGTGTGAGAAGGAGGTAAATGATCCTGGTTTTGAGGTTTTTGGAATAGTTGACAAGTTTAAAGCTTCGGGTTGGGAAGCGGCGTTAAAGTGTTATGATAACGAAACGAACACATTGTACGACCGAGAGATTGAAGAATGGGTATCCACGTTAAGATGTCCCCCCTACAAAAAGGGGCACGATATGAAGTTAATTGGGACGGTAGGAGGTCATAAAGTGGTGATGTCATTTGACTCATTCAATCAGATCGCGCTTTTCGACACTAAGCCAAGCAATTTATACGTATACCCCTCTGCCAAAGATTTATTTGATTGCCCTGAAAAGTACCCTCAATGGTACACCATGTTAGAAAAGGTGATTAAAGCAAGAGAAGGTTTTAGTGATAAGATTTTGAGAAAAAATTTGAAGATCGAGGCAAAATTATTGATGTCTATCTGCTTGCACAACGTGATGCCTCGTCGGGGGGACATTTTGGTAGTGAGGAACAGTGATGTTCCTATTTTGTATACATTGATGTGTGGAAAGCCCCTTATTTCTTACCGATATCTGGTCATGCACAATATTTGGATCAGCCGAGAAAGTAATAAGCGGAAGTTAATTCCGCATTGTCGACTGATCACAGCGTTGTTAAAGAATCATGGTGTGATAACTGACGAGTCGGTGGGAATGACCAAAGTATTTAAAGAGTTTAAGTTGTTAGATTTTCCGGGTTGTGAGTACACACAAACTGATAGGCACCATGTTCTTGTGTGTGATAAGGTGAGATGGAGAATAATGAGAGAAGATGTTGAAGTAGATGATGAAGAGGAAGATGATGAGGTTGAACAAGTGGAAGAGGTTGGTGAACCTGATTATATGGACGTTGGCGGTGGCAGCAGTTCCCAACACGGAGGTTGGGACTATTCGGATGGTTATAACTCTTACGGGAATAATTGGGCCCATATGGGGTCGATGAATGAGGTGGTGGAGAGGCATAGGCCCTCCACATATGAAAATTGGTCAGAAGAATCGCGTTCACTATTCGATCATCAAACGTTTATGGGGCCTATGCTGAACGGGCCGCGAAAGAGAGGCACGACCGGTTGGAAATGTGGAACCGTGCCAATGCATATGCGTGAACATGAGATGAACATGAGGTATTTGGATGATCGTAATCGGAGGATGCATGAGCAATGGCACGCAGGTGAACCGGTTGTAGCGGATCCGCAAATCGTGGATTACACGACTCTTCCTCCGTTTGACGGTTCGGTACGATATCCCGAACCACCACTTCATCATTCAATGTGGGTCAGCCCAATGCAATCAATGGCATCTCCACCACTACAAGGAGAAGGAAGCAGCAGCGGCGATGGGGCGTTTAATTTCGGCCAATTTTCAGATTTTATAACATCCGCCGTACAACTGATCGAGCCGCGTGAATCCAGGTGAACCCCGTTTTGTATATTCTGTATAATTGTTTTTATCTTTGTTTTCAGTTATTTTTGGGTGGATAGGTGGAGGTTGAAATACTTATGAGTAAGTATTAAGGGATGTGTTGGAATGAAGGTGGTTTGTTTTATTTTTCTTAAAACGGTACATTGGGGACAATGTATCCCAAGTGTGGGGATGAGGAAAATTTTCGTTTGTTTTTGTTTGTTTTGGAAAATAATAAAAAAAAATAAAAAAAAAATTAATTAAAAAATCAGAAAAACAGAAAAAAAATGTGTTTAAAAGAATCGGAAAGTGGTAAGATGGCGGGGTAAAGTTTTGGTCCCTTTTCATGGTCACAATTCCCTAAATAACATGTGCCTAGTTATTTTAAGAAAAAAGGAGATTATGTAGTTTTCTAACCAAGGTTAGCATGCTTTCGGTGTAATAACTTGCATAACATGTTCTTTTACACTTGAGAATTGAGAAAGTATTGTTTGGTGAGACGGTTGATATTCTCCGATAGAACTTGTACAATTAGTGCACTTCGAGATCTTAGCTTGGCATGAGTGCAAAAGTGATAGAGGCACTTAGGTTAAGCCTCGTATGGATGAGCGCGAGTGTGGGTTTTGGGGGGTTGGGGCCTCATACACTATACACATAAGGATGGTCATGTGAGGGGCGGGGGGTTGGGTTCCTTTAGAAAACCTTATTGGGCCTATTCTTTTATTTGGTAAACCCCGGTGTTATTTTGCGAAACGATCCGACTTAATAGGTTTCTATGTAATTGTTTTAGTATTTATCAGTTTGAGATGTGAAGCATTATGTTTATCATGCTAGTATGTAATGTTCAAGTATTATATTAGTTTGAAAAAAAAGTTGTATTAGAATTGCAATGCTTATGTATGCAATGTTCAAAGTATTATATATTGAGTGAAAAAAAAGAGAAAAGAAAAAGAGAAGTACGTGATGTTTATAGTTGTTTATTTTATTTTTATTTTTCTTAGATTGTTTGTAATAAGTCGGATCTGATCGCTTGAGCTACTTTCAATATTCCTTTCCATACCCTTACACTTGGTCCCATTACAACCCGTTTTAAGACTTCTTGATTTGTATTCATGTCAATAAGCATTTACATAGGTGGAGATTTGATGATTGTACAAGCGTATGAGAGGAGAATTGATTAAATATGAACGTTTGGATTTGCACCAACAAAAAAAAGGTTAATGTGTAAATGTGTTATGTATGGGTAAAAACCGAAAGCATGTTAGGTTTGGTTAGAAATCTTTGGTTTAAATGGAACATCAAGTAAACTAGTGCACCCGATAAAAATAAGGGAATAGGGTATGACTTGGGACCTTAACTGAACCGGTTTTGTGGTAAGATTGGTTGAAACAAGTTGAATGTACTAGGAAGTTGGTGTTGAGATGTTGCTTGGGGGCACAAGTTGAACACCAAGACGATGATGGAAACAAGTGCTAACAATGAGAAGGTGGGCACATGCAAGATGAAACCACTAAAGAAGAAGAAGGTAAAGAAGACACTTGGGCTAGAGAATGAACAGAGAAGGTTGGCATGTTTAAGGCTCAGGTGGAATACCATGGAGAAGCTACCATAGTGCTAGAGAAGCACACGAAGGGAGGTAGAGGAAGGTATGTGACGGGTGGTCTATGGGACAACCCTTAATTGATTTAAAAGCCGTAATTTATCATGATTTGAATTTGTTTATTTTGTGGAATTAGATAACTAAGGTTTGGTTGGTGAATTGTAGGTAAAAGGAGGTTCCAGAGCTATTAAGTCGTATAACGAAGAAACCAAAGGAACCGGAGATGCGAAAGAAGTCAAAAATAAGTGAAAGTGAAGGTGCATGGTCGGAGTCCACCGTGACCCACGGTTCATACCGTGGGCCACGGTCCAAAGAAGATTAAATGGACAGAGGCCACCGTACCGTGGCCTCAGTCTCACCGTGACCCACGGTTCAATCGTGGGCCACGGTCCAGCTTTTGTCAAAATGCACCGTGACTCACGGTGTGAACCGTGGGCCACGGTGCGGGTCGTAACTGCCATTTTCTTTCATTATTTTAATCGGTTTTTGGCTGGACTTTTCATTATCTTTCATTGAAAACACCTCTTGGACGATTTTGGGAGTGCAAGTACTTTATTTGGGGCATTTGTAATCATTGAATTGGATTGGAGATTCATCTACATACATTGATTTATTCTATGATGAACCAAATTATGAGTGGCTAGTACCCTTTATGTTCTCTCCCGAATTGTAAGGTTTTATAATTGGATATTTGTTAATTGTTTATGTTATTTGTGAGATAGTATTTTGATCATATGATTATTGTGCGATGGTGATTGTGTATTTGTTTGTAATTGTTAGTGTGGTATAAATTCGTGTTCTTGACTATCCGTTCTTCGTGCCATAGGCAATCGAGATTTAGTAGAAGAGAATTAGGGTTAGCTATACTATATTGATTATTGAGTGATAACCTTGCGTTTTTATAATCCAAGTACTTCGTCCTCTTTAATCACTTTCAAACTCACTTTCATGAATTATGTTTATGTAGTTCTTCACAAAAGTAAACATTAACATTATCAATATTGAAAACCTGAAATCGGGAGAGAGCATTGTTTCTCTTATTGATTAAAACTCGTTTAATTGTTTTAGTTATTTTCATTAATCATATCAATCAACCAAATCATTGAATTTATTTTCTGCACTTAGTTTAATAAGAGTAATTATTGTGCTACTTAATAACGCATTTTCCACAAACTCCCTGTGTTCGATACCCGCTTACCGCTATCTAACTAGTTGTATCTTTATCATTGACACCGAAGTGGAAGGTTGTGTGCTTCACATGTCAAAGCATGAGAAAGAGAAGGAGGAGCTAAATGTAGTAGAGATGAAGTTTGGAGAGTTAGTAAGCTCAAAAAATGACACCAAGACGATGATGGAAACAAGTGCTAACAATGAGAAGGTGGGCACATGCAAGATGAAACCACTAAAGAAGAAGAAGAAGGTAAAGAAGACACTTGGGCTAGAGAATGAACAGAGAAGGTTGGCATGTTTAAGGCTCAGGTGGAATACCATGGAGAAGCTACCATAGTGCTAGAGAAGCACACGAAGGGAGGTAGAAGAAGGTATGCATTCCGTTAGACCAACATAACTGAAAAATGAGGTAACGGCCCGAATGATGACGTTAACAAAAACTCAGAGCTGAACGAAAGGCAACGAGGATTTTATTTTCAGTTTGTTTTTAATATTATTTTTGTATCTTTTTTAACTGTGTTATATCAAGCGTGCCACTGTAGCAAAAGTCAGGTGTGAGGATGCCACACGAGAAAGGTTAGAGTTTTGTAGCACTTTGGTGAAATAATCGTAATTTAATTAGGTTCCAGGCATGTAATGCTTATTTTTAGTTTTTGAAAACATTCTCACTGTTTTTGGGAACACGAAAATGTGTGGGTCAATAATAGTTTTTGACCCATTTTACAAGAAAAACTTTATGTCATCACCCCTTCCTTGTGTGTCGCGAGGGAGTTCTACCCAGTTTTTCGCAATGCGTTAAGGACAAATGAGCCAAGTGAGAAACAACAGCTTCACATGTCGTCATTTGTGGATCCTTAACCGTTCGTGGCATGCGACGTCTTGTGAAAATCAACACATATTCCAATCTTCATTCGCTGACTCAATCGAGCCAGTTAAAGTGCTTTCGCGTTCCTTTTGCTATGGTTAATCTAGATACGTGTATATTTTGTTATACTTAAAACTTTGTGGGTGCCCTTCTCGTCCACCTAGGATTCATGGGGTTTAAAGGGCCTGTTGCATACGTTAAATAAACCATGATTTCTACAAAGAGATTTAGGTATTTGACACATTTACTCGTTTTACCAAATTAATTATGAAATTTGATAATTTAAACTTTAAAGTTTTACAAAATTCTTAAAAGACCTAAGTTAATCGTTATGAGAAGCTTGCTTCTACACGTTTTAAACTTTCGCAGACACATTTGAGTCTTTGGAGAAGACGAATTTTTCCACGCTACCACGAGAACCAAAGTATAACCTATACGAGGTGATTTTTTTATAATTTATTTTTTATTCTAATTACATGTTAAAATTGTAATGGCCGATCTTTTGTTGTGACCATCACATTGAGACTGTTCTTTTTTAAATTATTAAACAGTTAATTTCAACCCGTCTTCCTAAATGCTATTAAAATCTTAAATCTTTAAAATTGAGGACAATGTTTACCTCAAGTGTGGGGATGGAGGAAAATTGAGAATTTTTATTGCCTTTAGGAAGCTCGAGTGTGCTTAACCGAAGTTATGAACTGTTATTAATGCCCAAGTTATAGGTCTTTGGTCATGGGTAGTTCTTGAGCTTCTCGAAAGTTTTCCTAGCAAGTGTTTATCAAAAAAAGGAAAATAAAAATGAGATCGTTTATATGGGATAATGAGTCAAGGGGATGAGTATACATGTTTCATATAGACAGCTAACCTAATTTCTCTTCGTGTTTGTGAGATAGCCCCTATATTAATACACATACTATACCCACACACATGCCGGATTATTATTTGAGTATAGCCATTATCTTCCACAATATCTAGAAATTGCTTGTCATATGCATGTTAAGATCTTAATATCACCACCTGCATGAAGAACAAGGATTGTAGGAACCATGCGTGTAAGCCTTTACTCAAATAAAACTTCATACCCTACATTATCTCCTAGGAGCAAATCTTGAGCCATTTTCCTTTCATTTGACTGAATCCTACATTATAAGCCATGTTAGCTTGAGCTTTGTATTCTAACTTTGTGTGATAAAATCTAGAATGTTAGAGTTTTATATAGTCAGTTTGTAGAGTATAGTACACAATGTATTTGTGTCTCAGTTTCTCTTGTAATTGTTGTAAATCATTAAAAAAACTCAAAAAGAGTTATAAGCTAATCTTGCAGTTGGTTGTAAATAGCAGTCATTGTTTTTGTTTTGTTGGTTGTTTAGTGTGAATTAAGTAGGTTTCATCCATATTGGTCACTAAACATTCATATTTCACACCCGAGCTCTAGCAACAGCCCTCTTTATGCAACCTATGTGTTAATGGGTGGAGATATGACCCACATGCAAGTTTATTACTTAGTGTCTCGTAATTAGTCTTGAGGACAGAGATATACTAACACATTTTTTGCTAGTCCAGATATAAAACCGAGAGAAGTGATATATATATGAGGGGTATGAACATGGGTGCCTTAACTGGAAACAAACAACACTCGTTTGGGCGATCTTATGGTTTTAATGTATCACCAAAAAATTGTTTGCCGCATTGTCAATCTAGACAATATAAGACTTGGGAATCGGGTATGACCTTAGACCGTACTAACATTAATGATGATAACTGATAAACCTTCGATCGAGGTGGATGTGTTACATGAGAGTTTGCTTGAGAGCAAAAAAATGATGAGTGTGGGGATGTGATTGGGTCTAAATTGTGTATTATATCGTGTTAACTGTTTATTTTTATTAATTTTTTTAGTTGGAACTGTTGCACTTCAAGCATGCTTTTGTATTTATGGTTGTTGAACGCTAATGGTGCTTATTGGGATAAGTTACAAGCTTATTTAGGCGTCTCGAGATGATCGGGGTTGATACACATGTGTTTCGAAGCTTAAATGAGTAAAAAGAAGAAAATTCTGAACTATTAGTCCCTCATGACACGCAAAGGAGAGAAGACATATCCCTTGCTACATGCGAGGGAATCCTGGAGGTGCCCTAACTAAATTGTCCTTTGCTACATGCGAAGGACTTGGCTGAACTCCCCCGTGAATGATTAAACAATTAATTTTCTAGAACTTTCGTTTATAAAGGAACATGATCCTGATCATGCTAAACATCATGTACGTTAAATCGTAATGATTAGGACCGATACGTTTATATTTACTATACGATACGATATATCGGAATTATATCATAAAGCAGTCACAACACAATCACTCTTAAGCTTCACTTATATTGATGTAACAATGAGAGTACAAAACTGCATAAATGTCACAACTGATATTTAATCTAAACATGAAAGCCCTATATATAGATGAACAGTGTCAACGTATAAGTTCAGGCTCCGTATAAGCTTATACGGGCGTATAAGCTTATACGTCCCCTTACTTATACGTTTCACTTGACATACTTTCGTCTATTGATAGTTTAGCCCCTTACAAAATTCAAATGACATAATAAGCCAACTAGACCTAGCATTAGACAAAAATGCTCTAACAAACTCCCCCTTGGATATTTCTAGGTCTTCAATCAATCCCAAAAACTCTCTTTCGATAATATTTGTAGATATAATAAACCTCGGTCATATTTAACTTGAAGATTTTGGATCTATCAAATTACCCATGGATGTTTTGGCAGCACCCCAGGCACCCGAAGATCCAGTCTGTTGAGCTTGGCTGAATCTATAATAACGATGGCGACTAAAATTTTTACAGAAACACCATCATAGAGTCAGATCATCTATTCGAGATTTGGACATATGATATTGTGGGAAATAATCCACCAACTCGCGGATATTAGACTTGAACCAAAATATTGTGATCTTCCTTTCGTCCTTTCCTTGTAAATCCATGACCAAATCATCAATTTATCATCTGCCATTTCATCCTCATCTGTATCAGTTATCTTCATCTGCAACAACAAATTCAACCCTATTAATACAAATAGAAACACCATTTAAAGCAAACTGTTTTACTAAACAATAACAATCCAACTCGTAAACGACATGCAATGTAAACACAGAAACAAGAATGTCATACCTTGATAGTTAACACCTTTAGAGAAAAAATGAACTAAAATATTTGATCATAGTAGAGTGCAAGTATTAATAAGTAGAAAAAGAAAGAAAGGCAGACTGACTTATTAATACAGAACAACCAATCTGTCGGTCAGCTTCGAAATACGTGACAACTGGAAACCCACTAGGACCTTCTATCAATATTATATTTCAAAACGGTTCAGTTCACGTATAAGGTCCAACACCGTATAAGGTCAAAACGCATAAGACTATTTCCACGTGTAATCCTAACAACGTATAAAGAACACATCCGTATAAGATCAACAACCAGATAAGCACACAAACGAATAAGTTTGTTGATCTTATACGCTGTATAAGGTACAAGAACTTATACGCCGTATAAGTTCATCAAACTTATATTTATCAGATAAAACTAGGTCAAAACATCAATTGAGCAATTCAGACAATATCAGACTATAAATTATGGACGATTAAGTTCGGAATATCATCATGAATCACAACCAAAACAAACCCCTATGAATAATGAACAGATTAACTCCAAATTAGTGAAAACACTGTTCATCGCTAAAAACCCAATTCAGACCATGAATCTATACCTTGAATGAAACTTGTAGTGTGCGATGTAGCATTCGTTACTTTTCAAACCCAAAAATCCGACCCAATTTAAATTTTTGGTTTTGTTCTATTTAAATTTATATATTTCCATTGTGTGTTTATATATGTATATATATATATCCCAAGTTTCATTTCATGCATGTTAAGTTTTTGGTATTTATATTTGTCAAACCGACTCATTTTGTCGTTCAATTTATTCTTATTTCTTGTTTATCAGTAATATATTATCCTCGATGATTTACGATTATTAAAGTCTTTATTTAATCGAGCTCCAAACTAGCCGGGTTTAATGTGAAAATAATCCAAAAACATATTAACTCATTTACAAATACATAACAATTCAAAAGTTCAAGGTTCAAATGGTAATTATGCATTTATTTTTCTGTTTTAAAGATTGTTTGAAACTTCAAGGGCTAAATGTGAATGTATATTTAAAATATAATAATAAGAATAATAAAACCCAGCCCACAGTTCTCCGGCGTCAGGAACCGGCTCCGGCAACACCCCAAAATGCATTCAAACTCGTTTTAAAACACAAATGAATGCTTGTAAATTCGTTAGACTATAACGGCAAACAATAATCAACAATAATAACTCGTAATAGCATGTAATTATATGTGAATTAAAGTCATTAACGGCCGGAAAATAATCAAGAAATCATTAATGATCATTTAACTTTAAACGACCCAATTGACACTATAAATAGAACCTACTCGTTCATCTATACTCGCTCACACCTTCATCTCCATCTAATATACTCTCTGTAATCTATAATTGGTTCGTTTGATTCCGACTCCGGCCAACCATGGTTCTCCGTCAATTCGTTACAATACAAGGTAATTGTTATATCAGTTGTTATAGTTTTTAGCCGATTAACAAAAATCCTAACCATGTTTAAGCAAACATAGAACCAAATGAACGAATTGAAATCCTAGGGTTTTATGAAGAAGATGAACCTGTAACTTGTTTTATATATTTTTTTGTTTCTAAGATCCTAACAAACAAATGATCTTGTCCATCCGGTTAGTCTTTTAACATGCCAATCAGGGACCCGGGTTCAAACCCGTGTCACAGCAGTTTCTTTTTGTTTTTGTTTTATTTTATTTTTTAAAACCTATCTTTTAATATTTGTTAACCAAATAAAATATATAAAATTTATATAAATAAAAATACAATTATATTAAGTTAAATAACAAATAGTTGTAGGTTCCCAGCCGGATCTACACAGGAGTATCTCGTAACACGAGGGTGCGGAATCCCCTACGTATACGATACGAGTGCTAAGACTATGAACACGTAAATCACACGCAAACAAACGAGTATATAAGAGAATACTTGTTATATTGCTAAGGTAGTAATTAAGAAACCAAACACGTAACACAAGAGTGTCATAAAACAGCTGTCCAAGATTATGTTCAAGTGAGCCGAAGTTACAATATTAATACCACGACAACTTCGCCTAATAGGCTAGGCGAAGTTGTCTTAACTTCGCACATACACAAGTTCGCTAAACTACAAAGTAAACCAAACAAGTTAAATAAGAACAAAGTAACGATTACAGACACAAATAAACACGAGATACTAAACTACTGGCATCATGCACCAACAGACTCCCCCTTGGCAGTAGCTTCATATCTCTAACATCTTTCTCGTGTCTTGTAATCCAAAAATCACGTACCCACCGTCTTCAAGCATGAACGCCTTGTCTCACACAGACAGAGACCACCCTCTGGTACTTCTTAGCTTCTTCTTTCCACACAGGAATATAGAAAATCTTCTTATCACTAAGTACCTGCAAATCAACTTAAGACAAGTTAAACAAGTGCATTGGATCATACAATCTTAGGATCTCCTGTTCGTCTTCATCTTCCATCACAGCTTCAGCTGTTTGACAATCAACATACCACCACTTGAGATTCTTCAATACATCCTTGGGCATTAGCTTCATAGGAACTTCTTTCAAACAACGAATGAGCTTGTACCTCATCACCATACATGTCTTACCTTCAGCCCGCATACCACGTTCCTTATCTTCAACCAGCTTCCCCTTCTGAGGCTTTAGTAACTCAAACTTTTTCTCTTTAATACTCTCCTTCCATACAATCTTTCCAACCCATCTTGCAAAGTTATCATCACTTCTATTTATTAATCTCAAGCGAGCCAAATCTTTTACCTCGCACTCAGGCAAGGTGTTGAGTGATCTCAATGCCTTTTTAAAATACTGAACCCCATCATATCGCTTTATCACAAACAATTATAGTTCTTCATCATACAACCAGCAGATAATACCTTTCTTTGATTCAACATTGCCCTTGATATTGTAACTTTTCTTGAACATTGTCGGTACCACTGGCTTCTTTGTCTTGAAGAACCATTGAGCACAACCTTCTTTCCATCTTGGCTGCTCTTCCCAGTCTGAATCACCAGTCACATTCTCATCTTGACCCATCTTCACTTCATCAACACTTGGAATATCATGCTCAACATCATCATCAACTATCTCTCCTTCCTCTAGCTCACTTTCAACATCTATCTGTTCCCTGATTTTCTCAATCTCACTAGCCGTCAACACATCATCAACTAACTCATCGTCTTCATTACCCAACTCATCCTCATCATCTACAACCACCACAGTCTCACCACCTGTACTGCCTGATGGACCAGCAGACTCCCACTGAGATGTGGAAGTCCCAAGATTTTGTTCAGTTCTTGGCAACTCACCACCTGCATCTTTCGATGCATTGGGATCATCTTCTCTATCTTGTCTCTTCTTTGTCCTCAGATCATCACCCTTGCAACTCGTCTCCCCTTGAGATGCTAAGAACTGTTTAAGAGCATCAAAGAGTTTACCGTGTTCAATGAGAAGTGATGATTGAATCTGATTCTCAGCCACGAGCCGCTGAATAGCTTGTGTCTGAATGAGATTAATCCGCGACTGTTCAGCAACAACCCGTTCAAGAGCCGCAATCCGCTCGGAGTCAGATAGGGTAGCATCAAAGTCAAACCGCATATGAGATATATCTTGAGCATAAGGCGGTGGAATTCCCAAACTTGCTGGAATATCAGATGTAGGCTGAATAGTAACCGTGGGTGGTATAGAGACAGGTAACCCAGCAGTCGCTACTAGCGTGGACTCAACAAATCTAGCAACCACCTCTGATGGAGTAAGGGTAGGAGGTGGTAAAGAAACAATCTCCGGTGCTGAAAACTGGAATGTAGTTGGAGGGATACCAAATGATGACGATACGGTCACCAAAGGTACACTCGAGGTGACTCACTTTCGACATTGAGCGAAGATTCTCTTAGAAACACTCTCCACATAAGAAATAGGACGACATTGTGGCAGATTGGGAGCTACATGATTGAGAATCCGGGTTCATCAAAAACCTTTCCCTTGCTACTACGCGACGCTGACGATCAATCTCATAGAATATCATCTGACCGAAACTGTAAGGCTTGTTGTAAGTCAACACAGTCATTGCAGATTGCATCGTCGCACCCATACCATCTGTACCAGCCTTGCGGCCAGACATGCACACAATCATCACGTGGATCAGAAACCTCCACTGATCTAATAGAAACCCCTTTCGCATCTGAGAGTCCTCCAAAGGACCTGAATACCCCATACGAACAAATGCACCATTTCGGAAAGTAGCCGAAAACTCAGTAGGGTCCTCAGTAGTCTCAACCCCAAACTGTAAAGCTTTCCTGATCTGATTTGCTGAGAAATATACCACTTGATTGTTGACAGTAGCACGCATCACTGGTGGGTCAACACGACAGTCATACTCAACCGTGTTCTAGAAATCTTCAATGTTCGGTAGTGAGATCGGAAGAGTAGTAGTAATGGCATGGAAGATGCGTGAGCGAATGAGAAACGAAATGATCTCACGGAAGTCTTCAATTCCTCGAGCATCCGGATCTAAGGTGATATACATTTTGTGACCTGGGAATAACTGTCTCTTATCACCTCCGCCTTCATCACCACCGGTACCACCAGCACCAGCCACTGCAGCCATATCTGCAAAACAAACGAGCTAAGTCAGATCTCTGCATCAACAGGTCTTAACTTCGCTGTTTACCGGTAGCGAAGTTATGATGTAGGGTAAAGAACTTCGCCGGATGTGAAGAGTTCTAACACAGAATGTACCAGGGTCACAATACCCAAGCGAAGTTGCAATTTATTGGACAGAAAGGTTTCGAATGTAAAGTTTTTAAAGTGGGCGGAGTTAGGTTCAACTTCGCTCAATCCTAACCTCGCCCCTGTCCAACAAAGTAATCTGACCATTTGATTTATCAAAACTCAGTGAGATCAGAGGGTGAACGAAGGTAGACAGGTATGTGATTAAGGTGATGGATGACTCGTTATTATTAAAACAGCCTTCAATCGATCATACCCTGTGTCTATAGGGTTTGTTAAAAAGACGAATTCAAAATAGTCCATTGTGAAATAGATTAACAACCAAAAAATATGCATTATGAGACACAACAATGAGACGAACCTTGATTGCGGTTTCAAAACTGATAAAAATTAGGTTCTATTCAACCGATAAGTTCGCCGAGGGTTTAAGATTGAAAATTTTGACCTCGTTTGACCACCGTTGTCACTTATATACTTTTGGAAAACCCCAGGGCGAAGTTAAAACAACTTCGCCATTCATTCAACTTCGCCCGAAGTCAAATTAAATAAAATTAAGAATAAACGATCACAAAAAAGTAACCAAGTGTTTAATGAGGTTAAACCAAACGAACAAAAGTTAAAAAAGAAAGGACGGGATCAAATTTCAGTCTTGTAGGAACCCAGCGTGCTTGTAGAAAGATCCGAACATGAATCATATTGATTAAGAGGCGGTCACACAGATCCATATTTAGCGGTATTATGACATAGAGAAATAGGTTGTAGGCAGGTATAAAACTTAGTATGGTTTTCATTGCTTCTGTGATACGGATTAGGTTCAATTAAGCTCAAAATTTAGATGGACATCACATGAGAGATTGTGATGCCTCCTATCTATTCTCAAGGCGTATTTGGCTTTCCCCAGGTCACCCCGAGTTGACTTCGACCCGTAGTGTCTGATCAATCAATATTCACATGTCGACTTTCTGATTCACCTTTCCGTCTCTTATACTTTGAATTATGCTTTCTTGCCTTTTTCTTGATATTTGTAAACAGATAATCTTCATAAGGCTTAACAATAATAATAAGTTTTTTTTTGAGAATAATACAACTGCAAGTCCCGAATTTGGATCATTGCAGAAACATAACACCATCTTCGCGGGAATCAGAACACTCACGGGCTCGTGTATGACCGGGTAATCACTTTTCTGCCTATCATTCGGAGAGATGTATGTGGAGACACGCACAGCTCAAAATGACTCTCCACAGTAAATCGAGTAGATTTAATTTGTATCACTTCTACTTTTACGCACCATAGAAAGCTACCATAACATACAATGACTGTTCTAGAGTCTTTTAGGCCTAATTACTTCACCGGTTAGGCACACAAAATCAGTTTATCTATCACTTTCCAAGGTTGGATCAATTTTCATTGTTAACACCAATAATTAAAATTCTTGCGAAGTTATAGATTGAAAAATTATATCATTTCCCAAAAAAAAACATTTAAATTCAGACGCCCCGATCAAGTCGAAGTCTTTAGGTAAACGGCTATCCTGAAGATCCAGTGGATCAGCACTAACCACATACGAGTATGTGTCCCTCCAACTAAGTATGAACGACTAATTTTAAGCGAAAGAATAAAAAACCATCATAAACCGCCCGGTCGCTTACGGTCATCTGGTTAATGGCTATCCTCACAGTCTACACGTAGATATAAGGACCAATATATTCATGGAATATGTCTGTCAAACTTGAGCAACCGACATAATTTTAAGCGATAGTGATGTTTTTTTTTTTTATTTTTTTATAATATATATCTATCATTTTGTCACCTAAAAACCAATCTTTAAAACTCGACAAATTCGTTTTAAACTCATCTAAATTATATATATTATGTTTCGTTCGTTAGACTTTATAATTCGTTAACACTTTGGTTTTCAAAATAAAATATAGACAAAATGGCAAAAGACGTCCTTTATGTTTGAACGTTTTTTCAACGGACGTCCTTTAGCAAAAGACATGGCAGAAAACGTATTTTATGTTTCAAATTCCGTTCACGTTGCATCCTTTCGTACTAACCCAGTTAAAATTTTTCGTTAAATATGGTAATGTGCTTTGCACATGAGGGTAGTGTAGTAAATTCACACAAATATTAATAATTAAAACTAAAAAATAATTATATTTAAAAAACATATACTCTCCCTCCCCGTATTTCTTTCTCTCTCTATCTCTCTCTCTCTCTGCCTCTCTCTCTCCTACAATAATCCACCATCATCACCAACCCCATCTTCATACAGAACCACAACAACCGCCTCCACGCACCACTGTAGCCGCCGCCGCCACCACCTGGAACACCATATCCCAACACATGGAACACCACCACTGATATCTGACACCATCGCCTCACCATCCTTTTATTTTGCTGCTACCACTTCTTAGTTAAAACTAATAAAATGCCCTAAAATTATAAACCCTAGAAACCATTCAAATGAAAAATCCGTGTTCGTTAACAAATAATTGTGATTAAAACTTTATGGCTTTTTTTTCGGTATTCAAAGACGAGTAGAATAGTGTGATTAGCTTACCTCGATTTGATCAATTGGCGACCGACGGAGTGTTCTTCGGCGGCGCGTTCTCCGGCGAGGAATTCAAAGACGATTTGATTCATGAACCGTGGCGTGATATCCGGCAAGGATGAATGGCGTGTTCTTCGACGAAAACTGGTGGTGGTGATGAAGATGATTGGAGGGGATGGTGGCAGTGGATGGAAAGGGTGGGTGTGTGAGAGAGAGAAGGGGGGGGGGGTATTGTATATTTTGTGTTTCATTAAAATATAAAAGTATTTTTTTGAAAGGCCAAAACTTTAGTTTAATTACACAAACAGTCCTTAAAGGGGTAAATTGACCGCACTACCCTCATGTGCTTAGACCATATTTAACGAAAAAATTTAACTGGGTTAGTGTGAAAGGATGTAACGTGAACGGAATTTGAAACATAAAATACGTTTTCTGCCATGTCTTTTGCTAAAGGACGTCAATTGAAAAAACGTTCAAACATAAAGGACGTCTTTTGCCATTTTGTCTAAAATATATCGTTAAACACCAATATTTTCGTAACCTTTATAATATTCAAACTTAACATTAATCTCGTAATTTATGTAATATTAAATTAATAAATCGTTAGTAATCCGTTAAAATATAATAATATAATATCAACTTCATAAATTAATAAAATATACATCTAACACTTCTAGTTCTCGACAATCCCATTTATTTACTTTTTAAGTAGTTAGTAATAATTAATTTTGTACTTTTAATTCTAGTTCGTGACGTTCAATTGCTTGGTTTCATTTACGCGCTATTGGTTTTATTTCAAGTTTATCTTCAACTTCAAGGTGAGTTTCTCACACCCTTTTTACGCTTTTACTTTTGGAGGTAGCATATATATCCTATCCAAATTACAATTTTGTTTATTCATTATTTATAAACTACAATTCGTTACATGGACTTGTGTGTTTATTTGCTTACTTGCTCAAAGATTACGTGCTCATGGTTTCCTCATTAAGTATGATCATACGCCCCCCTATGCACTCAGGACCTCGATGTTATGAGTGAAATAGGGACCCCGATCTGAGTACGTTGGTTGTTACCAACGGAAAAGACACTTACTTGCGCTATTATCCGAGTATGTTGGTGCACAATCCCAACTGGAAAGGACTTTACTTGCTCATTTACACTTGTTCATGGAATTGTAGATTTTTATGTACTTATATCCAAACTTGTGTGAACTCACCAACTATTCATTTAGTTGACATTATTTTATATATATGCTACATGTACCTTATTTAGAGAATGCTGCTGTGACAAGGACACTATAACTTAGGTTATATTAATAAATGAACAAGTTGTTTATTGTTCTTGTATTTTTCCTTGTATTTCTTGTTACAAACTTGTGTACTTCATGTTTAAATTTGTTAATGATATTATTGTCACTTAATAGTGTCGCATGTGTTTGAGCAATCTGTACATCACACTAGGGCGTATTCCGCTTAGCCGGGATGTTACATGCGAATCAACCACAAGTACAATGAACAAACAAAAGCACACAAGTATAAGGACAAATGAATGAACAATGAACCAACGTGTAAATCTCAAGTATGTTATGCGCTTAAGAATAATGAGACTTACCCGTATAACTTCCTTTTATAGCAACACTTATACGCCCGTAAAAGAAAATAACTTATACGCCCGTATAAGTTCCTCAATTTTGTCTTTTTGATTTTTAAACCATTTAGTTCAAACAACTTTCACACATACGATTCAGATCAAGACCAAACTAATGATCTTGAAGAATCTTTTGAAAAATTTGAACCAATTTTGCCTTTTGATTTTTAAATCCAAATCGGTTATGACTTTGACTACGAAATCTTCAAATTGAAAAACGAATTTATGTGTTTGATACAAAAGTAAACACAAGCCCTAGGCTTTGAAACCATTTAAAAAGAAATTCACATATTTAGAATTTAACCAAGTCCAAGTTAATGACCTCGATCAATTCATTAAATCATTTAATTCCCATTTTTTGAAAATAACTGCCAGAAAATAATCTCTCGATCCCAATTCTTGGATATCCAGCCTGAATCACCTTTCACCAAAGTTGAAAATAACTCAGAAATGTAAAATCTTTTTGGTTTTAAGAAAGAAAATATGTAAACAAGACAAAATATATCAAACTAAGAAAAAATAACAAATAAGTTGAAACACATATTTTTGTGAGTTGAGCAAGGAATCATATTGATCAATCCGTTCTTCCATCACGGTTTTCAGTTTTATTATGTTTGATGTTAAGTCGGTTATGGATATTGTTGTCCACTTAAACTTTTGTAACAAAAGATTCAGAGACATCAGTGATATGATTAAGGTTCAATTAGGCACATAATACAGAACATGATCAGTTTCTAATCTTGATTCAGGCTTAATTTGATTTTTACTATATCACCCCAACTTGACTTAAACCTTAGAACCAGCAGATCAAAACTTTTTAAACAATTTAACTTTTTGCAATCATAGCAATGGCTTTCCACAACAAGGCATACCCCTGTTATCAAGCAACACACCAAGCTTCCTTTTCCAAGAATGAGTATGCATGATTTCATCTGTCGTCTTACATACATCGTATTTCCCTGGGTTCCATTCTTAATGGTATTAAGACGCGCGCAAGGGATGAACAATGTATGGCTAACATTTTTAATCAAGTCAGTAGTGTAATTTTGTATTTTTGTACATAACGATCAAGTTTAATGACTTATCAAAGGTTCGCTCGCTTGAGCAGATTTGAAATATTCTTTCACCAAGATGAAAACCGCATAAAGACCTCATGGCTCTAGAAACCTATTGCATCCCATCAATACAAGATTGAAGGTTATAAAACTATACACCATTGAAGTGTAGACCATGTACCAGACACTTAAAATGCTTTATTAACACTTTATTTTTGTGATCTACTGAAACATAAGGCTTGAGTATGATAAGCTATTACATGTCTGCCTTCATTACCAAGACTTTTGTCAGAATACTAACCCATCTTTCAACATGGCAATTTATATTTATATCACTTATTCCCTTACTTGTTTGTTCAAAAGCCTACTCATACACTGAACATTAAGCAATATACTTTTATTCTTCAATTTACCAGATTTGGAACAAGACAACCAATGTACTATCATCTTCCTTTTATGCTTCAAAACTCATTTTGAGGAGCAATTTTCTATTGTTTTTGTATTTTTCACAATTTTCAATGTTTTTGACTTTTAAGAGTTTTTCAAATGTTTTTGAATTTTTACCAAATGCCCCGGTAACTTTCCATTCTTAGGTAAATGGCTCTCCCGAATATCTACAAGTAAATATCAGGACCAAACATATACAAGTATATGTCCTTTGAATATGAGAATATGACATAATTTTCTGCGAGAGGTTATATTTGAATCTTTTTGGTTTTTCTCTATACAAACTGAAATCACAATCTTTTTGTAATTTTCCCAAACCAATTCTCCCCCCTAAAATCAAAAACCATTAAATAAAATATTTACAAATAACAATTTGACTCGGTGAACGGTTACTCAAAGGTCAAAATCCATAAACTCGGTATCACTCACTTTCCCACCGCCCATAGACTTATTACCATTAAGCCCTAACAAATACAAAAATCTGTTTTTATCGAAAGCTTTAGTAAAAAGATCAGCCTTTTGTTCACCGGTGTGAATTTTATCTACGGTAATCAACTTCTTCTCGTAACAATCACGGATGAAGTGATACCATATGTCAATATGTTTAGTTTTCGAGTGACTTACCGGGTTTTTAGTTATGGATATGGCAACAACATTATCTACAAAAATAGGAGTAGTAAGAAAATTCAAACCGTAGTCGCGCATTTCTTGTTGTATCCACAAAACTTGGGAACAACAGCTAGAAATAGCTACATATTCAGCTTCACAGGTGGATAGCGACACAGTCGTCTGCTTCTTACACTGCCATGTCACCAGCCTACTACCAAAGAATTGATAGCCGGCGGTGGTAGATTTGGCATTCAGATTGTAGCTACCATAAAAAAAATGCTCTCAGCTCAAATATACCGTCTCTAGGATACCAAAGACAACCCCCCAGATTCCCCTTAAGATACCGAAGTATCCGCTTCACCAACGTTAGGTGAGAGACATTGATATCGGGCACAAAGACAAGTTGCATACATGATGTCTGGCCTAGAAGTAGTAAGATACATGAGGGAACCAATCATAGAACGGTAGAGTGTTTCATTGACCTTCTCCCCGGTGGGATCCGGACCAATTCCACGATTAACCAGAATAGGAGTGCTACTCGGCGATGAGTCAGCCATGTTGAACTTTTCAAGGATATCATTGACATATTTTGTCTGATGAACAAAGATCCCATCAGACACTTGTTTGACTTGCAGTCCTAGGAAAAAAATCAACTCTCCCATAGTGCTCATTTCGAATTTCGACTTCATAACCTCCTCAAAGTCTTTGCACAGAACATCATTCGTTGACCCAAAAATGATATCGTCCACATAGATATGGACTATCAGTATATGACCATCCACTTCCTTAGTAAAGAGTGTACAATCAACGGTGCAACGAACAAAGTTATTGTCTAAAATATGTTGAGACAACGTGTCATACCAAGCTATCGGGGCTTGGTGTAGACCATAAAGAGTTATGTTGAGTAGGTACACTTTGTCTTTGTGAATCGGATCGACAAACCCCGATGGTTGTCCTACAAAGACTTCTTCACCCAATTTACCTTTCATGAAAGCAGACTTAACATCCAACTGGTAGACCATGAATACCTTCCAAGATGCAAAGGCTAAGAAAATTCTAATGTCTTCAAGTCTAGCAACGAGAGTGTAGACCTCATTAAAATCAATTCCTTCTCTTTGATTATAGCCCAGAATCACCAATCGAGATTTGTTTCTAACAATTATACCATTTTCATCTCTCTAGCATTTGAAGACCCACTTCGTGTTAATGCATCGTTTACCATATGGAAAATTCACTAGCTTCCAAACTCCAAGTTTTCAAATTTCAATAGTTCCTCTTGCATTGTATTTACCCAACTCTCTTCTGTCAAAGCTTGCTTGTATATCTTCGGTTCAATTTGTGAAATGAAACATTTGAATGAGAACCAATTTTGAAGAGGAGCAACTTGAGAATAGCAACAACTCAGGCTTTGGTCAATTTGGCTTCAAACGAACACAAGAATTAAGATCTCCAATGATAATATCTTTCGGGTGATATGATAAAGTTCTAGGAATAAGTTCACCAGGAACTACCACATTATTTGGAAGATTCGTGACATTTTATTTAGAAGTAACCGCATTAGAAAGCACAAAATCAGTAGCAATATGATTAGGTGTCGGTTGAATCAACGACTCAATCACATCAGTATGCTCTTTACCATCATCGTCAAAAGAAGGTGTTGCCGGAGTATCATCCACATGATCATCAACATCAAGAATCAGATCTTCATTAAAGATTGGAACTTCTTATTTAACACTTTATTGAGAAACTTCACCCAATATTGTTAAATAACAATGTGGCCAATTTATCAGTAATTTCTTCTTCAGGAAAAGAGAAACAGCTCCACAAGCTGTCATAGTCAAACATCCATGAATCACCGTTTATTTGAATAGGAGTTGCATACCTTTGACAATCCACATGTTGCACAATACGGTTGATGGTAGGCAAAAATACTCTTCTTAAGGACTAACATAACCCACGAAGAAACCTTCCACAGACATTGCACCGAATTTACCATTAGGATCCTGAATAGTGCATTGGGATCCGAACGGCTCAAGCCACTTCAAAGTAGTTTTACGTCTATTCAGTAGCTCAAAACAGGTTTTGCCATACTTCTTTACTGTCAGGACATGATTAAGAGTGTAACAAGCTGAGGCAACAACTTCAGACCATAAACTCACAGGTAGCTTCGATTCCGCCAACATCGACCTAGCAGTTTCAATCAGAGTACGATTCTTTCGTTCAGCAACACCATTTTGTTGTGGTGTATAAGGAGAGCTAAACTCATGAAGAACACTCCAGTCATTACAGTATTGAAGCATACGGTTGTTTCTGAACTCGGTACCATTGTCGCTTCTAATCCTTCGGATTGGCAAGTTGTATAACATTTCAAGCTTTTTGAATAAGATCATCAAGTTTTCAAACTTTTTATCCTTTGATTAAAGAAACATTACCCATGAGAAACGTGAATAATTATCAGTAACCAACAAGCAGTACAATTCCCCGTTGATACTTTTAACATTCATAGGCCGAAATAAGTCCATATGAACCCTCTCAAACAGTAAGTTGATTGTATTTACAACTTTTGTTGGATGGGACCTTTTCTTTTGATTTCCCTTCTTGCAACTCAAACAATCCGAACTCAAATGAAAACCTTTATGATTCACTCCTTCAACCAATAGATTGTTAACAAGAAAGTTCAATTTCCGATTACTGATGTGACCCATCCAATGATGCCATAAAACAGATTCTTTGGTGACAAAACACTGAACAGTGCCTTGTGTCGATGAAGCAACATTCATTTTAAGCACATAAAGATCATTTTCTCTTGGTGCTTTCATCAAGATCCGCTCTTCTATGCCAGTTTGAGAATCAAACAGTCTTGATTTGTAAAATGCGTTGAAAAGCCTTTGTCACAAATTTGAGAAATTCTCAGGAACATATTCTCAAGATCAGTGATGTAGTTCACATTTTCAAACTTTACTTTCCCATTTGATAACCTCCCTTCTCCAACCATTTGTCCTCCTTGATTTCCTACAAATCCCACATACCCTCCTCGAAAAGATTGAACATTCGTTAATAGATGAAGAGTTCCAGTCATGTGTCGAGAGGCTCCACCATCCATTATCCAACGTGAATCATTGGATCTTGAAAGCCCCTACAAAAATAAGCAGTTAGTGAAACAAGGAAACCCAAGCCTTCTTGGTCTTGGGTTGTTTCATTTTTTCATTCAAAACTTCCTCCAAATCATCATATTCCATAATCAGACAATGACTTATCAGACAAACATGAACTCAATTAAACAAAAACTTGTTCATCAACTTGATTAACAACTTCCTTTAAAGACTCAACAGATTGTTTATCAAACTGATCAGTTAATGACTCAACAGCTTGATTATCAGGTGGATTAACAACTTGTTCATTTGGTGGGTTAACATTTTCATTCCTTTTAAACTTTTCCACCCAGTTCTGACCAACAAAACCTTTATTTTTATAAAAAGTATCATTTTTCATGGCATTCGAAGATTCACTCACTTCAAAAATCTTTTTGACAAGTTCCTTGTCTACACCTCTCTTTAAAATCTTGATTGGTGGAGGTGTAGGTTTCACCACCGGAACTTTATGATATGGTTTTTTATTCACCACATGTTTTCCTTTTTGATAAAATCTTTTAGGACACGAATAGAACAAATGTCCTTCTTCATTACAACAGAAACACTTCCTCCTATCAACAAATTTTTTAATAGGATAATCATGATTCTCTTGACTCTCTCTTTCAGCTTTAAGTTTGTAAAACTCATCAATTGATTGCCTTGTAAAGATAGACTCTTTTTGTGCTTCAGAGGTCTCACCTTTCACAAACACAATCTTTAAAAACCATTTGTGGTTTTTCAGGCTTTTGGTTATCCTCTTAGAAACAATACCCTTTCGTTTATAATAAAAACTGGTTTTAGCAAATATTGAGTTTTGATTATCATTTCCACCAGTTTTACAATTTTATTTGGGTTTTGTATTCTCAGATTGATTACCACTTTTAATACTTTCTTTAGATGAACTTTCAGATTCATCCATCACAAATTCAGCAGCCTTTTTACCAACCTCACTATCACACTTAGAACTAGGAACACCATGTTCATCACATGAAGTATCATGTTGTGGTGAATTAGACACAACATTCAATGCCTTGAAAAATCCTTTTGGTTCTTTTGGAACATAAGAACTCCAAATTGGAGGCGGAACAACATGATATTTCCGAATCTCTTTTGGAACAATGTGATCCAAAACATATTTAGAAGCTGAATAACTTGTCAGTTTTGTTTCAACACGTTCAACTTCAATTTTAATCAATTCCAATTCTCTTTTTAGTTATGCTTTTTCATCCACATGCCTATTAATGGCAATTTGCTTATCTTTAACCGTGTGAGTGAGCATAGTAATCATTTTTCCATCTTGTAAAATTTTGTTCCCCAAATTTTTTTCACACGATTGAAGCTTATCATAAGCCTCTTTCACATTTTGAAAATCATGAAAAATTTTGTTATAATCATTTTTAAGAAAGTTAAAATCCGTTATCAACGAATTAATAACAAATTCCTTTTCTTCATGTGATTCACAAATGCGTTGAATTTCATTAGGAGAAAATTTTAGTTGACCGGCCATGCTAGCTTGAAGAATAGGAACATCATCGTCAACAAGAATTCCTTCTTCATCAGCCATCTCAGATTTGTCACTTGATTCACTCTTTGATGCAACATCAGTCTCACTAGTTTACTCCTCTAGTTCATCATCACTTCCAAAATCTATCTTCCCATGTGGCACTTCTTCGCCATTGAACCAACCTGCAAAACTTTCAAAGACATTAGGTGACAAAATTGATTTAAAATTCATTAGGAATTGATTCAAAACTTTTTAGAGAATCCTCAGTAGAAATTCCTTCTTCTGCATCATTCATTCCTTTAGTGACATCTCCAATTTCTTCATCAATCTTGTCCTCTTGTTCTTGAGAACATTCATCAACTATCTCTATCACATTTCCTTTGTGGACCACTGAATTTCAGTTGAACCCCTCATCAAGTTGAGCATGACAAGCTTTTGAAGACGAAGCTTCTTGTTTCTTTTCAGCTTGTGCTGGTGAGCTTTGATGATATATTGCTTGTAGATTGTAGTCTCAACCAAAAGGATTAGGAGTTGATGCAGGGCCAATATTCTATATTAGTTTTAGGATTGTGTATGTCTTTATATTTGCTTAGTGTTGGTGTATTATATACCTCAGTACATTTATCTTGTAAGGACAAATTGTAAGAGTTGGAGAAATGGGGACCATATATAAGGTCACCTTACCCATTTCTCCAGTTAACCCTTCACAACTTATCACCCACTTGAAAATAAAGAGAAAACTTTCTCTTTCACTTTCTACCTTTCTATCTTTTCTTTCTTACAAACTAAGAACCGAGATACAAGTGTTGTTAGTGATTTCCGTTAGCTAACAACACGGATTGATCCGAGTAAAGTTGTTAGATCCATCCAAAGAGGACCTACAGGGTCGGAGTCAAGGAGTCGATTCGGGATGATACTGATGAACACAAACTATGCCCAATGTATGATGAAGTATGTAACATGTCGGATTAACATGGGACCACACAAGTATTGTGCCTAACTATACCTTAATGTATCACGGTGAAATTAAAATACTTGTTAAGTTTAAAGTGGACCAAAATATCTACAATCGACTTTGGGTTCTTGGCATAATAATATCCAAATAGAAGTGTGATCTAGGACATTATAGACAATGTGATTCCATATTGTGATCTTTCTCGCAAAAATATCAAAGTCAATAGAAAATTATTTAAATATTATTGTTATATAATATTAAATTCATCTTTACTCCTATCTTTTTCATTTTTCTTGTTTTATTTTACGTTTCAACTTCAAAACATTATGCATATATATTCGTAATATTTGATATATGAAAATTCCAAAAAGATTTTAAGTTTTTATGTGTTCGTACATATTTTATTAAATCTTTGTTTTATTCAAAATCATGTGTTTTGTTGTCAAGGTCGTTTATGCAAAGTTTGTTAAAACCTAGGACTTAAACTAATCATTTACAAGTTGAGAGACTGAAATTGGTATTTTATGAAAAGTCAAGCTAAAATAAAATTTTAGAGTTATTCTGCAAATACTTAAAACCAAGAGCATGTTTTGAAAAAGAAAATTCTTCTTTGACCCTCAAGAGGGTCTATGAACGAATCTTATTCACTCTAAGTTTTGTGCAGTAGTACATGGACAGGTAGATCAAGATCAAGTATCTTTGGCTGCACACACTGAAGTTGCCGAAGCGCTTAAAAGAAAACGAGAACGTGACAATTGGCTGTTGAACCTAAATATGAACTGATCATGATCATGTCTGAAGATCAGTCGAAGAACAAAGAAAAGAAACAAGTCAGCACAAGAAAGTCAACACAAGAAAATTGGATGTCAAGCCTCCCGCATCTGATGTTTCTAAAATTTGAAGTTGCCTATTTTTCCCAGTAAATAAGATTGAAGTTCAAGTCTTCAAGATCGGAAAATAAAGAATTGTCAAGATCCAATCTCGTTCAAGCTCTTGGATCAAGACAAGTACTAGATTTCGAGAAATAAAGACAAAGCAAGGAACTTGATGAAGGTTTCTGGACATACTCAATCCTAGAGGGAGATTGTAGGATTAATATTCTATATTAGTTTTAGGAATGTGTATGTCTTGATATTCGCTAAAATTCGGTGTAATACGTACCTCAGTACGTTTATTTTGTATATTGTTATGTAAACTTGGAGAAATGGGGGATCCTATATCAAGGGTCACTTAAACCATTTCTCTAATAACCTTGTGAATAAACCCTTTTGCATTATTATTGTTCTAACTCTCAAACTCTCTCTACCTCACCTTTGTTTCTTAAACTTCGGCCACCATACTACCCACCACAAGATCCGAGATCTCGGTCTAGCTAGTTGTTTCCGCCAACTAGTTGTGAGGTTGATCCAAGAACGGCTAGAACTTAGTTTGTTTTGTTGTTTGATCCGGTCACGGGACCTACATTTATGAACCCGAACGACCTGTTACAATATATATCCAACAGAAAATCCCTTATGGTCCTGTCTGATGTTAGATGCCTAATCTTTAATATGTAGGACATTCCGCATTATAACCAAATAACCTATAATGAATTTTTTGTATGGTTCAAATGTGACCGGTTTAAGGCTAAGATTTCACATTTTGGAAAACCTTTCGTAGCAATTTGTTTAAACTCAGCTGACATGGTTACAACATAACGGGCCCATTGACCTTAATTATAAATATATTAGGAGTATCTACATTACTAGGATACGGATAGATAATTAAGAGACAGTTATCGGCAATATATATATATATATATATAGTCTATAGTGAGTGTTTTATTCGCTTATGATTTGCACTACGTGAATATCGCCTTTTAGCCACACATGTGGTCTGGGCGATTTGCCACACTTCGGCTTAAATGTGTGGCTAAAAGGTCTTTGACCACGTTTGAAAACCTTCCAGAATGTTTTGGCCATAATGTTTTTCTTCATGTGACCATTCTATACCTACTCAGGTACTTTTCGCCACACTTTGAAAAAAAATTGTGACATAAGCTAGCCACATTATAAAAATGTGTGGCGAAATGTGACCTACAGTCATAGTTTGTTTGATCTTTGATACATGTGAACAAAAACACATGCATTAGCCACACTCTAAGGAAAAACCGTGACATTTAACTAGCCACATGTTTTAATAGTGTGGCAAAATGTGACGACCGGCTACTATATTGATAAGAGATGTGTCTAAAAGGTAAAAGATATAACCACTTATATTACGTTGTGTACCTTATGTCACATTTGTTAGCCACAATTTTAATAATGTGGCGAAATATGATGAATAACCATTGTGTTTATTAGTAATGTGGCTAAAAAGCTTAAAATATATGGCCACTTATACGAGGTTGTGTGACCAAAGAGTAGTTTAGTTTTATTTTTCCTAAGTTTTTTATTGTCACGGATACACTTATTATGTGTGGCTATAAGTGATAAATGGTCACACTTAAATATTTTTAAGTATGTACAAACATAATTAATGGCCACACTTTGATTTGACGAGTGGCTACGCCATCATTGTCTTTTCAGTTTCTTGTGCCGTCAATTTCAAATTGTTAGGGAGATGTACCGCCGGGGTCAGATAGTGTTTAAATACCAGTCACAATCCACAATCTAGCAAATCACATTCACAATCTGTCACACCCTCAAAATCCACTAACGGAGTTTTACCGTCAGAGGGTGTGAACTAACAGGATCGGAATCATCAGTTATAATCAAACCATAAAAACGTTTAAATGAAAATAAGTGCGGAAGCGTAAAACCATAGAAACAATATTACGTCACGCAGGACGATTTAAAACCAATGATAACAGTTAACAGTAAGTTTGCATAGTTAAAAGTTTATCAAGCAATGCATGTTCCTAAACCGCGCGCCCGCCTCGGCTACCTGAGAATAACATACTAAAAGTGTCAACACAAAGTTGGTGAGTTCACAAGTTATATAAAAATAAACCGTTTAGCGTTTGCGTTCAGCGTTTTGCGTTACAGCGTTACAGCGTTACAGCGTCACAGCGTTTTGCGTTACAGCGTTTTGCGTTACAGCGTCACAGCGTTTTGCGTTACAGCGTTTTGCGTTACAGCGTTTTGCGTTACAGATAGTGTTATGTCAAATTATATATCGATAGGTAGCTAGTCTATACAACAAGTATTACTAAGTGTTCGACACCGAAGCTGACTCGTTTATTAAGTGCCTTGTCACCAGGTCCTCCAGACCATGGTACGTGTTAGCCAAAATTACACCCGCTCGACTTCCAGTCGAGTTTAGCGTTGGGTGGGGTTTGTCAAACCCAGTAGTACTACTCAACAGTGACTCCCTATTCTAAATATTAACCGGTTCGATGTGTAGGACTTCAAATGTTTCGTTTGCCACTTAGCCTTTACAAGTGATATATAATTTATAACAAAATCTTAAATGCGTTGTGGAGTATGTTATCTCCCCCAAGTGAAAAGCGTTTGAAAACAGTTTAAAGAGGGGAAAGTGAAACTCACTGTTTGCGAAGAAATTCCCAAATTAAATCACCAAGATGCGCGTCACAGAAAAACTCTCTCTAGCGTTCTAAAACAACAAAGAGATTTTTCTAAGTGTCGGAATATTATCGAGTCTCTAGACCCGGCACATAATACCTACGCACATAACATGTTTTGTGTTTCGTTTGTGAATCGTGTGTGACTTTAACAAATGTGTTTGTGATACGTTACATGTGTAAGTAATTATATACGTGTCATGTATTCATAAAGTACATCACTAGCAATTACTCCCCGTAAGGGCATTTTGGTCAACACATGACAATTAACTAGCCATTATTCCCCACGAGGGCAATTTGGTCAAATCATGACAATCAATTAGCAATTTTTCCCCGCAAGGGTATTTTGGTCAAAACATAACAGTTATATAGCAAGTATCATGTTTCATGCATTTTCACACAACTCAGCAGCTAGTTTCACCGAGACAGAAATTCTACTTGAAAGATTGTACTATTCCACCGATCATAGCATCTCAATTAATTTACCAAAAATCATCACAGAAGCACATATGTCTTAGGTTTCCAGAACATATTTTATTATATTTTTATTCCACATAGGTTTCTCACAATCATCAAATCATTACAGCAAACTCATAACAGTCAAATTCATGCGCAACAGAATGTTATTTGAAATTCCCGTTAAAAGAAAAATCCAATAAATGCAAGACCACTTGGGTTAGGTTCCTAACTCAATGAGTCAACTTCCAGAAGTGTAACCAACCCAATTGGTCTCGTAGTTCATGAGATATAACATTTACAACACAACCTAACAGCAGGTCTAACAGCTCAGCTTTGCACAACGTTTTTGTAAAATCATAAAAGTTAACCTTTACTTGTCCAAAAATTACAAGTTTGGACTTTATGAAAACTAGACTCAACAAAGTACCCTGTAGTGTTAACAACCTCAACCAATTTCCACATTAACATTTATTTACAGTCGTCTAAACATAACTTACAATCTGTCCAGTGCCAGTTTTGACCTTTAATCACAATTAAATCGTTTGACCAACCAAAACACCTCCAAATTTGGCGTGGTTGGACTTTCTGAAAACTAGACTCAGAGTACTACCTTGTAGACTCATAATTTGCTCAGTTTGCTTTTATACTCAACAAGTTACACATCATTCAATCTTAACAATCACTGCTGTCAAAAACTCAGCAAGCCTAAACAATCATCTAACATGCATCCCAAGCATACGACATAACCCAAAACATGTAATATATAATTAATCATAGAAAATCAGTAGCAACCCTCTAGGATTTACAAACAATCAACGATTCATCAATCTTTCACCGTTCAAAATCACATATGATCCTCAATATCAACAACCAATACATAATCAATCATAGGAACACTTAATATGATATTCAATAGTTAGGGTTTCATATTTATACCTTTAAACGCAGAAATAAACCAAGGGAAACGTGAGAGGTGCTTAGAAACGAGTGTAGGATGCTTCAATTGTGAAAACCAAGATCAAACAAGGGTGGTATGGTGGTGGTGAGTGGCTGCCGATCGCAAGGAGAGGGAGAGAGAGGCTGCCGCGATCGGGGTTGGGGAGAAAGAAAAGAAAAAGTGTTTTAGGGTTTTGGTTTAGTATTATTTATAAACATAATATGTTACATTCAAGTCCCTCAACTTCTAAGTATTACTTATCTAGCCTAAATCAACTAGTTTGCATCTTGAGTTAGCGTTTTATACTATGTTATCACATAACATGTAAGTCTAACACATAATTATCACATAATTATTGTTTTGACGTTTTTCGTTTATTCACCAATCGTTTGCGTCAACTCGTTTGCGTTTCGGTGCAATTCCCGAAAGACTACACATGTAGTAAGTGTTAAGCGTCATTTAAACCCTAGTTTAAATGTAATGAAGTGTGCGTTATAGATTCAATGATCTTAAGTTTGAATTGACGGAGTTGGGTTACCGGAGTTAACCTGAAATTGACGATTGTCACATCATTCCCATGTTAAAGAATTTTCGTCCCGAAAATTTGAGTCAAGTCGTGATGAGTGTCTGAAAGAGTAAAAAAAATTTTCCGTTTGTCATATCATCCCCTAGTAGAAAGAAATTTCGTCCCGAAATTTAATTCATACCTCCGGTGACGTCTGACGGTTTGCCGAGTTTCGCGGTTTTCTGCGTTTGGTTAGCCCTTCAAAAAGGTGAGGATACTTTTTCATCATTTGATCCTCGCGTTCCCACGTGAACTCCGGTTCACGTCTCTAGTTCCAACGAACTTTAACGATTGGAATTTTGCTGTGCTTGAGCGTTTTGGACAATCCAAAACCTCGACTGGTTCCTCAATGAAACGCAACTGTTCATCAACTTGCAGTTCCTCCAAAGGGACTACTTGGGTTTCATCAGATAAGCATTTCTTCAAATTCGATACGTGGGATACATTGTGTACGCCACTGAGTTCCGTTGGCAGGTCCAGTCGGTACGCCACCAGACCAATGCGCTCAGTTATCCGGTACGGACCAACATATCGCGGGTTGAGTTTGTTTCACTTACCAAAGCGAACCACACCTTTCCAAGGTGAGACTTTGAGTAACACTCGATCGTTCACTTGAAATTCGAGAGGTTTTCGGCGCTTTTCGGCGTAACTCTTTTGGCGATCTCGTGCTGCTGCCATGCGATTTCGGATTTGAACAATCTTTTCCGAAGTTTCGAGTACCAGTTCCGGACCAATGATTTGGCTGTCACCCACCTCTGCCCAGCAGAGTGGTGATCGACACTTCCGTCCGTATAACGCTTCAAACGGCGTTGCTTTGATACTTGCGTGGCAGCTGTTATTATACGAAAATTCTACCAAAGGTAAGTGAGGTTCCCAACTTTTTCCGAAATCCAATACGCAGGCACGCAACATATCCTCCAGGGTCTGAATAGTTCGCTCACTTTGCCCATCCGTCTGAGGATGGTATGCTGTGCTCATATCAAGAAGGGTGCCTAGCGCGCTTTGCAGCGACTTCCAAAAGTGCGACGTGAAACGAGAATCTCGATCGGAAATGATCGAGACAGGCACTCCGTGTCTAGACACCACTTCTTTCATGTAAACACGAGTTAGTCTTTCCATTTTGTCCGATTCCTTAATCGCTAAGAAGTGTGCAGACTTAGTCAACTGGTCAACGATCACCCAGATGGTATCGCATCCTGTCGGTGTCTTAGGTAAACCCGTAATAAAATCCATTGAGATGTGTTCCCATTTCCACATTGGGAGTTCCGGTTGTTGCAGTAGACCAGATGGTTTCTGGTATTCTATCTTGACTCTCGCACAAGTCAAGCATTTGCTCGCGTAGGTGGCAATGTCGGCTTTCATATTCGGCCACCAGTAAAGTGCCTTTAAATCATGATACATTTTATCTGAGTCAGGGTGGATAGAATATCGGGACTTGTGAGCTTCGTCCATCACTAGAGTTCTCAACTCTCCGTATCGTGGAACCCAAATCCGGTTCTCAAAATATCGGACCCCGTCCGATCTGGTTTCAAGTTGCTTGTTCATGCCCCGCATGAATTCCGATGGAAGATTGTCATCTTTCAAAGCTTCAAGTTGCGCATCGCGAATCTGATCGGGTAAGCTGGCATGAATCGTGAGTTGCAATGCTCTCACCCGTCTGGGTTTATCTGTTTCTTTTCTGCTGAGAGCGTCGGCCACCACATTGGCCTTGCCATGGTGGTACTTGATGGCACAATCATAATCTTTAAGCAGCTCGACCCAACGACGCTGTCGCATGTTCAGCTCCTTCTGATCGTAGATATGTTGGAGACTCTTGTGGTCGGTGTAAATGGTAAACTTGGTACCGTACAAGTAATGCCTCCATATCTTAAGAGCAAACACCACAGCTCCAAGTTCCAAATCATGGGTCGTGTAGTTCTTCTCGTGAACCCGTAGTTGTCGAGAGGCGTAGGCTATAACCTTCTCGAGTTGCATCAGCACACAACCGAGACCTTGTATAGATACGTCACAGTGTACCTCAAAATTTTCCGTTCTCTCGGGGAGGGCTAGAATAGGGGCGCTACAAAGTTTGGTTTTCAACAATTGAAAAGCGGATTCTTACGCGTCACCCCAATTATACTTAGTGCCTTTGTGAGTCAAAGCGGTGAGGGGTTGAGCAATCTTTGAAAATCCCTCGATGAAACGCCGGTAGTAGCCGGCCAGTCCTAGGAATTGCCGCACCTCAGTCGGAGTCTTAGGTGCTTCCCAGTTTTTGATGGCCTCTACTTTACCGGGATCGACATGGATACCATTCTCGTTGATCACATGTCCTAAAAAGTGAACTTCGCGACGCCAAAATTCACATTTCGAGAGTTTAGCATACAGTTGTTCCTTCTTCAACAATTCCAGAATTTCCCTTAAGTGTTCTTCGTGGTCAGCCTCGTTCTTGGAGTAGACGAGAATATCATCAATGAAAACAATCACAAACTTGTCGAGGTACGCCTTGCATACTCGATTAATGAGATCCATAAGTACGGCTGGTGCGTTGGTTAAGCCAAAAGGCATAACCGAAAACTCGTAGTGACCATACCGTGTTCTGAAAGCCGTCTTTGAGATATCTTCTTCGCGCACTCTTAGTTGGTGATAACCAGATCGCAGATCGATCTTCTAGTAGTAACTCGATCCTTGAAGCTGGTCAAACAAATCATCTATTCGGGGTAAAGGATAACGGTTCTTGACCGTCACCTTGTTCAACTCCCGGTAGTCGATGCACATTCGGAAAGTCCCGTCTTTCTTTCGGACAAACAAGACAGGGGCTCCCCATGGCGATGAGCTAGGTCAGATAAAACCTTTATCCAACAAATCTTGCAACTGAGTGGACAGTTCCTGAAGCTCCGCCGGTGCGAGCCGATACGGGGCTCGTGCTATGGGTGCTGCACCGGGTGTCAACTCGATTTGAAATTCGACTTGACGAATAGGAGGGAGTCCGGGCAAATCCTCCGGGAAAACTTCCGGAAAATCTCTCGCAACCGGTATATCTTCAATTCGTTTCTCCTCCGCGGGTTTCTCAACAATCTGCGCCAAAATTGCCGGATGACCCTTTCGTAGATACTTCTGCGCCTTCATAAGGGTAATGACGCCGGTGGTCATGCCGCTTCTCTCACCGCGGACCGAAATGATCTCGCCGGAAGGGTTGGTAATGTGCACTATCTTATCGTGGCATATAATCTCCGCTCGGTTCTCGGATAACCAGTCCATGCCGACAACGACATCGAAACTACTAAGCGTAAAAGGAATAAGGTCGATATCAAAGACATGACCTGACAGTTTTAACTTACATCCCACAAGTACATGAGTCATTACTATAGTCTTACCGTCAGCTAATTCAACAGGAAACTTAGCATCTAACGGAATTGGAGTTAAGTCTAAGAGTTGACTAAAAGCTTTCGACACAAAACTCCTATCAGCTCCAGTGTCAAACAATACAGAAGCAAAACAATCGTTTACAGGGAACTTACCAGTCACCATGTGCGGATCATTGCGGGCTTGATCCGATCCAATTACAAACGCTCTTCCCTTGCCATTGCTTCCACCATTACTGCCACTTCCATTACCCCCATTGTTGTCATTCTGTTTCAGCTTAGGGCAATCTTTTCTGAAATGACCTTCCTGCCCACATTCAAAACATCCCTTCGTCGTCATAGGTGGCTTAGGAGCACCCTTTGCCGCAAGGTCTCCTCTACATTCTTTAGCTTGGTGACCCATCTTTCCGCATCTCTGACACTTGGCACGGTCACACTGGCCAACATGATGATAGTTGCACCTGTTGCACTTTGGATATTTCCCAGCATATCCGCTCGAAACCTGCCCGCTACCGTTGTTGTTGTTGTTGTGATTCTGAGTGTTAAAGCTCCGAGTGGATTCGGGCTTACGGTAGTGTTGTTGCGGTGGGAGGTTCGAGGATGAAAATCTGGTGTTGTCAAACTTCCTCTTCCCGCTGCTCGGGTTGCTGTTGCTGTTGTTGTCATGACTCGGGTTGTCACGGGCTTTAACGGTCGAACCCCTAGGTGGTAACGCACCTTGGGTCACAGCCTGATCCGTCAGTTTGTGAGCTAAACGGATCGCTTGTTGGATCGTGGCTGGTCTGGAAGACGTCACCATGCCCTGAATATGCGGTGCTAACCCATCAATGTACATTTCGATCCTCTTGCTCGACGGATCCACCATCCGCGGACACATCACAGCCAACTTGTGAGAACGAGTAGTGTAGGCTTCAATTTCCGAGCCCACCATCTTCAGTGACTATAACTTTGAAATCTCTTCTCTCGGACAGTACCCCTCTCGCATCATGCTTTTGAACTCCTCCCAGTTCATCGCGTTAGCCAGTTCCAATCCAAGGATCTGCACATTTGTACATCGTCTGTGGACACCTCTGAGTGTGCCTCTGGCTCAGCCGGTTCTTCCTCCGGTTCCTCTTTGGGTTCCTCCTCGGGATCTTCCTCGGGATCTTCTTCAGGCTCCTCTTCGGGATCTTCTTCAGGTTCGGCCTCAGGCTCCGCCTCAGGCTCGGCTGCGTTCTGAGCAAGTTGCATTTGTAAGACATCGCAACGCTCTATAGCTATCTCGGTTCGGGTCCTTGCTTCTTGGAGTTGCTCTTGCAAGTCTATCATCTCAGCTTGCATCTTCATAATAACTTTCATCTGTTGATCACTAGTCTCTTGCATTTCCTTCATTGCCGCTGCCATGCGGGCAATCTCCTCCTTAGTCTCGGTTCCGTCTTTTAACAGTCCGGAAACGTTCGCTCTCGTATAGCGCATGTAACCCACATCACGCTCCAAACATGAAACAACAGCTGCGAGAACTCGCTCTACAGGTTCGGTTATGGGTGGTAGGGTGTTGGGGTAAGCAGGGTGGTTCGGGTGAGGTAACGGGGGAACTTGTTCGCGATAGACCATACGCCTGATCATGTTAGGGTACCAATCCCAGCTAATGTCGTTTTCGTATATGCCTCCGGATAGGCGGTACCTCTTCGGTGCGGGAGTTTCGAGTTCCGGGACTACTCGGGGTGGCGATGCGGTAGGTAACTGCGGTTCCTTCCCGTGAGCATGCGTCATCGAATCGGATGATGATAAGGGTGGCGTCGACATTCCTACAGGTAAGCCGTGTATGCGCGCGCGTATGAGTGAAAGAGGTAAAGAGGTAGGATAACAAAGACTACACAAATCTATGCAGTGCGTATCATTGTGGACTATGTCCACCCTCAAACCTTCACGTACCAACAACTTAACCGAATGGTTAGGTTTCTTGGGTACACGACTGCTGATTATTTCAGCTTTGTGATGGAAGCCCCGATCATCTGGATTGGGTTGGACGGAATAGAGGAATTTAAGGTTGTGTCCCTTTATGGGGCATTCCATATTGAGGTGAATCTTCACCTCCAAAGGCTTAAAAACTCCACCTATACCTCGGACGGCATGTGTGAGAGGATCATGCCCTCTCGGACTCCAGAAGTTGATAATCCAATGGATGTAGATTCAGATATGGAATCTGATGCTAGGATTTAGTTTTTTGTATTTAGTTCTTTTATATTAATGTAATGTAATTATTATATTTTGGTATTAACTATAAATGTTATTATTATGTTTTGGTTTAAGCGCATTGGATGTAGTTTTTTTTAATTAACTTTAAAATAGATGTTAGTGTGAGTGAATAACAAAATAGATGTTACAATATATAGGCCTAAAATTTAATTTTTGGAGTTGAGACAGTAATTTAATGTAGTTAAGTTGATTTGTAGCCTATCTAGTAAGATATAGTTTATTTAAAGCGTACTACAAGCGTGAAGTATAGTTTTTTTTTTAATTTTAATTAACTTGAATGTTGCCTATCAATACATAAAAAAAATATTTCCAAGATTTTTGACAGGTAGTAGGTATAAATGTAATTAATTTCCAAAATTAATTAGTTTGTGAGTGTTTTCAAAGCGTGTGGAAACCATTCTGACAGGTAGTATGCAGTTATACACAAAGAACCAACTATAAAACAACAGAGACTTTAATGACTGCAATAAAACTGCTGACTGAAATTTATTAGGCTTATATATATGATATGTGAATTCCAAACTTGGCCAAGCAGAAAACATCTAAGGTTTCCATAGATCTTAAACTTTTCAAAGATATATCTTAAATTGTGATAAAACCCCTTCCAAAACTTGATGCCATCACCAGATCTTAAATTAGGTTACTGGTGATGGCATTGAGTTTGGAAGGGTTTTTTCAAAACTGAATTTTATTAGTTCAAAGGCTTCTTTAAAGTCTAAGACCCACAGATGCTTTGGTCAAAGATCTGAGTGTAGAGGGTACAATTTGGGTATGTAGGTAAGTGAAAAGAAGGGCATAATGGTCTTTTTTTATAAAATGAGTTGATATTGTTTTGCAGAAAAACCAGCTGTTGAAAAGTATGTTAAAACATAACAAAATAGAGGTTGTGCAAGAAACAAAACCATCAGACGAGAAATGATGACTGTCACCGATGGCCGGTTTGGGCAGTTTCGTGGTTTCCAACCGAACCATGAACACCCTAGACAACATGATGCATTTTTGGGCTTTCTTTGTATTATGGTTTCATTGTTAATAATTTCTTGGTAAAAAAACTGTGAATGACTTTTGTTAATGTAACTTTGATATAGCACGAGTCAGTTATGAGTGTAATGACTTTATTGATCTTACTATGATACACTACAAGTCAATTGTGACTTTTATCAATGTAACATGATGTATGTTTGAACTTGACACCAATTGACCAAAATAGCAAGAAGATGAAATGAATTCAACAAACCGGCCTGTATAAGTAGTAATAGTATTAAAAACAACCAATATTTCTTTAGTTTGAATAAAATAAGTACAAAGTAAAGAATGGTGATATCATGTATTACAACTGAATTTAAACATTATTTACATCTAACTAGCCGAACGAACACAACTGCTGGGTCGACAACCCCGACATCGGTGTTAATCTCCATTACAAATAGATGTAGGCTTTTTCCCAGGCCTCCAGTAATCATCCGGGGACTCATTACGAAGCAGTTGATTTGGTTGTACAAGTGACAATGTATTACCCTCATGAGGGAAAGTTACCGTACTAAATTACTCATCGACCTCGACATACGAAGGCCTATAATTCTTGGGTGGAGTCATGAGGTCAACATGCTTTTTTCTATCCAGCTGATCTTGAACATAAAACACCTGGCGTGCTTGCAAGGCCAATATGAACGGATAATCCTTGTGGCCAAATTTGTTTAGGTCGACCGACGTGTAACCAAGAATATCATGTTTGATATGTTTACGGTCAACTCATCGGCTGTAACACCCCGTAACCGCAGCGGAAACGTAAACGGGATGCGACAGACACCTCTGATATCAACCACATTGTTTATAAAGAAAACCGAATGCATTAATATACTTCAAAATTACATTATCTCATCTTTCATTACCGTCTAGGTGATACACACATTATACAATACGGTTCATAATTCTATCTGCTATAATGTATCCTAACGTCCAGCACGCAAACCTTACACACATCAAGCACTTAGCACGTAATCAATCACTTTATCTTAGTTGTACCTGAAAAGCATGTGAGAAAACGGATCAACTACGAATAGTTGGTGAGTTTCACAATTCGAGTAAACCATGATAAATCATTATCATAAAATAATATTATTATCGATGTAATTATGCTGAGCCCACAAGTGAGAACTCTGTTAATCCCAAAACATATCGATTAACCTCCGGGAACTCTGTTACCCCAGAATACTTCCAATAACCTCTGGGAACTCTGTTACCCCAGAAACACATTTAATAACCTCTGGGAACTCTGTTACCCCAGAAACACATTTAATAACCTCTGGAACTCGGTTACCCCAGAACACATTTAATAACCTCTGGGAACTCGGTTACCCCAGAACACATTTAATAACCTCTGGGAACTCGGTTACCCCAGAACACTGTTTCGGGCCTTACACTGTTAGCAACTCAGACAATTACCATCTTAATTCATTACCGTACGATTCCCGTACAATAAACATTATATAAATACGTTCATTTCCATGCGATCAGCATGTACTTAAACACTTTGATAAAAACATGCTTTCCGCCCGGGAAAATATTTAAAACAGTTCAGAAAAAGGGGCTCGTGAAAACTCACCTTAGCACATGCAAGCAGGTAACAACAATCATTATCAATTAACACGTCCAATCTGTAATATGATCCCTACGATCGTTATTATACAATTATTGGTTATATAATCTTTAACCTTATCAATCGGTACATCTGGGGACACTGTTAACCCAGTACTGTACCTGAAATACTTCTCCGGACTCAGATTGTGATATCGTTTAGAGTTCCATGGTCACAATTACTATTAGTCGTTTTTCTCGATTTGCGTGCCTAGCACGGTTATCCGTTTTTATGTTTCAAAAATGAGTTTGGTCACACACGACCCGAAAATAGTGGTTGACTGATAATTTAATTAAAGATGTGAAATTATAGCTCGGTTTAGACGTTCCGATTGGCCGCGGGACTCGTTTCCGTCTTTGGCGTACCGAAAACCGTTAAAATCGGTTAAAAATACCCAAATCATCCGACTTATTTTCGATGATTCATTTTTACTTGTTTAACTCAATTATATGAAAATAGTCCATTTTTAAGGTTTTTATACACCAGTCAGCTCGCTTAAGCGAACTTCACCGGTTTACGCGTTTTAACTTTAAAAGTTTGATAATTAGCACGATTAATTATCCGTTTACTCTCGGATCTTGAAATTTTGCCCAAATCACTTTTTAACAGTGGGTAATTTTATAAAAATATTTCCAGAATTAATTCTTATATTTAAAATTTATCTATCTATTTTTAAACACCATTTAAACACTAAATATGTCGTAAATACCAAACGATCTTAGAAAAATCCCAAATTTTTCCTGGATGTCCCCTGCCATCCGAATAGTCCCCTGTAATTTTTCCAGAACCAAAATCTTCTTTTACATCCCCTTTTTACCAAAACCGAGCTAGAAATCCCTAGAACTCGTTTAACCGAAAAGCCTACTTAGACTTCTCCAACGGACCTCAAATTTTGGGTGTGACTTGTACATGATATGAAAAGATTTTCTGCAATTTTCTAGAATTTTTCATGATATTTAACTATTTTTCACCATTTTTGGCCAAAACCGAGCATTAAATTCACCAAATATTCATCCTTTA
Source organism: Bidens hawaiensis (assembly GCF_021521415.1). Taxonomy (NCBI): domain Eukaryota; kingdom Viridiplantae; phylum Streptophyta; class Magnoliopsida; order Asterales; family Asteraceae; genus Bidens; species Bidens hawaiensis. Next base: position 143,167 of record NW_027492914.1, read on the forward strand.
TTCAAAAATTACCAAAAATTCACAGAACTCATATTTTCATGTGTAGAACATCCCTGAAAAATTTCATGACCTAACTCTAAACGACCAACAATCTGTCCAAAAACACAAACACCCACATAAACCGAATATACCTTTCGTTTTCCGCCACTACAAGCTACAAACTCGTCTTTCCGCCTTATCTACCACTAAACACAGAGCCTACAAACAACATACCACAATACCAAGCAAGTTACACTCACGATCAAGCCATTTCTTTCATGGTTACGGTTATGATACCAAAACAAAGATTTAACCGTAAAAGTTCGTTTTTGATTCGTTTAACTCATTTCTTGGACCAAGATCCTTTGTATAACCCGTATACATCACTTGATCATGCAAGAATCGGTTCCATCTCGGTTTTTCACCCTTTTTCACTTGGAAACCTCATTTTCTTGAAAGAAAACTCAAGAAACGAAGATAAACACGTATATATCACGATCATTACCTCGTTATTCTTGCTAGAATTGTCGGTTTTTGGATTATGAACTTGAGAGGAATGAAGAATGTTGAGTTGGGTTTGTGAAAAAAGAAAATGAAATGTGTTTTGTGGAGATGGAGTCCGATCGGACTAAAGGGATGGATGGGGTGGGTCCCACAAGTCCATTTTTGGCCACTTATTTGGATATCCGCAATCCGGATAATGTTTTGGATAATCTGGTTCAGTTCGTTTCTCAGTTAACCGTTTAATTCGGCTTACAACGAGGCCAAAACGGTCGTTTTTCGGCTTAAAAATAAAATTTATATAAAACTACTTTAAAAAACTTAAACCATGACATTTATTGACTTAAAACGTCATATTATTAGTTATTACGCATCTTTTTCGGCTTGATCGATCGTCTCTTGCTCGGTTTGGTATTAAAGGTTTCGTTTAACGTACCGACGTACTATTAAATCGAAATCCTTTTTCTGTGCTTTAATCCACTTATCCCGAAGCTTTAATACTTCGTAACATCACCAAATATCATATATCTCGTCTATAATTGAACCCTCGATTCATTCGGGTTTCAATAACTATCGATCGTTTGATCGCATATTCAATACGGTGAATTATATATTCACGTACAATCAATACAATGAACCATGTATTCTCGTATAATTACCATGGTAACTCATGTATCCGACATTACATATAACGTAACTAACGTCCTTCGGTTAGGGTATACCTGGTTTCGTCGGAATCGTTACATCGGCACATGAAGACCGGAATTCTTTTAGTATGATAAATAGGACCCATATCTCTTGAAAAACCCCAAAATAAAAGTTTTGTCCATACGTCACCACGTCTTTTTTGATGTGCATGTCATCCGCCTCTACACCAACCCCGCTATTTTGGTAAACTCTACCATCATGAGATTTTGTACGAAATTCAAAACCGTTGATGTCGTATGAGTCGTATTTGTACACGTTGCAGTATGCTCCGTGTGCAATCCACTTTACGGTTTCCGATATAGAACATAGGGAGCCCGCTAGCTCTCTTTTAACCTGAATTTCATTACAATGATTAGATTCTTCACCAACATTGCAGAAACTATAAATGATTTTTAAAAATTATAGAAGACTTAATAAATTGATCTACCTTGTCGCGTAACCAGTCACCAAACTTTAAAGTATGCTCCTTCTCCAGCAATGCTTTTCGTTTACCAGGCATTTGGTTTTTCAAAGAGGTCTTGTGTTGTTTGCAAGTAGGAGTATAATATATTGTGAATAAATATATATATATATATATATATATATATATATATATATATAATTTAGAGTATATATGTTAGTAATATTTACTCGATATACGACGCTATTTCAGGCGTATTTTTAGATTTAACAAAGTGTGGTTTACGATTTAATAAGCGTATCACAAGCGTTTTTAACAAAGTGTTTTTTGTTTTTACTATTTGTTTTAAGATACTCAATAATTACAATTATTTAAAAGTATTCATACAAAAGGCACCATTACAATACATCCCATGAAACAAAAGAAGAGAGAAACAAAAGAAAAGTGAATAACAAAATAGATGTTACAAGAAACTATAAAAGTATAGCATTTAAAAATTAACCAACCAACATTCAAAACAATAAACTAAAATATGTATCAATACAACCATCTAAACATGAAAATAACAAATGTTCCAAAAATCACAAATGTCACCAAATCACAAATGTTTCCCAAAGTCACCAAATCACGAATGTTCCAAAAATCACCAAACACAACGCGCATTCTTGCACTAATCAACTTTTGAAACTAACAAAGTACCTTAATTGATGTCATATTCAAATATGCACTTATCACCAATCTGTAATTCATTTTCCTCCTTGAAAATTTTCCATTTTGGTAAACAATATCTGAATTTCAGTTCCGACACTTCACCATGAAGTTTCATTTTTTTACGACCTTCGGGATTGACCAAAGTGATTAGCATTCCATCATAGGCATCAATCTTGGTAGCAATGTGACACGGAAGACGTTGTGAAAGGCAAATTTCAAATATATTATAAAGTTGAGATGATATTGTTAAAACTTAAACGAATATACTTGTAAATAAAAAAGAAATTTAAAAATTCAATTTACCAATTTCTTGGTGACGTTTATGTGGAACACGATTTTAGAGTCATAATTTTGCTCTTCAAGATATATTGGGTTTTGGGAGGAACTACCTTGATTGCTTAATTAATAGTTGAGAAACAGCTGATCTGGACCAGGAAGGATAAATTCTATACCATCTTCATGAAAGACATTAATATGAAATGTAATATCTGATATGATTTCAAACACAACAAACGAACCACCTTTCAAGTTGGTTTGTTTAAAAACCTCAATCCATCCACCCTCTAGCCTACAACCCATTCCATCCCAAAGACATGCAACTTTAAACATAAATCTATATGGAGCAATAAGCTCGAAAAGCAAATTCATTTGATTTTCACCAAATTCTTGAATCACGTAACACTCAGAGTAATCCTGTTAAACATGTTAATTAATAGACATTTGAATTTGGAAACAATCATTAAAAACATAAATTAAAACTTACCAAGTAATGGACGTGTCGGTTTCTGACTGGAATACATATCATAGTACCGGATTGATCATTTACGTTTCTTTTGAAAGTAAACATATTCAACATAGATACTGACTTAAGCTCAAAAACAACATATGTTCCGGCTTCTATACAACATTCTCTGATTAATTCAGTCCAACCGGTTCCAAAATAAAAGTCATCAAATACTTTATTATAACTATAGAAAATGTTCTACCACTTTGATCATAAATCAAACAACAGCCGGTATTCTATTTCATGTCAGCAAACATTGGTTGAACAACTTTAGGAATGAGCTATAAGTAACACAAAAAATGTTCTTAGAATGTATATGTTGCAAAACTGTAAAGTGTTTCATAAAAAAAATTTGTTGATAACATTAACATGCCATCCTATTCATGGAATCGCTGTCGATATCTACCATGAACTTAACTCATTATTGAGACGTGGCATTTTTATGTTAGACGAGTCTGTATGTTCAGAACAAATTAACCAGGATAAGCGATGTCTACGAATATGATTGACTACATAAATCACAGTAAATACGAATTACATTAACTTCTTACCAGAAAGCGAAGTTAGAAAATTAGCACTCGATTTAGGGTTATGAAGTTAGGAAATGGGTTTTATCAATGGTTTGAAATTGTAAGATTGAGATTGGTTTGAATTTTTATTTTAAAATTGAGATTGGTTTGAATTTTTATTTTATTTTTCTATTTTTTTCTACACATTTAATTATATATATATATATATTGGTTTTTGTTTTATAACTTATTATATTTAACTTTTTTAAAAAATAGTATAAAAACATAGTCTTACTTAGTTTTTTTTATGAACATTCCGGCATAAATTTCGTTAAAAATTGAATTCGTTTAAAAAATCGTATTTTTTAAATAAAATTAAAATTTTATCCATTATTGAACTATCTTATCTTAAGCATTAGTAAGATTTTCTGGATAAGATTTACAACTTCGTAATAGAGAAGCTCAAAACATTCTAGTGTTATCATATCATAATGAATAAGTGTGTAGTTTTGTATCATTATCATCTTCTAGGTTATCATCATCACTATATGTGTTATGATGATGATGAACAGCATAAAGTTATAATCATTATCATCATGTGTTATAGTGGTTATCATCATCATAATTATCGATCACCATCACCATGAAATGGCATCATCATCAGACGTGCGGGTAATCAACGTGGTCATTGTATAGGCTATCGTAGTCGGCGTCGATCATACGGGTAACATATATCTCGTTATCAGTGTCATCATCATCGTCAACAGCATCATCAACACCAACATATATATGACCTATTGCCATGTATGGGATGTAGTCAGCATCGAATGGGTTACCGTAAACAAAACGCCCAATATTAGCGATCACTGTCGGCACCATCTTATGAATTGTTGTCGTAATCAAACGACATCATCTGTACGGCTACCATTAGTATGACCATTTTATACGTTATCATGGTCGTCGTCGATCATACGGGTTACATGTCATTACACATCGGTGTCACCATCATCAACATATATATATATATATGCGCGCGCGCACGCGTCTGTGTGGCGTATTGTCATATAGGTACCTATAATTGATCATCATCATATATATGTGTGATCATCATCATAGACGTCATGATCATCGTACGAGCTATAGTGGTCATCGTATGGGTTAGCGTAAACAAAACGCACCATATAGGTTAGCATCATCATTATGATAATCACCACCAACCCAGGTTGTCATATCCATGTATTCATGTGGGTATCATTATATTAGCTTCGTCGTCGTCATAATTGGGCCAATCATCATGGTCATCATACGGGATAGCACCGTCATCGTCTCATGGATTACAAATCTTCAAACACCCTAGGGGTGTTCAAAATTTGATTCGAATTCGAAACATTCAAAATTCGACTCGATTCGAATTCGATTCAATTCGTATTCTAGTATAGTAATCGAATACGAATTCATGATTCAAATTCGAGTTTCAAATATGAATAGAATCGAATTTAGAATATGGGATGTAATACGAATACGAATACGAATAGAATAATCCAACTTTTAAACGAATACGAATCGAATACGAATACCAGCAAAAAATAAATTATTCGAATTATTCGATTCGATTAACTTGAAAATTAGTTATTCGATTCGATGGACACCCCTAATCATACTACACACCACCTACTGCCACCATCTACTGCCCTCATTCGCCACAACCACTGCAACCAACCACAACGACCTCCAGCACCAACCACTAACCACACACCACAAACCACCCACCACCACCACCCACCACACCTCCGCCATCACCACCACCCACCACACCATCGCCACCACCATCACCGACCTCTGCCACCACCACCCAACACCCACCACCACCACACATCCGCCACCATGAACCACCACACCTCCGCCACCGTCCACCACCATCATGACCACCTGAACCCACCACCACCACTAATATTATATATTTTTTTATAATGTACAATAATCCCTAACCGTACGATTAAAATTTAAAAGCACGCGCATCAGCTTCTTTTAAAAGGGTCAAATCATTAATCCCCAACGGCTATAATTATTCCCAAAATTCAACTGTGAAGCACATCCTCGTAAGTTAATATTCCTTAAAACTGTCTACGATTCGTTTCTACTATGAAGCACAAGGTCGAAGCACAAGCATCAGTAATTGGGAAGAAGAAGCACAACTACAAACATAAGGAGAAAATGAAGAACCCTAACTCATCTACTTCTGGAACGGAACCAAGGACGAAGCACAAGCAGGATAGGTCTCGGAATAAAGATGGAACAGGTGTTAATTTATGATTTTTTTAGCGTTTTAGGTTTAATTATTCTTAAAATGTAACCGCTGTGAATTTAAGCATCAGTAATTGAGTTTTGCAAAGCATTTGTTTAAAGCATCTTATGTAAAGCTACCATCATGTATTAAAGCGTTTTATAAGCTTGTTGTTGTTGTAATACATATCTTTGTTTTTTTAAAAGCTATGTGTAATATTAAAGCATGTTATAAGCGTATGCTAAGCGTGTTATGGCTTTGGTATGGGAATTATCAATCTGATGTTTGAGAAGCGTTTTCTGTTTACTTGTGATTCGTGTTGTTATCCCCTACCCCCATGTTTTATTGTATGTATGTGATTCAGTTGTTGAACAAAACAAGACTGATAAAGCATGTGGTGAAAAAGGAAGACTAAACGAGAAGAGAGATGAAAATACAGATAAAAGGAAGAATAAAAAAGTTGCTCCGGTGGTGAAAAAGGTGAAAACAAAACATGTTGTGGAAGCAGACTCTGATTCAGACCTTAACACAAAAATCGACAGGTTGTTGTCAAAGCGGAAATAGGTGGAACACAACACCTCTGACCCGGACTTTCAACGTCCAAAAAGAAAGCCATTAAAGAAAAGAAGCCAGCCGAGAGGACATCAAGAAAACCTTTTGTTGAATTTGTAGACAAAAAATTGAAGAATAGGTGTGTACCTTATAATATTGTTGATACAATGAAGGCAATGACCCTACCCAAAAAACTTGTCTAGAAGAAATGGGTTTCGGGTCAATGTTAAGATTTCAAGTAACCCAAACTCGAACAACTTTGGGATATTGGTTGCTCATTAACTATAATAACCGTTTAAATGAATTGAACATTGGGAGCGGTGTTATTAAGATAACACCACAAAAAGTACATGAAGTGTTTGGGATACCGATGGGTAAGATTCCTGTTTTAGACAAGAGTAGACCAATCTAAGATTGGAGAAAGATGTTACTACAGATTTGTTCAAAAATCAATTCCCGACTCGAGAGAGAATAAATATAAAGCATGTGAGAGAGAAACTGACCGCGGATCAAGGAGTTGGTGAACTGTATAAGATAATTTCCTTGTGTTGTTCAACACCTGTATATGATTTATGACAAAATCAACAACAGTCAGTCAACGATTCATCACCGCAATTGATAAAACCTCAGATATTCTAAATATGGACCGGTGCAGCTATGTTATTGAAAACTTGAAAATGATAAATTCAGACCGGAGAGATATCAACGCTCAATACAACGGTCCAATCACCTTCCTTGTGATGCTTTACACGCATGAATACCTGATAAAATATGGTCCATTTGGGACTCCCGTCACAACGCCAACAGTCAACTACATAACAACAACTAATCTTAATAAGATGGAAAAATACTTGTATAATAAGATGGAAGAAGAAGATGGAAATGGTGAAGATGAGGTTGCTGCTGTTGTTGCTGTGACATTTAGTGTTGACGGGAAGGGGATTGATGCGACTGCTGCTGGTCATGCTGCTGTGACCGTTAGTGCTACCGGGAAGGGACTTGATGAGACTGCTGATGCGGCTGTTGCTGATACTGCTGCTGTGACAGTTAGTGCTGCCAGGAAGGAACTTGATGAGACTGTTGCTGCGGCGGCTGCTTACTGCTCCTGTGACAATTAGTGCTGCCGGGAAGGTGCTTGATGAGACTGCATGTGGTGGTACATATGATGATGCATCTGCCGGTAAGCCTGGAGTTGAAGAAAACACTACAGCTGAGGAGAAACAAGAACATGGTGAGAAACTTGCTATTTACTTCTAAAAAACTCTCATAACTCTTATTTCTATATGTATTTCATGTAATGCAACGTTTATATAACAACATTATATATAATTGTAAGACCCTGAAATTTGGGAGTCCTACAGTTGGTAATCATTTCTAACATATCCAAAAATAAAGGTTAAACTGGTTTTTTAAATCCAATATTTCATTACAGAGTATTCTTGCAGCGGAAATTTCAACAAAACATTCAAACATTATTTATTTTTAAGACAAGAAAAAGTCATCCATGGTTGTCTTAATCATTAAAAATAAACATGGGCTTCGACTAGAACTGTCTCGAGATCACGGGTAGTCTTAAGCAGTAATCCCATCCACGTGCAACCTGAAAAATCATTCTAACATACATTGAAAGTCAGCTTGAGCTGAGTGAGTTCATGTTTTAATCATCAAAATATTTAAAGACCAACCAGGGTGTTTAACTTACGACTTTCATAATGATATATAAATAACATCATAATAATACATAAATAACATCCATAAATCAATAAATAAACTTTCCTCAGTCAAGCACGTAACACGGGTCATATTCCATCAAGTCCAAAACACAAAGTTAAGGACTCGAATAACCTTCACCCCAAGGACAGATAAACTGTTAGGGGATTTACATTCATTCGCCCCAAGAACAGTACTTCCTGTCCTGGAACACATTCACCTTAACCCCAACAAGGAAATCAAAGAATTTTTTACATTCACATTTGATCTGGTCACGGCTTAACAAAAACATTCACGTGGTGGCCACACACACACATACACAGACAACAACATCAAACATACAAACTTACAAGCATAGATAGTAAAAATAACATAACTATGCAATATCATTCAAATGCTTCAAAAGGGTAAAATCGTCATAAAACGTGTATGCTAGCCCGAAACTTAAAACAGTTAAAAAAAGGCATCATGAAACTCACCTGAAACGAACCACGCAAATATCACAACCAAATCCTCTAGCTAACCACTCACAGATCAAACTCCTGAAACGAATTACACAACATTCACTAACTAGATCGCGTCGACTCGATTATTCTACGAGATAACCTAATGGGCTTGAATTGCCCATGTCCTCACCCAACATTCATATTCCATTTACATCAGCCCAGAGTCATTGAATTACCCAAAACTCCCTTTACAATAAAACAACACCAACGATTCCCAAACTATGCCCGTTTTACGTTAAACGAGTCGAATTCGTGCGTTAACGAACCGATTAACCAACCACCAACCAAACCAGCCCCATTTGGATATAATTTGACATCCTTACATCATACCCATTAATATTTAACTACCTGAGTTGATAGGGTTTGAAATCTCATCAATTTCCACATTAATTAACAATTAACTGATTTTACGCGCTCTTCCAAAACGATTAAGGTATCATCAACCAAACCAGCCCATAAGACCAAAAAAATAATTTTCCTACTGTTCAAATACTAACATGAGACTCCTCAAACTGATCGGGTCGACCATCCTTTCACTCAACACCCGAAACACAACAATTACCGATTTCGACACTCAAGAACCCTAGAAATCGGTTTTTAACAATAGACCTATCAAACCAACTCCAATGATCACGAAATTTTAGTATGATATACTAGACATACCTGGGAAACTTTTGACACCAAAATCTCCAAATTTTGACCTCGGGAAGCGGGTCAATTGAAAGATGTCCGGTTCTGGCCCTAGATTGAAAACCGAAGCAGTTGATCATCAAGGAGGCCACATATGAATGAAACGAGATTATGTGAGATTAGTGCACACCTTAGTTGACCTCCCAAAGCTTGGAATCGATTTTATTCAATAAAAAACAAAGAGAAGTGGGGGCTTCTTGCTGCCGATCGGAAAAAGACAACGGAGGGGAGGGCTTAGGGTTTTTTTTTATATCAAAGTTTAACAACTGGCCCCTACACTTGAAATATGTCTTCCTTGCTCCGAAACTAGAATACATTAACTTATAAAAATTACCAAGAGGCCCTTGGACACACAAACGAACCCGGAATTTATTTCACAACTCTACAACGGGAGACATTCAGCTTATGAGAAATTTGGGATGTTACAATAATAAAAAACAGATGGTCAAAGTGCATCTGAAACAGATAATGCCGATCAAACAGCTGAACAAGATTTGGATGATTATGTAAGCGTTTATTTAACTTTAAGTTTGCAAATGCCATTGGGAACACACACCTAGGAGCTGGTTGACTATTATTTAACTCTGGCTGGGATAAGTTGAAAATGTTTTTTAATTAACAATAACTATATTTTCTTTATACAGTCTTGGAATAAGGCAATGGATAACAAGTTGAAGAAATTTGATAAAATTTGCTCAGAGATCAACGAGTTGGTCCGTCAAGAAAAGGACAGACATCCACCAAATCACAATATCTTTGCTAGATGTTGTGAATGTGAAAACCGATTCACTAATAACGTGGTCCCTAAACACAAGAAACTGACACCATAAAACCCTTATCACTCATTAATTTAGGTGAGAAAAAAATTATAATTTCTTCTTTCAAGTTTCTCTTTCCCATTTCAAAACTATTTTTGTTTAAGTTGAAAGATCCCAATACTTATACAGCTGCAACAATAGATTCAGTTGATTCAGATATTGGTGTTGGTGGTCCAGTGGCTGCTCAAAAAGGTATTTGGGCTAAATTAATTATAAGTATAGTTAAAACGCTCATAAAACGCTTATGCTGTTATTTTAAACTTATTACATCTATGTTATGTTGTTAATTCAGATGTTGGTGTTGGTGGTCCAGTGGCTGCTAAAAAAGGTATCTCGACTAAATTAATTATAATTATAATTAAAACACTCATAAAACGCTTATGCTGTTATTTTAAACTTATTATATCTGTGTGATACAGTTGATTCAGATGTTGGTGTTGGTGTTGGTGATCCAGTGGCTACTCAAAAAGGTATATGTACCAGCTTAATCATAATCACAGTTAAAAACACTCATAAAACGCTTAGACTGTTATTTTGAACATATTACATCTTTGGCTGTCGTAAAAAATGATGTAGGTGATGCAGGTTAAGAAAACAATGTCTCATGCACAGATATTGATAAATTTTTTAATACAGTGGTTGGTGGGCTAAAGACGGTATTTAACTATAAATAAAAAACAAAAGGGGTTGAAGGTATTTTATTATAGTTGCAATTATTTTCAGTCAAATTTAAAATGAGTTGTTTTATGTTTGACACTTGACACCGGATTGTCAACTAGTGATAACCTCATTACACTGAAATCTCCATATCTTATGAGAGAGGTTGACGTATCCACTAGTGTCACAGAAGATGAATAAATAATTTCAGAGTATATATATTTTTTGTCTTGAAGACATTTGGGAGGAGGTATACAAGTCCACTCACACAGAATCGTTCAAGGCGATCTTTGAAAGCTACTGTCCTGGCATTTATATAACCACCAATGCAGTGGATGCATTCATCGAACTAATGAACTATGAAGAAAAGAAAAAATCTGCAACATCATCGTTCAGATTCTTTGCTTCAAGCACTGTGCAGGTACAAATTAATCTACTTTCTTTGTACTATTATCAAACGCTCAATAAACGCTTAATCATCTGCATTTTAATTATTATACATACAAGTGACCATTGTGTTGAGTCAAGGGGTTACACAGATAAAGAAAGACTATGTTGAGTCAAGGGGTTACACAGATAAAGAAAGACTGGATGTGTTTTCAGACAACGTCGAAAAACAAATGGCAATTTTTGGAATCATATCACTTAAGGAGGTGGCTATAGTGCTCGTGCCAATTCTACATCACGATCATTTCTTTGTTGTTACCTTCAATCTTCAAACAGAAGTGATAGAATTACCTGACAAGAGTGCAAATAAAGAAATACCAGCTGATGCAAAGTTTAAAAGCTTAGAAGACAAATTAAAGAAATTGGAGAGAATTTTGAAGAAAGATACGGAAAGACTCCGGTAAACATATACCTTTAACCCAAAAAACATACATACCTGTTATAAAAATTGTCAAAATACTTAAATTACTTTCTATTTTGTTTAGAGAAACGTCTTTTGCATGTATCTTAATACAACCAAACACCCCATTACTCAGCAAATCCAAGTAGCAACAATCAATAGATTGAAGATGACATGGAGAACAATAAATAATGGAATAGATTGTGGTATTTTTGCTATGAGACACATGGAGAAATATGATGGGAAGAGACCATGGGGGTGTAATTTTGGCAAGGAAGACCTTAAACAACAAAAACAGCTAAATAGGTTGAGGTTAAAGTATTTGTGCAAAATCCTCCTCTCGGATGTAAATCAAATTAGAAATACTCTTATCAAGAAAGCACAGGTATTCCATGAAAATAACAACACTACTTTAACCGAAGAAGAGTTGATTCCTGAACTTAAGAAAAGGCAACAAAAAATTTAAATGATTTCAAAACTAATTGCTATATACTTTAAGATACTTGTTAGATATGGAGATCTTTAGTTTTCGGTTACCACTTTGTAATGTTACATGTTGAATCAATGTTTTAACACAAACATAAAAATTTTATTATTACCAAAGCACACATACAAACATACCATCACAAACATACAAATTTTATTATTACTAATCTCTGAGTGACATAAGAAACTTCAACTTCAATTCCATTGAGCAATTCAGTGCAAGATTTCCTTGCCCAAACGTTTTTACTGGTCAAGCTCTCTCTGTCCTACATCAACCATAAACAAAACATCAAGATCTCGGATAGTACTAGCGGGCATTCGAGTAAGAACTTTTGCAATGACATCCCTCGCATCCAAGTTGTTGCTAGTCTTTACAAATTCTTCAGTAAGAGTTTCCGGACAAGCTTTATCTGCCTCGATTTGATCCTCAATTTGCCTCCTGAGGACATCCTCGTAGGATGTGGATGATGACGAGCAATCCATTATTAACTAAAAAAAAAAATTAAAATTATGTAGGTATATGAGCTTTACAAATGTGGTGTAGTATATATAACCAAAAGGCTCATGGACCAAACAATTAATATGTAAGCAAATAGTAACTCTGCAATAAAAAAACAAAAGGGTGTCTCATATGTTTTTTTATACTAGAGATTAATTAGATTTATATCACCTGCCAAAATTAGGAAAAATATTTCTATATTATACACTTGTCAAAATTAATTTAGGAACATAATTACATCTATACCTACTCAGCTGTCAAAAATCTTGGAAAAATATTTATGTAATGATAACCTACATTCAAGTTAATTAAAATTTAAAAAACCTGCTGCTCACGCTTGTATTACGCTTTAATTAAACTATATCTTACTAGATAGGCTACAAAACTTAACTACATTAAATTATTGTCTCAACTACCAAAAATTAAATTTTAGGTCTATATATTGTAACATCTAATTTGTTATTCAACCACACTAACATTTTCAAAAAGATAATAAAACTGTATTCTTGTGACAAAACCGTGAAGAACATGGTGAAAGCAATGATGAATATTGAGGAGAAAGGCGACACTTTGTTGAAGACAGTGGAAGAGATTAGGGCTAGACTCACATTTGAAAAATCAAAGACCGTCGACTCATGTAAACTCATGTTGATGGAACCAGACAAAATCAAAGGCTGTTGATTATCTGAAACAACATGCTACGACTCAGTGTGTGGGACTCTAACTACGGTGTCAACCAACATGAGTTTTAAGGAGATGGGTCGGAGACTGTGGACAAGGCGGAGTGATGGTGATGCTAGCTTCTCTCTTCTTGTTTTTTATGATGTATTGTAATTAATGGTACTTTTTGTATGACATCTGTTGATGAATGGTAATTATGGATTATCTTAAAATGTTTTTTTGAATCATCTAATGGCTATCTCTTTCTTTGTTAAAAACACTTGTGATATGCTTATTAAATCGTAAACAACATTTTGTTAAATCTAAAAATAAAACAAAAAACACTTTGTAAACGATTAGGTTAAAATATGTTATATATTTGTTCAAACGAGTCTATTACGCTTGTAACACGCTAATGTACAAAACCATATATAAATATCCTAATCCTCTAGTAACACGCTTATCCCCTTTAATTTATATTCAAAACCATCTACTGTCAAAGTGTCTATTTTTAGCCACAGGTTCTCTAGCATAGAAACTATGCCAATAATCTATTGGTTTTTAACTAAAAGGGAGGCAAAACTCAAAAATCTCCAAATTGGCTCCAAATATTCAAAAACTCCAAATTATTTAACACTCCAAAAATCAAATTACACTCTAAATTATTAAAAAACTTTTCCACTCCACAAATCAGACAACACTGAAGGCTACTCTAGAAAAAACAATCGAAGATGAAGCTTATAGATCAAACAATCGAAGAAGAACATGTTTTATACTCCGATGATGAACCCAACGACGATGACGGCGCTCAATCAGACGACACTACGACACTGAAGGCTACTCCAGCGACGAAGCCAACGACGATGATATAGCGACGATGGCGATCGAACCCATCAACAGTTTGGCTACTCCGAAAAACCTACAAGGGGTTGACGAGGTTACCTAAGCTACGTACCGATTATGAAAACTCTGGTGGTGTCAGACTGGCAGTGGAGTTTGATAATCTGGGTAGGTTCACTGGCCAAACCAGATCAAAGTTTGCAAGTTTTTTATGGGATGTTGTAAGGGAAATAGTTGGCTTGAGACATTTAAGTTGGAGGGATGTCACAAAGGAGCTTAAAGATAAACTGTGGGAACAAATAACGGTTATTCTTAATTTTTATTTGTGCATTTTATATTTTGAGAAGTAATTTACCTTTACTGTATTATATTATGCAGAAATATTTTGAGATTGAGGCGTGTCACGGGCCTTTTGTGATGAATCGGCTCGGACACCTTCCTTGGAATTTCCGAAGAAAAGTGTATGCCAAATACATTATGCCGAACATCGGTAAATCTCTAAAGCTGAAGGCGATACCCAAGGGACACAGGACGATGATCAGGAAAGAAGTCTGGATCGCTTCGTTGAGTACACACTATCAGAGAAGGTTTAAATCCTCTACACTATCAGAGAAGTTTATGTTTTTTTTTAAATATAATTAAATGTGTGGTTGAAGAAACACTAGGCTTCAACAAAGGGAGCTCGATCAAAGAATGTTTTTGATCAACCCATGGGACGAGGGGGGTTATACCTACCTTCGAGAGAAACTGGTAATCACCTCACTCTCTAGTTCAATGATTTGTTGGTTATGTGTCTAATGCCTTCTCTTGAATATTTTACAAGGTCAAAAAGAAGGAAATTGAACCGCATGAGATCCCCGGCCGTGCATTAATATTGATGAAAGCAATCAAGGACAAATAAGGAGCATACAAGAATGCTATTGATGAAGGCGTGGTATCCAAATTAGTATGTTTTAGAATTAAACTTTTTGAATCATGTTAAAGTCAATTCAAACAAACGTCTGTCTAACTTGTCTCAACAATTGATTCTTGTACATAAGCATGTTACTAGCGTATTATAATATTTATATATGTTTTTGTACATAAGCGTGTTACAAGCGTAATAGATGGCCATTTCTATATGAAGGTTTAGTAGTGTTTCTACAAGAAGGTCGTTGATGGAGAAAAATGACTGGTAAAAGACTTTTTGGAGTGTGGAAGTTGTGGTTGATTTGCTTGAAAATACTTAATGGCTTAAATAGCCAGCTGATTACACAAGATAGTAGACATTGACACATGATTGGAAAGAAGCTTCACATGGAATTGTCTCTCTTTATCGAAAAGACCCAAAATAATTTGAATGGCATTTATGAACCCGAACGACCTGTTACAATATATATCCAACAGGAAATACCTTATGGTCCCTGTCTGATGTTAGATGCCAAATCTTTAATAGGCAGTACATTCCGCATTATAACCAAATAACCTATAATGAATTTTTTCTGTGGTTCAAATGTGATCTGTTTAAAGCTAAGATTTCACATTTTGGTAAACCTGCCGTAGCAATTTGTTAAAAGTCAGCTGACATGGTTACAACAAAAAGGACACATTGACCTTAATTATAAATATATTAGGAGTATCTACGTTATTAGGATAAGGATAGATAATTAAGAGACAGTTCTGTTAAATTTCAGCACAATAACCTATGACTATAGAAATCGGCAACATAAAAATATATATATAATATTCGATAGTGTGTGTTTTATCCGTTTATGATTTGTGTCTGCGTAGACCTAGAAATAATCTTTCAGTACCTTTAACGCGTAACACATACACTCGTGAATCCAGGTACAAGAAATTCGACGATCATAGAAGCAGACATGTTGAATTTCTTTGAAATAAAGACTTAATTAGTTGTATAATCAGGTTTAGAATAACGGTTGAGATTGAAAATTATCAATGACTAGCTATGAACCGTAATGCCAATAGTGACAAAAGGTATACGGGTTTCGCGAGCCCAGGCTAATTAGTTCACATAACCCGCACAACCTGTTTATCGTTTTTAACCGTGTATTGCATTTTACGTAAAACATATGTATAGCGGGTCGAAGCGTTCCAGCTAACAAAGCATTTCTAATTTGAACTTAGGCTATCCAAGCCTGAACTCCAACTCAATCGAATTCCACATTGTTTGTGATGCACCAATGAATCGTTGTGGTTGCCGAACCAAACACAACGAATGAAAGTGTAATTGATTTCAATTGCATGACTAATATGTGTATCGTACCTTTACCACATGACTCTTTCCCTTTGTTTCAATCATTTTTTTCAATAAAAAACAGATCCTTAAGTAATGATATACACATCTATCCGGTTTTGTATATACATTTGGTTAAAATTCAGCCTACAAAAATTTAAGAACGTGAAATATGTATTTCATCCAAATGGTCATTGCTTATAGAATAAGTTATATGTAGTTCAATAAACTTGAGGTTGCTCCAAATTTGTATTTCATAAAAAATTGTTACGATCTCTATTTACAAATATGTGTAAGATCCTAGTTGATGTTCTTTACAAAAATGTTATATGATAAATAAAGCATCACAAGGCACCGAAACGTGATGCTAGATAAGCAAATACGTCTTCACTACATGGAATGGTTAGCCCACCCATTGGATGGTCGTACTCAAACTGTTCCTCCGCCAGTTGCAGTAGTTCTTGAAATTCTGGCCGGCTTAAGAGTGATACGCGAACCAGAAATCGTCTTTTCTCTTGTTCACCGACATAAACAGCAAAATATCCTTTGGGAATGTCCATGGGTGTTGCTGCACTCCTTCCATTTAAGAATGATCGTCTCAGAATCTGTTTTGCTTGCGTGATCCGTGGCATAAAGATGGCCATTTCTATATGAAGGTTTAGTAGTGTTTCTACAAGAAGGTCGTTGATGGAGAAAAATGACTCGGTAAAAGAGTTTTTGGAGTATGGAAGTTGTGGTTGATTTGCTTTGAAATACTGAATGGCTTAAATAGCCAGCTGGTTGCACAAGATAGTAGACATTGACACATGATTGGAAAGAAGCTTCACATGGAATTGTCTCTCTTTATCCAAAAGACCCAAAATAATTTGAATGACATTTATGAACCCGAACGACCTGTTACAATATATATCCAACAGGAAATCCCTTATGGTCCCTGTCTGATGTTAGATGCCTAATCTTTAATATGTAGGACATTCCGCATTATAACCGAATAACCTATAATGAATTTTTTGTGTGGTTCAAATGTGACCTGTTTAAGGCTAGGATTTCACATTTTGGCAAACCTGTCGTAGCAATTTGTTAAAACTCAGCTGACATGGTTACAACATAACGGACCCATTGACCTTAATTATAAATATATTAGGAGTATCTACGTTATTAGGATAAGGACTGATAATTAAGAGACAGTTCTGTTAAATTTCAGCACAATAACCTCTGACTATGGAAATCGGCAACGTAAATATATATATATATATATATATATATATATATATATATATACTCTATAGGGTGTGTTTTATACGCTTATGATTTGTGTCTGCGTAGACCTAGAATTAATCTTTCGGTACCTTTAACGCGTAACACATACACTCGTGAATCCAGGTACAAGAAATTCGACGATCATAGAAGCAGACATGGTGAATTTCTTTGAAATAATGACTTAATTAGTTGTATAATCAGGTTTAGAATAACGGTTGAGATTGAAAATTATCAATGACTAGCTATGAACCGTAATGCCAATAGTGACAAAAGGTATACGGGTTTCGCGAGCCCAGGCTAATTAATTTACATAACCCACACAACCTGTTTTTCGTTTTTAACCGTGTATTGCGGTTTACGTAAAACATATGTATTGCGGGTCGATGCGTTCCAGCTAACCAAGCATTTATAATTTGAACTTAGGCTATCCAAGCCTGAACTCCAACTCAATCGAATTCCACATTGTTTGTGATGCACCAATGAATCGTTGTGGTTGCTGAACCAAACACAACGAATGAAAGTGTAATTGATTTCAATTGCATGACAAATATGTGTATTGTACCTTTACCGCATGACTCTTTCCCTTTGTTTCAATCATTTTTTTCAATAAAAGACAGATCCTTAAGTAATAATATACACATTTATCCGGTTTTGTATATACATTTGGTTAAAATTCAGCCTACAAAAATTAAAGAACGTGAAATATTTATTTCATACAAATGGTCATTGCTTATAGAATAAGTTATATGTAGTTCAATAAATTTGAGGTTGCTCCAAATTTGAATTTCACAAAAAATTGTTACGAATCTCTATTTACAAATTATTGTAAGATCCTAGTTGATGTTCTTTACAAAAATGTTATATGATAAACAAAGCATCACAAGGCACCGCAACGTGATGCTAGATCAGCAAATACGTCTTCACTACATGGAACGTTTAGCCCACCCATTGGATGGTCGTACTCAAACTGTTCCTCCGCCAGTTGCAGTAGTTCTTGAAATTCTGGCCGGCTTAAGAGTGATACGCGAACCAAAATCGTCTTTTCTCTTGTTCGCCGACATAAACAGCAAAATATCCTTTGGGAATGTCCATGGGTGTTGCTGCACTCCTTCCATTTGAGAATGATCGTCTCAGAATCTGTTTTGCTTGCGTGATCCGTGGCATAAAGATGGCCATTTCTATCTGAAGGTTTTGTAGTGTTTCTACAAGAAGGTCGTTGATGGAGAAAAATGACTCGGTAAAAGACTTTTTGGAGTATGGAAGTTGTGGTTGATTTGCTTTGAAATACTGAATGGCTTAAATAGCCAGCTGGTTGCACAAGATAGTAGACATTGACACATGATTGGAAAGAAGCTTCACATGGAATTGTCTCTCTTTATCGAAAAGACCCAAAATAATTTGAATGACATTTATGAACCCGAACGACCTGTTACAATATATATCCAACAGGAAATCCCTTATGGTCCCTGTCTGATGTTAGATGCCTAATCTTTAATATGTAGGACATTCCGCATTATAACCAAATCACCTCTAATGAATTTTTTGTGTGGTTCAAATGTGACCTGTTTAAAGAAATGGGAACCGGGCCTGTGCCTTGAAAAAATAGAACCAAATATCATTCCCCTTTGGGTGACTGCTCACAATATTCCCCTGGAATTGTGGACGGACACGGGTATATGTAAAATAATGAGCGGGATGGGCTACCCGTTACTTATGGACCAAGTTACAGAATCTAGGTGTTCGGCCCAATCTGGAAAAATGGGATTTGCCCGTATGCTTGTTGATGTTAAAGCCGAATGTAGTCTTCCCAGTGAGATAGAAGTTGAATTCCCTCCCACTCATAGTAGACCAGCTCGTGTTGGTACTATTAATGTTTTTTATCACTGGAAACCTTTAGTTTGTAGTCACTGCAATGTTTTTGGGCACTCGTTTAAGCAGTGTGTAGTTCGGCCAAAATCAGCTGAAGAGGTGGAAGAGGCTGCAGCAAAGGCTAAATCAGGTTCTAACCAGCTCCCCCAGGTAGACAATCCGAATTCAAACAATGATGGTTACAAAACAGTAACTCGGAGACAAAAGGGTAAAAAGGGTAATAATGGAATAAAGCAACTAAATGCGGGGAAACAACGTAATGTCGGGGATACTAAAAACAGAGAAGCTGTGGCAGCAGGTAAGAAACCGGTTCAAAGTGATGGTGCAAACACTAGTAGTGATCCTCTGATCCAGAGAAAGATGAGTGAACTCCATAACTCTTTTATTACAAGTAAGACTGCTAGCCAGTCGGCTAGTAGGAAACCTCAATACACTCCAAAGCCAAACCCGTTGGTGACTAATCAGCATAGTATCAAACCGAAACCGTTTACCCCAGCCCATCCAGTGCATACATCTAATAAATTCTATGTTTTAAATGACTTGTCTGCTGATCTGTTAATGAAAGGGAAGGACATGTCTGATCATGTTATGACAGACAGTGGCGGACCCAAGATTTTTTGTCAATGGGTCCCAATTTTTTCGGTTTACAAAATTTTTCGGGTCGGTCGTTATTCGGGTCGGGTCGAGGTGAGGAACATAATAAAACACGGAACTATGGTGTCATTGGAAACGAGTAAGTAGAAAGAATCTAAATTAGAAACTAGATGAAACATACACTTTTAATTCATACCCGAAAAACATGAACGTAATCTATATATATGGTCTTACATAATTTTGACCAAAACATGAAAAAATAACTCTAACACAAATAAATGATTAATTATAATATACATACACAAGGTAAATAATAAAAGAATATGCAAAATCCATGTTAACATTATATATGTTGCATGGTGATAATAACTATATGAGAGAAACTAACAAAAAGCACAAATACCCTAACCGAATAACTAAGACTAGGATATTAAAAAAACAACAAAAAATGAGTATGGTGGGGCTTGAGCCTACAACCTCTCACAAGTAAAACAAGAGACTTTCCACTGTACCAGTTCAATCCTAATAGTATGGGTTCCAAGTATTAATTTTTATGGGGTCCTTACAAAATTTAATATACCGTCTCTAAGTAATTTTTAAAAAACATCGGTGTTCCGGGACCCGATCGGACCTATGTGGGTCCGCCCCTGATGACAGAGTCTGAAATAAATGATACAGGTGGTAATAGTAACGATAATCTTATTGATGCTACTGAGGGCCAATCAATGGAAAGTGACGATGAGTCTATTGATTTTGGCATAACCGATGGTCAAAAGGGAGCCATTTTAAGTAGCCTCACAAAGTTTGGAGCAGTTAAAGCCTCTGACCAAAGTGGTTGGGAACAAGGAGAATGGGACTTTTTTAGGCACCATTGTAAAACCCGTGATCTAGACCCTGATTTTGTTATTGAAGATGTTGACCAAGGTATGTCGGGGACAGCCCGTTTTATCATGGATCAAGCGAAAATTGGAGCCAGTGGCAGTTCAGAGTTCGTGGCCACCCCCACCCCCAAATCTGGTTAAATGGTGCTAAAAATCACAGCTTGGAATATTCGGGGGCTGTCAAATGTCTCTAACCAAAATGAAATGATGAGGCATCTTTCTTTGGGGAACTATAATGTTTGTGGTGCTATTGAAACCCACCTCTCTCAGAAAAAGCTTACCAAAACTTGTGCTCGTGTTTTTGGAAACAGGTTATGGGATTCAAATGCTGGTGTGTGTCGGGGTGGGTGTCGTATTATTGTTAGTTGGGATCCAAACACAGTGAATCTTATGGTTGTTGATAGACATCCTCAAGCGCTCCACTGTTTTATTGACCCGATTAACGGATTAAAAGGTTTCTATTGTTCTTTTGTCTATGCTCATCATAGGATGGTCCCGAGACGGGAATGTTGGATGTCTCTGTGCCGCCATAAATTTGCTGTCCAAGACCACCCGTGGGTCCTTATTGGTGACTTCAATGCCATTATTGATCCACAGGAACGATCTTCGGGAGGCTCTTGTATCACCAAAAGTATGTCTGAGGCCAGGGAATGTTTTAATGAGGTGGAAATTGAGGATATCTGTATGTCTGGTCTGAAACACACTTGGAACCAGAGCCCGGGTAATCCTAATGGCCTCCTCAAAAAGTTGGACTGGGCCATGTCAAATGAGAAGTTTGTGTCTGTTTTTCCTTTAACCAATGCCACTTTCCTTCCTTTCCTAAAATCTGACCATTGCCCTGTTGTTATCACCCTCCCGGAGGTTCCGAACCCTAAACCCAAGCCCTTTAAATTTCCCAATTATATTGTGACCAAAACGGAATTCTTACCTGTTGTTAAAAGTTTTTGGGATCGTCCCATCCATGGCTATGCTATGTTTGCTGTTGTGACCCACTTGAAAATGTTGAAGGATATTAGGAAACTAAATTTTGATCAAGGAAACTTGTTCACTAAGGTTGTTAAGCTAAAATCCGAGCTGGAAAGCATTCAAACTGACATAGTGAATAATCCTGATAACGTTGCACTCCGGGAAGAGGAAATTTTGTATCTGAATGCCTATAAAGATGCGGTGAGGGATGAAGAATTATTTTTACAGCAAAAGGCAAAGGTTACTTGGCTAAAAGAGGGTGACCATAACTCAAAGTACTTCCATAAAGTTGTTAAAAGTAACCTGAACCGCAATAGAATCCACTCGGTGGAGGATCTGAATGGTGTGAACTTTTTGGGGGCTGAAGTGGCTAACCAGTTTGTTAAACACTTTGAGTCGGTTTTGGGTGTGTCAGCTGCCACAGTGCCTATTGTTGACCCTCTCGATCTCTTTACCAAGCAAATCTCACCTACGGATGCTTTTCATATGGTTAGGGATGTTACCTCGGATGAAATCAAGTCTGCTTTATTTGATATTGATGACAATAAAGCTCCTGGACCTGATGGCTTTTCTTCTAAATTTTTCAAGTCTGCTTGGAGTATTATAGGGCAGGATATGTGCAAAGCAGTTAAGGACTTCTTCCTCAATGGTAAACTGCTCACTGAAGTTAACTCCACTGTGCTGGCTTTGGTTCCTAAAATTGATACCCCCCCGTAGAGTTTCTGATTTCCGTCCTATTGCCTGTTGCAATGTCATTTATAAGTGCATTACCAAAATTATTGCTGATCGTATAAAGAATGCTCTTGTGGATGTAGTTAATGAAAACCAGTGTGCTTTTATCCCGGGTCGTCAAATTAGTGATAATATCCTCCTCACGCAAGAACTCATGAGGAATTATCACCGGGATAGGGGGCCTGCTAAGTGTGCCTTTAAAATTGACGTTCAAAAAGCGTATGATACTGTGGAGTGGGGGTTTCTTGAGAGTTGCTTAGTGTTTTTCGGTTTCCCTGCTAGAATGATAAAATGGATCATGACGTGTGTCTCGACTGCTTCGTTCTCTATTGCCATTAATGGGGAACATAAAGGGTATTTTCAGGGCAAAAGAGGCCTGCGTCAAGGTGACCCGATGTCTCCATACCTTTTCACTTTAGTCATGGAGGTCCTCACCCTTATGATTTCACGGAAAGTAAAGCATGATGATAGCTTCAAATATCACTGGCGTTGTGAGGATGTTAATCTCACGCACCTTTGCTTTGCTGATGACCTGTTCCTGTTTTGTCATGGGGATGTCAACTCTGTCAACACGTTAATGTCTGCTTTGGAGGAATTCAAATGTGCTTCTGGTCTAGTTCCTAGTATACCGAAGAGTACTATCTTTTTTGGTAATGTTGACCCGGAAGTTTGTGAAATTATTGAAAATAACAGTCAGTTTCGTGTTGGTGAGTTGCCTGTTAGATACCTAGGTGTTCCCCTAATATCTACTCGCCTCTACCATAATGACTGCCTGCCCCTTATTGACAAAGTGAAGAGGAAGATTCAGGACTGGAAGAATAAATCTCTGTCGTTTGCTGGTCGTTGGCAGCTCATTTCGTCGGTTCTTAACTCCCTCCAAGTGTATTGGTCTTCGGTTTTCATCCTCCCCGTGTCAGTTTCTAAAGAAATTGAAAAACTTATGCGTGGGTTTCTTTGGTGCCATGGAGATCTGAAACGTGGCAAGGCGAAAGTTAAGTGGAAAGACGTATGTACCCCCATGATTCATGGGGGTCTTGGTCTCAAATTACTCCGTACCTGGAATCATTACTAGAAAGAAATCCTTGTGGGTTAAATGGGTCCATGCCTACCGGCTGTGAAATGGTAACTTCTGGGAATTTGAGGGGAAGAGTGATACGAGCTGGGGTTGGAGGAAGATATTGGAATTCCGTGATGTTCTGAGAAGCCATATTATTCATCAGGTCGGTAATGGCACAAAGACCTCAGCTTGGTTTAATAATTGGCATCCTACTGGCCCGTTAAGCAACATTCTTACCCATAGGAATATGTGTGAAGGTGACCTTACTAGGCATGATACTGTGGCTGATTTGGTAATTAATAACTCTTGGATCTGGCCGGAGGACTGGCCCACTCGCTTCCCTTCCTTTGCTCGGTCCCAATGTATTGTGCTTCAACCTCAACTTGAAGATAAGGTTTTTTGGAAGACTAACAAGGGTGAGCTAATTAACTTTTCTGTTAGTGATGTGTGGGCTGACATTCGAGAAGAAGGCTTGGAGGTTCCTTGGTTCAAGCTTGTCTGGTATAATCAAAACATACCAAGGCATGCATTTATTCTTTGGCTTGCCTTAAAGAATCGTTTAAAAATTCAAGATGTTATTGGCACCTGGACAGATGTGAACAACCTGAGATGTGTGTTTTGTAATTCTGTTCCAGACAGCCATGCTCACCTGTTTTTTGATTGTGCCTATCCGGCAAAGATTTTAGAGGAATTGAAACCGTTAACCAAGTGGGGTAATATTCCTAACAGTTGGCCTTTATTGATTACACACGTGTGCTCTCTCAAGTCTAATAACTCTGTTTGGAGCATAATAAACCGGTTGACTTTAGGTGCTGCTGTATACTACGTATGGCAGGAGCGTAATCTGCGAACTCATGAGAAACGAAACCGTCCTGTTTGTGAAGTGGTTAAACTCATTAAAGAGGCTGTTCGGTTACGTTTACTGGGTCTCCCCATGGTGAAATCTGCAGCCACGTTGAAGGTTGCCCCTGTTTGGAAGTTATGTGATATACTATGGAAAAATGACGAAATTACCCCTAATTTGCCAAATGATTAAGTTCTGCATTGGGTATTCTGTTTGGATGTGGGTGTGGGTGTGGGTGTGGGTGTGGGTGTGCATTATTATCTTTCCTGTGGGTGAGAGGATAGAGAGTCAGAAGTATTATAGAGATGAGACTTTTGTCACTCATTACATGAAAATCCTTTCCATCTTTACCCTCACGGTCCAAAGCTTTAGTTTTTCAACCGTTACTGGGGGGTGGGTTCTGGTTTGGGCTAACATGTTTGTTGCAGTGTGCAGGTATCGGTGCAGGTCAAACAACTTTTGGCGGGGTATTTTCGGGGTGGTTCGGGCCCTGTATGGCGTGTGGTACCCCTTAGTGATCTTGTGTGCAAAAGTGACAAACGGGTGTATGTATACTTTTCAACATAGAGATGATGGAGGTCACAATATGGCGCGCTTCCCCTGTACCTGCTGGTCTATGGATATTCTGGTCGCTACTGCTGCACTTGAAGATAATTTATTCACGCAACTGATTAGTATGGTGATCAACTTAACGAGGCTCTGCGGTTATGCGTCTTACTGGGTACAATTAGTAACAAGTGACGTGATGTATCAAGCTCTCCAAAATCACCTGTTGCTCTATATATGGGATTTGAAGATCGGGAAACATCATGTTAGCATGGTTGATGTTAGCGAAGACTCTGGTCAACGGAGTATTAAGTGTTATGTTGATAGTGAGAAGTGGCAAGCTAGAGGCTGGACTAAAGTGTTTAATTTGGTCAATAAAAATTACCTGTGGAGGCCGAGTTTGTTTTACTACTGCTGGATCAACCCTCAAGTTGTCATACATGGTTTTTGGGTTAAATGGGTAACCGACTGGAATATCACTAAAATGGAAATGAAGTCTCGTTTAAGGGGAATCAAGATTTTGAAGGCCCATTACAATAATGGGTATGAAGTAAAATATATTGAAGGCCCACTTGAGGGGTTTTACACGTTTATTTGGATCTCCGAATACTCAACTAACAGAGGTGGTTATTTTGGGTTTTACATTTGGGGTTGGGGGTCCTGCTACATAGGTTACATCTTTAGAGTGGGTACCATTATTAATGTCAATAACCATGTGTTTAGTCTTATTGTTTGTATGTGTAACATAGGTATGGTCACCTTACCAACTAGATCGTTTCGGTTTGGTGTTTTGAGAAACTATTGTCTTGTGTCCTATTTTTGGTCTCCAAAGCATGTTTTGGAGATAAATACTCAAGTTTCGGGGGGTATGCCCCCTTAAAGGTTGTAAAAGTTTTTTAGTGATATATAGTTTGCCGGGCTGTTGCCCTTTACCCAAAAAAAAATGTGACCTGTTTAAGGCTAGGATTTCACATTTTGGCAAACCTGTCGTAGCAATTTGTTAAAACTCAGCTGACATGGTTACAACATAACGGACCCATTGACCTTAATTATAAATATATTAGGAGAATCTACGTTATTAGGATAAGGATACATAATTAAGAGACAGTTGTGTTAAATTTCAGCACAATAACCACCGACTATGGAAATCGGCAACATAAAAATACATATATAATATTCTATAGTGTGTGTTTTATCCGCTTATGATTTGTGTCTTTGTAGACCTAGAAATAATCTTTCGGTACCTTTAACGCGTAACACATACACTCGTGAATCCAGGTACAAGAAATTCGACGATCATAGAAGCAGACATGTTGAATTTCTTTGAAATAAAGACTTAATTAGTTGTATAATCAGGTTTAGAATAACGGTTGAGATTGAAAATTATCAATGACTAGCTATGAACCGTAATGCCAAAAGTAACAAATTCATATACGGGTTTCGCGATCCCAGGCAAATTAATTCACATAACCCACACAACCTGTTTTTCATTTTTAACCGTGTATTGAGTTTTACATAAAACATATGTATAGCGGGACGAAGCGTTCCGGCTAACCAAGCATTTCTAATTTGAACTTAGGGTATCCAAGCCTGAACTCCAACTCAAACGAATTCCACATTGTTTGTGATGCACCAATGAATCGTTGTGGCTGCCGAACTCATGCAATTGAAATCAATTACACTTTCATTCGTTGTGGTTGCCGAAGCAACCACAACGAATGAAAGTGTAATTGATTTCAATCTATTGTACCTTTACCGCATGAGTCTTTCCCTTTGTTTCAATCATTTTTTCAATAAAAAACATATCCTTAAGTAATCATATACACATCTATCCGGTTTGAATATACATTTGGTTAAAATTCAGCCCACAAAAATTAAAGAACGTGAAATATGTATTTCATCCAAATGGTCATCGCTTATAGAATAAGTTATATGTAGTTCAATAAACTTAAAGTTGCTCCAAATTTGAAATTCATAAAAAATTGTTACGAATCTCTATTTACAAATATGTGTAAGATCCTAGTTGATTTTCTTTACAAAAATGTTATATGATAAATAAATCATCACAAGGCACCGTAACGTGATGCTAGATCAGCAAATACGTCTTCACTACATGGAATGGTTAGCCCACCCATTGGATGGTCGTAATCAAACTGTTCCTCCGCCAGTTGCAGTAGTTCTTGAAATTCTGGCCGGCTTAAGAGTGATACGCGAACCAGAAATCGTCTTTTCTCTTGTTCGCCGACATAAACAGCAAAATACCCTTTGGGAATGTCCATGGGTGTTGCTGCACTCCTTCCATTTGAGAATGATCGTCTCAGAATCTGTTTTGCTTGCGTGATCCGTGGCATAAAGATGGCCATTTCTATCTGAAGGTTATGTAGTTTTTCTACAAGAAGGTGGTTGATGGAGAAAAATGACTCGGTAAAAGACTTTTTGGAGTATGGAAGTTGTGGTTGATTTGCTTTGAAATACTGAATGGCTTAAATAGCCAGCTGGTTGCACAAGATAGTAGACATTGACACATGATTGGAAAGAAGCTTCACATGGAGTTGTCTCTCTTTATCGAAAAGACCCAAAATAATTTGAATGACATTTATGAACCCGAACGACCAGTTACAGCATAACTGACCGATTGACCTTAATTATAAATACATTAGGCGTATCTACGTTATTAGGTTAAGGATAGATAATTAAGAGACAGTTCTGTTAAATTTCATCACAATAACCTTTGACTATGGAAATCGGCAACATAAATATATATAAATATATATATATATAATATTCTATAATGTGTGTTTTATCTGCTTATGATTTGTGTCTGCGTAGACCTAGAAATAATCTTTCGGTTCCTTTAACGCGTAACACATACACTCGTGAATCCAGGTACAAGAAATTCGACGATCATAGAAGCAAACATGTTGAACTTCTTTGATATAAAGACTTAATTAGTTGTATAATCAGGTTTAGAATAACGGTTGAGATTGAAAATTATCAATGACTAGCTATGAACCGTAATGCCAAAAGTAACAAATTCATATACGGGTTTCGCGATCCCAGGCAAATTAATTCACATAACCCACACAACCTGTTTTTCATTTTTAACCGTGTATTGAGTTTTACATAAAACATATGTATAGCGGGACGAAGCGTTCCAGCTAACCAAGCATTTCTAATTTGAACTTAGGGTATCCAAGCCTGAACTCCAACTCAAACGAATTCCACATTGTTTGTGATGCACCAATGAATCGTTGTGGCTGCCGAACTCATGCAATTGAAATCAATTACACTTTCATTCGTTGTGGTTGCCGAACCAAACACACCGAATGAAAGTGTAATTGATTTCAATTGACTAATATGTATATTTTACCTATACCAAATGAGTCTTTCCCTTTGATTCAATCATTTTTTTCAATAAAAAAAAAGATCCTTAAGTAATCATATACACATCTATCCGGTTTGAATATACATTTGGTTAAAATTCAATCTACAAAAATTTAAGAACGTGAAATATGTATTTCATCCAAATGGTCATTGCTTATAGAATAAGTTATATGTATTTCAATAAACTTGAAGTTGCTCCAAATTTGAATTTCATAAAGAATTGTTACGAATCTCTATTTACAAATATGTGTAAGATCCTAGTTGATTTTCTTTACAAAAATGTTATATGATAAATAAAGCATCACAAGGCACCGAAACGTGATGCTAGATCAGCAAATACGTCTTCACTACATGGAATGGTTAGCCCACCCATTGGATGGTCGTACTCAAACTGTTCCTCCGCCAGTTGCAGTAGTTCTTGAAATTCTGGCCGGCTTAAGAGTGATACGCGAACCAGAAATCGTCTTTTCTCTTGTTCGCCGACATAAACAGCAAAATATCCTTTGGGAATGTCCATGGGTGTTGCTGCACTCCTTCCATTTGAGAATGATCGTATCAGAATCTGTTTTGCTTGCGTGATCCGTGGCATAAAGATGGCCATTTCTATCTGAAGGTTTTGTAGTGTTTCTACAAGAAGGTCGTTGATTGAGAAAAATGACTCGGTAAAAGACTTTTTGGAGTATGGAAGTTGTGGTTGATTTGCTTTGAAATACTGAATGGCTTAAATAGCCAGCTGGTTGCACAAGATAGTAGACATTGACACATGATTGGAAAGAAGCTTCACATGGAATTGTCTCTCTTTATCGAAAAGACCCAAATAATTTGAATGACATTTATGAACCCGAACGACCTGTTACAATATATATCCAACAGGAAATCCCTTATGGTCCCTGTCTGATGTTAGATGCCTAATCTTTAATACGTAGGACATTCCGCATTATAACCAAATAACCTATAATGAATTTTTTGTGTGGTTCAAACGTGACCTGATTAAGGCTAGGATTTCACATTTTGGCAAACCTGTCGTAGCAATTTGTTAAAACTCAGCTGACATGGTTACAACATTACGGACCCATTGACATTAATTATAAATATATTAGGAGTATCTACGTTATTAGGATAAGGATGGATAATTAAGAGACAGTTGTGTTAAATTTCAGCACAATAACCACTCACTATGGAAATCGGCAACATAAAAATACATATATAATATTCTATAGTGTGTGTTTTGTCTGCTTATTATTTGTGTCTTCGTAGACCTAGAAATAATCTTTCGGTACCTTTAATGCGTAACACATACACTTGCGAATCCAGGTACAAGAAATTCGACGATCATAGAAGCAGACATGTTGAATTTCTTTGAAATAAAGACTTAATAAGTTGTATAATCAGGTTTAGAATAACGGTTGAGATTGAAAATTATCAATGACTAGCTATGAACCATAATGCCAATAGTGACAAATGGTATACGGGTTTCGCGATCCCAGGCTAATTAATTCACATAACCCAAACAACTTGTTTTTCGTTTTTAATCGTGTATTGCGTTTTAGGTAAAACATATGTATATCGGGTCGAAGCGTTCCAGCTAACCAAGCATTTCTAATTTTAACTTACGGTATCCAAGCCTGAACTCCAACTCAATCGAATTCCACATTGTTTGTGATGAACCAATGAATCGTTGTGGTTGCCGAACTCATGCAATTGAAATCAATTACACTTTCATTCGTTGTGGTTGCCGAAACAAACACAACGAATGAAAGTGTAATTGATTTCAATTGCATGACTAATGTGTGTATTGTACCTTTACCACGTGAGTCTTTCCCTTTGTTTCAATCATTTTTTCAATAAAAAAAAAGATCCTTAAGTAATCATATACACATCTATCCGGTTTGAATATACATTTAGTTAAAATTCAGTCTACTAAAATTTAAGAACCTGAAATATGTATTTCATCCAAATGGTCATTGCTTATAGAATAAGTTATATGTAGTTCAATAAACTTGAAGTTGCTCCAAATTTGAATTTCATAAAAACTTGTTACGAATCTCTATTTACAAATATGTGTAAGATCCTAGTTGATGTTCTTTACAAAAATGTTATATGAAAAATAAAGCATCACAAGGCACCGAAACGTGATGCTAGATCAGCAAATACGTCTTTACTACATGAAATGGTTAGCCCACCCATTGGATGGTCGTACTCAAACTGTTCCTCCGCCAGTTGCAGTAGTTCTTGAAATTCTGGCCTGATTAAGAGTGATACGCGAACCAGAAATCGTCTTTTCAATTGTTCGCCGACATAAACAGCAAAATATCCTTTGGGAATGTCCATGGGTGTTGCTGCACTCCTTCCATTTGAGAATGATCGTCTCAGAATCAGTTTTGCTTGCGTGATCCGTGGCATAAAGATGGTCATTTCTATCTGAAGGTTTTGTAGTGTTTCTACAAGAAGATCGTTGATGGAGAAGTAGTTCTTGAAATTCTGGCCGGATTAAGAGTGATACGCGAACCAGAAATCGTCTTTTCTCTTGTTCGCCGACATAAACAGCAAAATATCCTTTGGGAATGTCCATGGGTGTTGCTGCACTCCTTCCATTTGAGAATGATCGTCTCAGAATCTGTTTTGCTTGCGTGATCCGTGGCATAAAGATGGTCATTTCTATCTGAAGGTTTTGTAGTGTTTCTACAAGAAGATCGTTGATGGAGAAAAATGACTCGGTAAAAGACTTTTTGGAGTATGGAAGTTGTGGTTGATTTGCTTTGAAATACTGAATGGCTTAAATAGCCAGCTGGTTGCACAAGATAGTAGACATTGACACATGATTGGAAAGAAGCTTAACATGGAATTGTCTCTCTTTACTGAAAAGACCCAAAATAATTTGAATGACATTTATGAACCTGAACGACCAGCTACAGCATAACGGACCCATTGACCTTAATTATAAACACATTAGGCGTATCTACGTTATTAGGATAAGGATAGATAATTAAGAGACAGTTCTGTTAAATTTCAGCACAATAACCTCTGACTATGGAAATCGGCAACATAAATAAATATATATATATATATATATATATATATATGTATATTTATATATTTATATATATATATAATATTCTATAGTGTGTGTTTTATCCGCTTATGATTTGTGTCTGCGTAGACCTAGAATTAATCTTTCGGTTCCTTTAACGCGTAACACATACACTCGTGAATCGAGGTACAAGAAATTCGCCGATCATAGAAGCAGACATGTTGAATTTCTTTGAAATAAAGACTTAATTAGTTGTATAATCTGGTTTAGAATAACGGTTGAGATCGAAAATTATCAATGACTAGCTATGAACCGTAATGCCAATAGTGACAAAAGGAATACGGTTTCGCGATCCAGGATAATAAATTTACATAACCCACACAACCTGTTTTTCGTTTTTATTCGTGTGTTGCGTTTTACGTATAACATATGCATAGCGGGTCGAAGCGTTCCAGCTAACCAAGCATTTCTAATTTGAACTTCGGGTATCCAAGCCTGAACTCCAACTCAATCGAATTCCACACTGTTTGTGATGCACCAATGAATCGTTGTGGTTGCCGAACCAAACATAACGAATGAAAGTGTAATTGATTTCAATTGCATGCCTAATATGTGTATTGTACCTTTACCGCATGAATCTTTCCCTTTGTTTCAATCATTTTTTTATATAAAAAACAGATCCTAAAGTTATCATATACACATCTATCCGGTTTTATATATACATTTGGTTAAAATTCAGCCTACAAAAATTAAAGATCGTGAAATATGTATATCATCCAAATATTCATTGCTTATAGAATAAGTTATATGTAGTTCAATAAACTTGAGGTTGCTCCAAATTTGAATTTCACAAAATATTGTTACGCATCTCTATTTACAAATATGTGTAAGATCCTAGTTGATGTTCTTTACAAAAATGGTATATGATAAACAAAGCATCACAAGGCACCGAAACGTGATGCTAGATCAGCAAATACGTCTTCACTACATGGAATGGTTAGCCCACCCATTGGATGGTCGTACTCAAACTGTTCCTCCGCCAGTTGCAGTAGTTCTTGAAATTCTGGCCGGCTTAAGAGTGATACGCGAACCAGAAATCGTCTTTTCTCTTGTTCGCCGACATAAACAGCAAAATATCCTTTGGGAATGTCCATGGGTGTTGCTGCACTCCTTCCATTTGAGAATGATCGTCTCAGAATCTGTTTTGCTTGCGTGATCCGTGGCATAAAGATGGTCATTTCTATCTGAAGGTTTTGTAGTGTTTCTACAAGAAGATCGTTGATGGAGAAAAATGACTCGGTAAAAGACTTTTTGGAGTATTGAAGTTGTGGTTGATTTGCTTTGAAATACTGAATGGCTTAAATAGCCAGCTGGTTGCACAAGATAGTAGACATTGACACATGATTGGAAAGAAGCTTCACATGGAATTGTCTCTCTTTATCGAAAAGACCCAAAATAATTTGAATGACATTTATGAACCCGAACGACCAGTTACAGCATAACGGACCCATTGACCTTAATTATAAATATATTAGGCGTATCTACGTTATTAGGATAAGGATAGATAATTAAGAGACAGTTCTGTTAAATTTCAGCACAATAACCTCTAACTATGGAAATCGGTAACATAAATATATATATATATATTTATATATATATATAATATTCTATAGTGTGTGTTTTATCCGCTTATGATTTGTGTCTGCGTAGACCTAGAAATAATCTTTCGGTTCCTTTAACGCGTAACACATACACTCGTGAATCCAGGAACAAGAAATTCGACGATCATAGAAGCAGACATGTTGAATTTCTTTGAAATAAAGACTTAATTAGTTGTATATTAATAACGGTTGAGATTGAAAATTATCAATGACTAGCTATGAACCGTAATGCCAATAGTGACAAAAGGTATACGGGTTTCGCGATCCCAGGATAATTAATTTACATAACCCACACAACCTGTTTTTCGTTTTTAGCCGTGTATTGCGTTTTACGTGAAACATATGTATAGCGGGTCTAAGCGTTCCAGCTAACCAAGCATTTCTAATTTGAACTTAGGGTATCCAAGCCTGAAGTCCAACTCAATCCAATTCCACATTGTTTGTGAGGCACCAATGAATCGTTGTGGTTGCCGAACCAAAAACAACGAATGAAAGTGTAATTGATTTCAATTACAATATTCTATAGTGTGTGTTTTATCCGCATATGATTTGTGTCTGCGTAGACCTAGAAATAATCTTTCGGTAACTTTTACGCTTAACACATACACTCGTGAATCTAGGTACAAGAAATTCGACGATCATAGAAGCAGACATGTTGAATTTCTTTGAAATAAAGACTTAATTAGTTGTATAATCAGGTTTAGAATAACGGTTGAGATCGAAAATTATCAATGACTAGCTATGAACCGTAATGCGAATAGTGACACATGGTATACGGGTTTCGCGATCCCATGCCAATTAATTCACATAACCCACACAACCTGTTTTTCGTTTTTAACCGTGTATTGCGTTTTACGTATAACATATGCATAGCGGGTCGAAGCGTTCCAGCTAACCAAGCATTTCTAATTTGAACTTCGGGTATCCAAGCCTGAACTCCAACTCAATCGAATTCCACATTGTTTGTGATGCACCAATGAATCGTTGTGGTTGCCGAACCAAACATAACGAATGAAAGTGTAATTGATTTCAATTGCATGCCTAATATGTGTATTGTACCTTTACCGCATGAATCTTTCCCTTTGTTTCAATCATTTTTTTTATATAAAAAACAGATCATAAAGTAATCATATACACATCTATCCGGTTGTATATATACATTTAGTTAAAATTCAGCCTACAAAATTAAAGATCGTGAAATATGTATTTCATCCAAATGGTCATTGCTTATAGAATAAGTTACGTGTAGTTCAATAAACTTGAGGTTGCTCCAAATTTGACTTTCACAAAAAATTGTTACGAATCTCTATTTACAAATATGTGTAAGATCCTAGTTGATGTTCTTTACAAAAATGCTATATGATAAACAAAGCATCACAAGGCACCGCAACGTGATGCTAGATCAGCAAATACATCTTCACTACATGGAACGGTTAGCCCACCCATTTGATGGTCGTACTCAAACTGTTCCTCCGCTAGTTGCAGTAGTTCTTGAAATTCTGGCCGGCTTAAGAGTGATACGCGAACCAGATATCGTGTTCTCTCTTGTTCGCCAACATAAACAGCAAAATATCCTTTGGGAATGTCCATGGGTGTTGCTGCACTCCTTCCATTTGAGAATGATCGTCTCAGAATCTGTTTTGCTTGCGTGATCCGTGGCATAAAGATGGCCATTTCTATCTGAAGGTTTTGTAGTGTTTCTACAAGAAGGTCGTTGATGGAGAAAAATGACTCGGTAAAAGACTTTTTGGAGTATGGAAGTTGTGGTTGATTTGCTTTGAAATACTGAATTGCTTAAATAGCCAGCTGGTTGCACAAGATAGCAGACAATGACACATGATTGGAAAGAAGCTTCACATGGAATTGTCTCTCTTTATCGAAAAGACCCAAAATAATTTGAATGACATTTATGAACCCAAACGACCTGTTACAATATATATCCTACAGAAAATCCCTTATGGTCCCTGTCTGCTGTTAGATTCCTAATCTTTAATATGTAGGACATTCCGCATTATAACCAAATAACCTATAATGAATTTTTTGTGTGGTTCAAATGTGACCTTTTTAAGGCAAACCTGTCGTAGGAATTTTTTAAAACTCAGCTGACATGGTTACAACATAATGGACCCATTGACCGTAATTATAAATATATTAGGAGTATCTACGTTATTAGGATAAGGACAGATAATTAAGAGACAGTTCTATTAAATTTCAGCACAATAACCTCTAACTATGGAAATCAGCAACATAAATATATATATATATATATATATATATATATATATATATATATATATATATATATATATATATATAAAATATTCAATAGTGTGTGTTTTATCCGCATATGATTTGTGTCTGCCTAGACCTAGAAATAATCTTTCGGTACCTTTAACGCGTAACACATACACTCGTGAATCCAGGTACAAGAAATTCGACGATCATAGAAGCAGACATGTTGAATTTCTTTGAAATAAAGACTTAATTAGTTGTATAATCAGGTTTAGAATAACGGTTGAGATTGAAAATTATCAATGACTAGCTATGAACCGTAATGCCAATAGTGACAAATGGTATACGGGTTTCGCGATCCCTGTCTAATTAATTCACATAACCCACACAACCTGTTTTTTCGTTTATAATCGTGTATTGCGTTTTAGGTAAAACATATGTATACCAGGTCGAAGCGTTCCAGCTAACCAAGCATTTATAATTTGAACTTAGGGTATCCAAGCCTGAACTCCAACTCAATCGAATTCCACATTGTTTTTGATGCACCAATGACTCATTGTGGTTGCCGAACCAAACACAACGAATGAAAGTGTAATTGATTTCAATTGCATGGCTAATATGTGTATTGTACCTTTACCGCACGAATCTTTCCCTTTGTTTCAATCATTTTTTTCTATAAAAAACTGATCCTTAAGTAATCATATACACATCTATCCGGATTTGTATATACATTTGGTTAAAATTCAGCCTACAAAAATTATAGAACGTGAAATATGTACTTCATCCAAATGGTCATTGCTTATAGAATAAGTTATATGTAGTTCAATAAACTTGAGGTTGCTCCAAATTTGAATTTCACAAAAAATTGTTACGAATCTCTATTTACAAATTATTGTAAGATCCTAGTTGATGTTCTTTACCAAAATGTTATATGATAAACAAAGCATCACAAGGCACCGCAACGTGATGCTAGATCAGCAAATACATCTTCACTACATGGAACGTTTAGCCCACCCATTGGATGGTCGTACTCAAACTGTTCCTCCGCCATTTGCAGTAGTTCTTGAAATTCTGGCCGGCTTAAGAGTGATACGCGAACCAGAAATCGTCTTTTCTCTTGTTCGCCGACATAAACAGCAAAATATCCTTTGGGAATGTCCATGGGTGTTGCTGCACTCCTTCCATTTGAGAATGATCATCTCAGAATCTGTTTTGCTTGCGTGATCCGTGGCATAAAGATGGTCATTTCTATCTGAAGGTTTTGTAGTGTTTCTACAAGAAGATCGTTGATGGAGAAAAATGACTCGGTAAAAGACTTTTTGGAGTATGGAAGTTGTGGTTGATTTGCTTTGAAATACTGAATGGCTTAAATAGCCAGCTGGTTGCACAAGATAGTAGACATTGACACATGATTGGAAAGAAGCTTCACATGGAATTGTCTCTCTTTATCGAAAAGACCCAAAATAATTTGAATGACATTTATGAACCCGAACGACCAGTTACAGCATAACGGACCCATTGACCTTAATTATAAATATATTAGGCGTATCTACGTTATTAAGATAAGGATAGATAATTAAGAGACAGTTCTGTTAAATTTCAGCACAATAACCTCTGACTATGGAACGGCAACATAAATAAATATATATATATATATATATATATATATATATATATTTATATATATATAATATTCTATAGTGTGTGTTTTATCCGCTTACGATTTGTGTCTGCATAGACCTAGAATTAATCTTTCGGTACCTTTAACGCGTAACACATACACTCGTGAATCCAGGTACAAGAAATTCGACGATCATAGAAGCAGACATGTTGAATTTCTTTGAAATAAAGACTTAATTAGTTATATAATCAGGTTTAGAATAACGGTTGAGATCGAAAATTATCAATGACTAGCTATGAACCGTAATGCGAATAGTGACAAATGGTATACGGGTTTCGCGATACCATGCTAATTAATTCACATAACCCACAAAACCTGTTTTTCGTTTTTAACCGTGTATTGCGTTTTACGTATAACATATGCATAGCGGGTCGAAGCGTTCCAGCTAACCAAGCATTTCTAATTTGAACTTCGGGTATCCAAGCCTGAACTCCAACTCAATCGAATTCCACATTGTTTGTGATGCACCAATGAATCGTTGTGGTTGCCGAACCAAACATAACGAATGAAAGTGTAATTGATTTCAATTGCATGCCTAATATGTGTATTGTACCTTTACCGCCTGAATCTTTCCCTTTGTTTCAATCATTTTTTTTATATAAAAAACAGATCATAAAGTAATCATATACACATCTATCCGGTTGTATATATACATTTGGTTAAAATTCAGCCTACAAAAATTAAAGATCGTGAAATATGTATTTCATCCAAATGGTCATTGCTTATAGAATAAGTTACGTGTAGTTCAATAAACTTGAGGTTGCTCCAAATTTGACTTTCACAAAAAATTGTTACGAATCTCTATTTACAAATATGTGTAAGATCCTAGTTGATGTTCTTTACAAAAATGCTATATGATAAACAAAGCATCACAAGGCACCGCAACGTGATGCTAGATCAGCAAATACATCTTCACTACATGGAACGGTTAGCCCACCCATTTGATGGTCGTACTCAAACTGTTCCTCCGCTAGTTGCAGTAGTTCTTGAAATTCTGGCCGGCTTAAGAGTGATACGCGAACCAGATATCGTGTTCTCTCTTGTTCGCCAACATAAACAGCAAAATATCCTTTGGGAATGTCCATGGGTGTTGCTGCACTCCTTCCATTTGAGAATGATCGTCTCAGAATCTGTTTTGCTTGCGTGATCCGTGGCATAAAGATGGCCATTTCTATCTGAAGGTTTTGTAGTGTTTCTACAAGAAGGTCGTTGATGGAGAAAAATGACTCGGTAAAAGACTTTTTGGAGTATGGAAGTTGTGGTTGATTTGCTTTGAAATACTGAATTGCTTAAATAGCCAGCTGGTTGCACAAGATAGCAGACAATGACACATGATTGGAAAGAAGCTTCACATGGAATTGTCTCTCTTTATCGAAAAGACCCAAAATAATTTGAATGACATTTATGAACCCAAACGACCTGTTACAATATATATCCTACAGAAAATCCCTTATGGTCCCTGTCTGCTGTTAGATTCCTAATCTTTAATATGTAGGACATTCCGCATTATAACCAAATAACCTATAATGAATTTTTTGTGTGGTTCAAATGTGACCTTTTTATGGTTAGGATTTCACATTTTGGCAAACCTGTCGTAGGAATTTGTTAAAACTCAGCTGATATGGTTACAACATAACGGACCCATTGACCGTAATTATAAATATATTAGGAGTATCTACGTTATTAGGATAAGGACAGATAATTAAGAGACAGTTCTATTAAATTTCAGCACAATAACCTCTAACTATGGAAATCAGCAACATAAATATATATATATATATATATATATATATAATATTCAATAGTGTGTGTTTTATCCGCATATGATTTGTGTCTGCCTAGACCTAGAAATAATCTTTCGGTACCTTTAACGCGTAACACATACACTCGTGAATCCAGGTACAAGAAATTCGACGATCATAGAAGCAGACATGTTGAATTTCTTTGAAATAAAGACTTAATTAGTTGTATAATCAGGTTTAGAATAACGGTTGAGATTGAAAATTATCAATGACTAGCTATGAACCGTAATGCCAATAGTGACAAATGGTATACGGGTTTCGCGATCCCTGTCTAATTAATTCACATAACCCACACAACCTGTTTTTCGTTTATAATCGTGTATTGCGTTTTAGGTAAAACATATGTATACCAGGTCGAAGCGTTCCAGCTAACCAAGCATTTATAATTTGAACTTAGGGTATCCAAGCCTGAACTCCAACTCAATCGAATTCCACATTGTTTTTGATGCACCAATGACTCATTGTGGTTGCCGAACCAAACACAACGAATGAAAGTGTAATTGATTTCAATTGCATGGCTAATATGTGTATTGTACCTTTACCGCACGAATCTTTCCCTTTGTTTCAATCATTTTTTTTCTATAAAAAACTGATCCTTAAGTAATCATATACACATCTATCCGGATTTGTATATACATTTGGTTAAAATTCAGCCTACAAAAATTATAGAACGTGAAATATGTACTTCATCCAAATGGTCATTGCTTATAGAATAAGTTATATGTAGTTCAATAAACTTGAGGTTGCTCCAAATTTGAATTTCACAAAAAATTGTTACGAATCTCTATTTACAAATTATTGTAAGATCCTAGTTGATGTTCTTTACCAAAATGTTATATGATAAACAAAGCATCACAAGGCACCGCAACGTGATGCTAGATCAGCAAATACATCTTCACTACATGGAACGTTTAGCCCACCCATTGGATGGTCGTACTCAAACTGTTCCTCCGCCATTTGCAGTAGTTCTTGAAATTCTGGCCGGCTTAAGAGTGATACGCGAACCAGAAATCGTCTTTTCTCTTGTTCGCCGACATAAACAGCAAAATATCCTTTGGGAATGTCCATGGGTGTTGCTGCACTCCTTCCATTTGAGAATGATCATCTCAGAATCTGTTTTGCTTGCGTGATCCGTGGCATAAAGATGGTCATTTCTATCTGAAGGTTTTGTAGTGTTTCTACAAGAAGATCGTTGATGGAGAAAAATGACTCGGTAAAAGACTTTTTGGAGTATGGAAGTTGTGGTTGATTTGCTTTGAAATACTGAATGGCTTAAATAGCCAGCTGGTTGCACAAGATAGTAGACATTGACACATGATTGGAAAGAAGCTTCACATGGAATTGTCTCTCTTTATCGAAAAGACCCAAAATAATTTGAATGACATTTATGAACCCGAACGACCAGTTACAGCATAACGGACCCATTGACCTTAATTATAAATATATTAGGCGTATCTACGTTATTAAGATAAGGATAGATAATTAAGAGACAGTTCTGTTAAATTTCAGCACAATAACCTCTGACTATGGAACGGCAACATAAATAAATATATATATATATATATATATATATATATATATATTTATATATATATAATATTCTATAGTGTGTGTTTTATCCGCTTACGATTTGTGTCTGCATAGACCTAAAATTAATCTTTCGGTACCCTTAACGCGTAACACATACACTCGTGAATCCAGGTACAAGAAATTCGACGATCATAGAAGCAGACATGTTGAATTTCTTTGAAATAAAGACTTAATTAGTTATATAATCAGGTTTAGAATAACGGTTGAGATCGAAAATTATCAATGACTAGCTATGAACCGTAATGCGAATAGTGACAAATGGTATACGGGTTTCGCGATACCATGCTAATTAATTCACATAACCCACAAAACCTGTTTTTCGTTTTTAACCGTGTATTGCGTTTTACGTATAACATATGCATAGCGGGTCGAAGCGTTCCAGCTAACCAAGCATTTCTAATTTGAACTTCGGGTATCCAAGCCTGAACTCCAACTTAACCGAATTCCACATTGTTTGTGATGCACCAATGAATCGTTGTGGTTGCCGAACCAAACATAACGAATGAAAGTGTAATTGATTTCAATTGCATGCCTAATATGTGTATTGTACTTTTACCGCATGAATCTTTCCCTTTGTTCAATCATTTTTTTATATAAAAAACAGATCCTAAAGTAATCATATACACATCTATCCGGTTTTATATATACATTAGGTTAAAATTCAGCCTACAAAAATTAAAGATCGTGAAATATGTATTTCATCCAAATGGTCATTGCTTATAAAATAAGTTACGTGTAGTTCAATAAACTTGAGGTTGCTCCAAATTTGACTTTCACAAAAAATTGTTACGAATCTCTATTTACAAATATGTGTAAGATCCTAGTTGATGTTCTTTACAAAAATGCTATATGACAAACAAAGCATCACAAGGCACCGCAACGTGATGCTAGATCAGCAAATACATCTTCACTACATGGAACGGTTAGCCCACCCATTGGATGGTCGTACTCAAACTGTTCCTCCGCCAGTTGCAGTAGTTCTTGAAATTCTGGCCGGCTTAAGAGTGATACGCGAACCAGATATCGTGTTCTCTCTTGTTCGCCGACATAAACAGCAAAATATCCTTTGGGAATGTCCATGGGTGTTGCTGCACTCCTTCCATTTGAGAATGATCGTCTCAGAATCTGTTTTGCTTGCGTGATCCGTGGCATAAAGATGGCCATTTCGATCTGAAGGTTTTGTAGTGTTTCTACAAGAAGGTCGTTGATGGAGAAAAATGACTCGGTAAAAGACTTTTTGGAGTATGGAAGTTGTGGTTGATTTGCTTTGAAATACTGAATTTCTTAAATAGCCATCTGGTTGCACAAGATAGCAGACAATGACACATGATTGGAAAGAAGCTTCACATGGAATTGTCTCTCTTTATCGAAAAGACCCAAAATAATTTGAATGACATTTATGAACCCAAACGACCTGTTACAATATATATCCTACAGAAAATCCCTTATGGTCCCTGTCTGCTGTTAGATTCCTAATCTTTAATATGTAGGACATTCCGCATTATAACCAAATAACCTATAATGAATTTTTTGTGTGGTTCAAATGTGACCTGTTTAAGGCTAGGATTTCACATTTTGGCAAACCTGTCGTAGGAATTTTTTAAAACTCAGCTGACATGGTTACAACATAATGGACCCATTGACCGTAATTATAAATATATTAGGAGTATCTACGTTATTAGGACAAGGACAGATAATTAAGAGACAGTTCTATTAAATTTCAGCACAATAACCTCTAACTATGGAAATCAGCAACATAAATATATATATATATAATATTAAATAGTGTGTGTTTTATCCGCATATGATTTGTGTCTGCCTAGACCTAGAAATAATCTTTCGGTACCTTTAACGCGTAACACATACACTCGTGAATCCAGGTACAAGAAATTCGACGATCATAGAAGCAGACATGTTGAATTTCTTTGAAATAAAGACTTAATTAGTTGTATAATCAGGTTTAGAATAACGGTTGAGATTGAAAATTATCAATGACTAGCTATGAACCGTAATGCCAATAGTGACAAATGGTATACGGGTTTCGCGATCCCTGTCTAATTAATTCACATAACCCACACAACTTGTTTTTCGTTTTTAATCGTGTATTGCGTTTTAGGTAAAACATATGTATATCTGGTCGAAGCGTTCCAGCTAACCAAGCATTTATAATTTGAACTTAGGGTATCCAAGCCTGAACTCCAACTCAATCGAATTCCACATTGTTTTTGATGCACCAATGAATCATTGTGGTTGCCGAACCAAACACAACGAATGAAAGTGTAATTGATTTCAATTGCATGGCTAATATGTGTATTGTACCTTTACCGCACGAATCTTTCCCTTTGTTTCAATCATTTTTTTCTATAAAAAACTGATCCTTAAGTAATCATATACACATCTATCCGGATTTGTATATACATTTGGTTAAAATTCAGCCTAAAAAAATTATAGTACGTGAAATAAAGATTGCCATTTCTATCTGAAGGTTTTGTAGTGTTTCTACAAGAAGGTCGTTGATGGAGAAAAATGACTCGGTAAAAGACATTTTGGAGTATGGAAGTTGTGGTTGATTTGCTTTGAAATACTGAATTGCTTAAATAGCCATCTGGTTGCACAAGATAGCAGACAATGACACATGATTGGAAAGAAGCTTCACATGGAATTGTCTCTCTTCATCGAAAAGACCCAAAATAATTTGAATGACATTTATGAACCCAAACGACCTGTTACAATATATATCCTACATAAAATCCCTTATGGTCCCTGTCTGCTGTTAGATTCCTAATCTTTAATATGTAGGACATTCCGCATTATAACCAAATAACCTATAATGAATTTTTTGTGTGGTTCAAATGTGACCTGTTTAAGGCTAGGATTTCACATTTTGGAAAACTTGTCGTCGGAATTTGTTAAAAGTCAGCTGACATGGTTACAACATAACGGACCCATTGACCTTAATTATAAATATATTAGGAGGATCTACGTTATTAGGATAAGGACAGATAATTAAGAGACAGTTCTATTAAATTTTAGCACAATAACCTCTAACTATGGAAATCAGCAACATAAAAATATATATATAATATTCTATAGTGTGTGTTTTATCCGCATATGATTTGTGTCTGCCTTGACCTAGAAATAATCTTTCGGTACCTTTAACGTGTAACACATACACTCGTGAATCCAGGTACAAGAAATTCGACGATCATTGAAGCAGACATGTTGAATTTCTTTGAAATAAAGACTTAATTAGTTGTATAATCAGGTTTAGAATAACGGTTGAGATCGAAAATTATCAATGACTAGCTATGAACCGTAATGCCAATAGTGACAAATTCGCATACGGGTTTCGCGATCCCAGGCTAATTATTTCACAAAACTCACACAACCTGTTTTTCGTTTTAACCGTGTATTGCGTTTTACGTAAAACATATGTATAGCGGGTCGAAGCGTTCCAGCTAACCAAGCAATTCTAATTTGAACTTAGGGTATCCAAGCCTGAACTCCAACTCAATCGAATTCCACGTTGTTTTTGATGCACCAATGAATCGTTGTGGTTGCCGAACAAAACACAACGAATGAAAGTGTAATTGATTTCAATTACATGGCTAATATGTGTATTGAACCTTTACCGCACGAATCTTTCCCTTTGTTTCAATCATTTTTTTCTATAAAAAACTGATCCTTAAGTAATCATATACACATCTATCCGGATTTGTATATACATTTGGTTAAAATTCAGCCTACAAAAATTATAGAACGTGAAATATGTATTTCATCCAAATGGTTATTGCTTATAGAATAAGTTATAGTAGATCAATAAACTTGAGGTTGCTCCCAATTTGTATTTCACAAAAAATTGTTACGAATATCTATTTAAAAATATGTGTAAGATCCTAGTTTATGTTATTTACAAAAATGCTATATGATAAATAAAGTATCACAAGGCACCGAAACGTGATGCTAGGTCAGCAAATACATCTTCACTACATGGAATGGTTAGCCCACCCATTGGATGGTCGTACTCAAACTGTTCCTCCGCCAGTTGCAGTAGTTCTTGAAATTCAGGCCGGCTTAAGAGTGATACGCGGACCAAAAATCGTCTTTTCTCTTGTTCGCCGACATAAACAGAAAAATATCCTTTGGGAATGTACGTGGGTGTTGCTGCACTCCTTCCATTTGAGAATGATCGTCTCAGAATCTGTTTTGCTTGTGTGATCCGTGGCATAAAGATGGCCATTTCTATGTGAAGGTTTAGTAGTGTTTCTACAAGAAGGTCGCTGATGGAGAAAAATGAGTCGGTAAAAGAATTTTTGGAGTATGGAATTTGTGGTTGATTTGCTTTGAAATACCGAATGGCTTAAATAGCCAGCTAGTTGCACAA
The DNA here is from genome assembly GCF_021521415.1 of Bidens hawaiensis. Lineage (NCBI taxonomy): Eukaryota > Viridiplantae > Streptophyta > Magnoliopsida > Asterales > Asteraceae > Bidens > Bidens hawaiensis. Next base: position 188,058 of record NW_027492914.1, read on the forward strand.
GATAGTAGACAATGACACATGATTGGAAAGAAGCTTCACATGGAATTGTCTCTCTTCATCCCAAAATAATTTGAATGACATTTATGAACCCAAACGACCTGTTACAATATATATCCAACAGGAAATACCTTATGGTCCCTGTGTGCTGTTAGATGCCTAATCTTTAATATGTAGGACATTCCGCATTATAACCAAATAACCTATGATGAATTTTTTGTGTGGTTCAAATGTGACCTGTTTAAGGCTAGGATTTCACATTTTGGAAAACCTGTCATAGGAATTTGTTAAAACTAAGCTGATATGTTTACAACATAACGAAACCATTGACCTTAATTATAAATATATTAGGAGTATCTACGTTATTAGGATAAGGACAGATAATTAAGAGACAGTTCTATTAAATTTTAGCACAATAACCTCTAACTATGGAAATCAGCAACATAAAAATATATATATAATATTCTATAGTGTGTGTTTTATCCGCATATGATTTGTGTCTCGTAGACCTAGAAATAATCTTTCGTACCTTTAACGCGTAACACATACACTCGTGAATCCAGGTACAAGAAATTCGACGATCATAGAAGCAGACATGTTGAATTTCTTTGAAATAAAGACTTAATTAGTTGTATAATCAGGTTTAGAATAACGGTTGAGATTGAAAATTATCAATGACTAGCTATGAACCGTAATGCCAATAGTGACAAATTCGCATACGGGTTTCGCGATCCCAGGCTAATTATTTCACATAACTCGCACAACCTGTTTTTCGTTTTTAACCGTGTATTGCGTTTTACGTAAAACATATGTATAGCGGGTCGAAGAGTTCCAGCTAACCAAGCAATTCTAATTTGAACTTAGGATATCCAAGCCTGAACTCCAACTCAATCGAATTCCACATTGTTTGTGAGGCACAAATGAATCGTTTTGGTTGCCGAACCAAACACAACGAATGAAAGTGTAATTGATTTCAATTGCATGCCTAATATGTGTATTGTACCTTTACCGCATGAATCTTTCCCTTTGTTTCAATCATTTTTTTTATATAAAAAACAGATCCTAAAGTAATCATATACACATCTATCCGGTTTTATATATACATTTGGTTAAAATTCAGCCTACAAAAATTAAAGATCGTGAAATATGTATTTCATCCAAATGGTCATTGCTTATAGAATAAGTTATATGTAGTTCAATAAACTTGAGGTTGCTCCAAATTTGAATTTCACAAAAAATTGTTACCAATCTCTATTTACAAATATGTGTAAGATCCTAGTTGATGTTCTTTACAAAAATGTTATATGATAAACAAAGCATCACAAGGCACCGCAACGTGATGCTAGATCAGCAAATACGTCTTCACTAACAGTTAGCCCACCCATTGGATGGTCGTACTCAAACTGTTCCTCCGCCAGTTGCAGTAGTTCTTGAAATTCTGGCCGACTTAATAGTGATACGCGAACCAGAAATCGTGTTTTCTCTTGTTCGCCGACATAAACAGCAAAATATCCTTTGGAAATGTCCATGGGTGTTGCTGCACACCTTCCATTTGAGAATGATCGTCTCAGAATCTGTTTTGCTTGCGTGATCCGTGGCATAAAGATGGCCATTTCTATCTGAAGGTTTTGTAGTGTTTCTACAAGAAGGTCGTTGATGGAGAAAAATGACTCGGTAAAACACTTTTTGGAGTATGGTAGTTGTGGTTGATTTGCTTTGAAATACTGAATGGCTTAAATAGCCAGCTGGTTGCACAAGATAGTAGACATTGACACATGATTGGAAAGAAGCTTGTAACACCCCGTAACCGCAGCGGAAACGTAAACGGGATGCAACAGACACCTCTGATATCAACCACATTGTTTATAAAGAAAACTGAATACATTAATATACTTCAAATTACATTATCTCGTATTTCATTACCGTCTAGGTGATGCACACATCATACAATACGATACATAATTCTATTTATTATAATGTATCCTAACATCTCGCACGCAAATCTTATACACATCAAGCACTTAGCACGTAAGCAATCACTTCATCTTAATCGTACCTGAAAAGCATGTGAGAAAACGGGTCAACTACGAATAGTTGGTGAGTTTCACAATTCGAGTAAACCATGATAAATCAATATCAAAATATAATATTATCGATGTAATTATGCTGAGCCCACGAGTGAAACCTCTGACTATCCACACACAACCCCGTGGCATACTCCGCCCACGAACCTGCCCCAAACCGCTATGTCTAACATTACATAGCAAAATATATAACAACAAAATAGACATGTGCAACTGGCTGAGAAACATCAGCAAATCCATGCCGGACCAGTTGGGTTTGTCAGACCAATAGTACTATCCACACTCTACCGGCTTTCAGTTAATCACTCGTGTTCCGGGGCCTTAGAATGTTAGCAACTCAGACAATTACCATCTTAGTACATTTCCGTACGATTCCCGTACAATAAAATATATATAAATCCACGCAAATCAATGCGTTCAGTATGTACTTAAACATTTCAGTAGTAACATGCTTCCGCCCCGAGAAGATATTTAAAAACAATTCAGAAAAAGGGGCTCGTGAAACTCACCTTAGCACATGCAAGCAGGTAACAACAATCATTATCAGTTAACACGTCCAATCTGTAATATGATCCCTACGATCGTTATTATACAATTATTGTTTATATAATCTTTAACCGTATCAACCGGTACATCTGGGGACACTGTTAACCCAGTACTGTACCCACTCCGGGGACAATGTTAACCAAGAAACACTTCTAGGGACATCTGGGACACTGTTAACCCAGTACTGTACCCATTCCGGGGGCAATGTTAACCCAGAAACACTTCTCCGGACTCAGATTGTCATATCGTTTAGAGTTCACTAGTCAAATTTCTATTAGTCGTTTTTCCCGTTTTGCGTGCCTAGCACGGTTATCCGTTTTTACGTTTAAAAAATGAGTTTGGTCACACACGACCCGGAAATAGTTGTTGACTGATAATTTAATTAAATTTGTGAAATTAGAGCTCGGTTTAGACGCCCCGATTGGCCGCGGGACCCGTTTCCGTCTTTGGTGCACCGGAAACTGTTTTATCGGATAAAATTACCCAAATCATCCGAATTATTTTCGGATGATTTATTTTTACTTGTTTAACTCAGTTATATGAAAATAGTTCATTTTTCAGGGTTTTTATACACCAGTCAGCTCGTCCACCCGAACTTTGCTGGTTTACGCGTTTTATATTACAAAAGTTCACTTTTATTCCAAATAAATATTCGTTCATCCTCGGATCTTGAGATTTTGCACAAATCACTTTTTGACAGTGGGGAATTTTATAAAAATATTTCCAGAATTAATTTTTATATTTAAAATATATTTATCTATTTTTAAACACTATTTAAACGCTAAATATGTCGTAAATACCAAACGACCTTAGAAAAATCCCAAATTTTTCCTGGATGACCCCTGCCATCCACATAGTCCCCTGTAATTTTTCCAGAACCAAAATCTCTTTTTACATGCCATTTTCGCTAAAACCGAGCTAGAAAACCCTAGAACTCGTTTAACCGAAAAGCCTACTTAGACTTCTCCAACTGACCTAAAATTTTTTATGTGACTTATAAATGTTATAAAAAGCTTATCTGGAATTTTCCAGAATTTTTCATGATATTTAACTATTTTTCACCATTTTTAGCCAAAACCGAGCATTAAATTCACCAAATATTCATCCTTTGTCCAAAAATTACCAAAAATTCACAGAACTCATATTTTCATGTATTTAACACCTCTGTAAAATTTCATGACCTAACTCTAAACCATCCACAATCTGTCCAAAAATCCATAATCGAACATAAACCGAATATACCTTTTGTTTTCCGCCCCTACAAGCTACACACTCGTCTTTCCGTCTTATTTACCACTAAATACAGAACCTACAACCAACGTACCACAATACCAAGCAAGTTACACTCACAATCAAGCCTCTTACACTATAGTTTCGGCTATTGTTTCAAAACTAAAGTTTAAACCGTAAAAATTCGTTTTTGGTTCGTTTAACTCCTTTCTTGGACCAAGATCCCTTGTATAACCCGTATACATCACTTGATCATGCAAGAATCGGTTTTCATCTTTGAAACCTCATTTTCTTGCAAATAAACTTAAGAAACGAAGATGGAAACGTAAATATCTCGATCTTTACCTCGTTGTTCTTGCTACAAAATCTCGGTTTTAGATCATGAAGTTGAGAGAGAAGGAAGATTTGTTGAATGTGTTTGTGAAAAAAAATAAGGAGGAGGGGTTATCCCCCTCCCTTATCCGATCGGACCACTCAAGGGGGGTGGGGTGGGACCCACCTCTCCATTTTTAGCCATTCATTCAGATTTCTGTAATCTGGATAATGTTTTGGATAATCTGGTTCAGTTCGTTTTTCGGTTAAATGTTTAATTCGGCTTAAAACGAGGCTAAAACGGTCGTTTTCGGCTTAAAAATGAAATTTATATAAAACCGATTTAAAAACTTTAAAAACTTAAACCATGACATTTATTAACTTAAAACACCATATCATTAATAATTGTGCATCTTTTTCGGCTTGATCGATCGTCTCTTGCTTGGTTTGGTATTAAAGGTTTCGCTTAACGTACCGAAGTACCATTAAATCGAAAATTCTTTTTCTGAGCTTTAATTCACTTATTCCGAAGCTTTAATACTTCGTAAACATCACTAAATATCATATATCTCGTCTATAATGTAATCCTCGATTCGTTCGGGTTTCAATAACTATCGATCGATTAATCGCATATTTATTACGATGAATTATATATTCACGTACAATCAATACAGTGAACCATGTATTCTCGTATAATTACTATGGTAATTCATGTACCTGACATTAAATATAACGTAACTATTGTCTACCGGTTTCGTCGGAATTGTTACATTCTCCCCCGTTAAGAAATTTCGTCCTCGAAATTTTACACGCCCACTGTCCCCTTCCGAGAGAAAGGTGGGGGTTTTTCCTTCAGAATTCACCCTCGCGTTACGAGGTATAATCTGGTCCTTGCTGTGAATTCCACTTAATCTTAATCAATAAAGCTTGGTGTGTCCAAACTGCTTAGTTTTCCCGTCTACTATCTCTACGGAATTATTTATGATATCAAGCATGTCTTCTATGAGTACCTCCATTACTGGTACTTTCGTTGCCTCATCGCTTAGGTACTTTTCAATCCGTATACATGGCAAAACGTCATGTATAGTACTTAGCCCCTGGAGTACTTTAATCGATAAACTAAATGACCAATCATGGAGATAGTCTCATGAGGTCCAATATATTAAGGAGCTATTTTCGGTTTTGCCAAACCTCATATCACCTCTCTAAGGTGATGCCTTAAAAATGCCTTGTCACCTCTTTCCAGTGCCAATGGTTTCCTATGAATGTTGGCATAAATCCTTTGCCAATCTCGTGCTGCTTTCAACTTATCTTAAATATTATAAATCTGATTGGTTGTTTCTCGAATCAATTCGAATCCTATGGCTTGATTGACGCTCATTTTCAATTTAACAAATTGGTGATAATTACTTCACCCATAGAAAGCTTCAAGCTCTCGATGCTTTCTTCCCCGCCTTCCAATAATGGAAGTAGGATGACTATTTCGATCTGAAATAATTGAAAATGGTACTCCACGACGAGATACCATTTCACCATCATGAATTTGGGGAGAATTCATTGTGGTAATCGTCCTAGATTGGGATGTAATGCGAGGATTGGTTAATCGATCCGCGATTACCCAATTTACCTCATGCCTTTGATATATCTTGGGAATTTGCGTCCCGAAATCCATTGTAATTTATTCCCACTATCATTGGCGAATTTTTCTGTCGTTGTGGCGTTCCCTAGGGTTTTCGGTGTGCAGTCTTATTCTTGCATAACTTAAATATTCACCAACATACGTAACCATATCTTTCTCCAAACTCGGCCATTAATAAAATCCTTTCAGATATTCATATCATCAATAGTCCAATCCGATCCCGGATGTATGGAATATTTCGATCTATGCGCTTCGTCCATGATTAAATTACGAAGGTCATGGAGGGTCGGAATCCAAACCCGATTTTTGAAATAGAGAATTTCGTCCACGCGCTGTTCGAAATTCTTCTCATTGCCGTAAAGTCCCTCCTTTTCCAATTATTCCTCTTTCAACGCCTCACGTTGAGCGACTCGCATCAGGTCCGAAAGGTTCGACTGGACTATCATCCCCAGCGCTCGCACTCGCAATGGCTTAACCCGATCTTTCCTACTCAAGGCATCGGCTACGACGTTAGCCTTGCCGGGGTGGTAACGGATGTCACAGTCATAATCGCTTAACAACTCGACCCATCTTCGTTGAATATGAGACAGCGGTCTCTTATCATCTATAAAATTTGTACATTTGCGTCGTATAAAGGATTATGAGTTGGGTAATGCTAAAAAAATTCTTCAATAAACCGCTGATTGTCTCCGGCTAGTCCTAAAAGTTGGTGCATTTCCTTTGGCGCCTTGGGTGACTGCCAATTTTAATGGTTTCTACCTTACTCGGATCAACGTGTATTCCTTGATGGTTTACAACGTGACCGAGGAATTGCACTTCTTGTAACCAGAAGTTACACTTGGGGAATTTTGCATACAACTTCTCCTGATTCAGAAGTTCTAAAATTATTCTTAAGTGTTGCTCGTGCTCCTCTTTACTTTTCGAGTAGTTCAAAATATCGTCAATAAACACGATGACGAATTTGTCGAGGTAGGGTTTACAGACTCGATTCATGAGGTCCATGAACATTGCCGGCGCATTTGTTAGCCCGAACGGCATAAATAAGAATTTATAATGGCCGTAACGAGTCCGAAACGCTGTTGTTGCAACGTCCTCCTCTTGGATTTTTCATTTGGTGATAACTATATCTAAGATCAATTTTCTAAAAATAAATCGCCCCTTGCAGTTGGTTAAATAGATCATTTACTTCGAAGAAGTGAATACCTATTCTTGATCGTCACTTTATTCAATTCTCCCTAATCAATACATATCCTAACACTTCCGTCCTTCATTTCCCAAATAACTCTGGTGCACCCCATGGTGACTAACCAGATCGTATAAAACCTTATCCAATAATTCTTGCATTTCAGTTGGTGCAAGTCGGTAAGATGCTTTAGCAACAGGGCCAGCTTGAGGTATTAAATCGATTCTGAATTCGACCTGTCGGGTTGGCGGTAATCTAGGAAGTTCTTCTGGGAAAACTTGTGGAAATTTACGTATCACCGAAACATCCTCTATATGTTTTCTTTTAAATACTTTTCTCTGTATCTAATCGCTTCATCGTCCCGAAAGAGAGCTTCTAATCATCTTCTTTTCATATTTGATTTCAGCTTCATGTTGAGTTAGCCAATCCATGTTAACTATTACGTCGAAACTTCTTAACTTTACTGGTCTTAGGTCAATAAGGAAAGGTTAATCGTTCAGAATAATAGGACAATTCCGAACAATTTAGTTAACAATTAGGGATTTACCGTTAGCGATTCTATAGTATAAGGTTCTATAGTTTCACTAATCGGTATCTTTCCAAATGATAGGAGGTTAACAGGAACTAACTTCTATTGATGACCGTAAAAGTATCACTGAAGCCTATTGATTTAAAACTACAACATACTTAATACCACCTTTGGATCATGACGTGCTTTATTCGAATTACTAACAAAAGCACGGCTCCTTGCTTGATCAGAGGTTGATGCTTGTCATGAGGTTCGTCTTCCAACGACACCTTGGTTCAACTTTGGGCAATTTCTCTTGAAACGTTCTGTACTGCCACATTCATAGCAAGTACAACTGTTTGGCATAATTTGATTTCTTTGGATGGGTTGTTATTGAAGCTGTTGGGTTCGGAGTGGCTGTACACGAATGGGTTGGGGTTGCCGGTTCACATGGCTTCAATTGGTTCTACAATTGGGGCATTACGTCCATCTTTACCACACCTGTGGCCTACTATCACTCGACATTCTTCTTCATGCCGATAACCATATTTTCCACATTTAGGGAAGGAACCATCATGCGGTTCATGTTTTCACACCAGAACTAGTCTTAGTATAATTCTGGGTTGTAGGACATACCTGCTTATTCAAAAGCCCATCTTGCACTATACCTTTATCATTTCTCTTCTTTAACACTCGACGTCTCACCTAACGTCCTTCCAGTCCGCTTCCCATGGAGTCAAATATATCAATGCTGGCTTGTGACACAACCCTTCCAAAGGTTGTATATTCTACAGGATTGACTATACTCCTTAACGATGGAGTTAGTCACTAATATAGCGCTCACTTCGCTTAGTTTCAGGATTAACTAGCCATGTTACCAGACATGACAATTCCTTCAAACGATTAGCGTGTTCTAAGTGATCAGCACACAACATTTCTATCTTCCATAGCTCAGTTTCCAATCTCTGAACTTAATTACTCGAATAAAAGTGCTCTAGCACAAGAATTTTAAATTCTGACCATATCATCTGAGTAAAAATTTTCTAACTATAATTTCGTACCATCGTGTTCCATCACGATACAACATAATCTACCAACATATCTGTAGCATATTTCACTACACAATGTTCTGGACTCTTACCAATATCCTTAACCATTTCGATCTTTTCTATCCCCTCGCGAATCTATTCCTCCCTCTACCATCAGCAAACTATTAATAATTTCCTTAACACAATCAACAAACATATCCTTCATACCGGATCTAATTCATTACGACTACTATTCATGTTTAGTTTATAACTAATACTTGTAGTCATAATAGTATTCGGTGGAAAATTATCACTCTTAGTAATACCACTAAGAATTGAAATATTCATATTCATGTGATTGCTCGATCTATAATTCTGCGATCACATTTGCATCAACACTAGCAGTGATCTGTGATACGACATTCGGTATCATCATCTGCTATCTTTGAGCAATCAACTGAATCATATCAATCTCCATCATTGGAGTTACTCCCTTTATGTCATTCTGCCGTACTCATCCCGTACGCAGTAATCAATATTAATCTCACCGTATAACTCGTTACCAGCTCAATCATAACAACAGGTACACATACACACCAAATATTATCATACATATTACACATACCAGTATCTAGTATATATGTCCCACAAATATAATAGCATATGGACTTAACCTAACGTCGGTTAACGTTTAAGTATGTTTCATAATTCTTGTCACCAACTGACATATAGATCTTTCTCAACAAAGATTAATGTTTAATATACTTGATTTCAATATCCTTCTGCATGACAGCATAACCGATACATGCTCACCGTGAGCACCAAACGATTACGAACCACGGAGTTATAATATCCGTGTCTATTTGTATATCCGGCATACACGGTATACCACCTACGAACGAACAACCAACTATGTCATAATGATTCCAACACCTCTTTGTGTATGGGTAATCATTCTATTCGAGTATTCATGGGTATAGGCATCTAACGGATGTAAGGATAACATAGGGAGTTGCAAGGTTCAAGGTAATCGCGCAACCCATGTTGCCTTCAAATATTATCAATTACTATTATGGGAAACTCTATCACTTGCTCAGTCAATGTCCTCAGGCGTTCTAGGTTCACTAAAATCGGTAATTCTCGATCTGGAGGTGGTATGTCTCATATGTTTGAGAGTGAGAAACACACATACATATTTCTATATATTATTTTTTTTATCTGCTCGTTTATCATCAAATTTATTATTATTATTATTATTATTATTATTTTATTTTATTTTATTTATTTATTTATTTATTTTTACCTTAATGGAATAAGAATGGGTTCAGGTACAGGTCTGTCCGTACGTGAGGGTCGGCGGTTCGGGTGAACATAGGGGGTTATTAGGATATACGGTACCGGTGTTGGTAGGGTAAGGGATTTATCAATTTTGGTTGAGAGTGATGGTTACTAGATATTTCTGGTTAATGTCAAACGGGAGATCTAACTTGGTACTATCATAACTATGGTCCAATAAGTCAGACTTATCATCAACCGATGCTCTAGGAATTTCAGCATCCTCGGTACTTTTATTATTTCATCCCCCGGTTCCTTATCCGGGTCCTATTTCTCAATACATGTACCCACAAGATATGTACATACATATATATACACATTAGCATGCATAAATAATATTATATACTTTACACATATGTTGCCATTTTTACCTATTAATGTTCTCCGTGACTTCCCATGAATCCCTCGTGCGGACAAGTCTGTTATTATGTTCCGGACCATAATAACTCACTTGTCCATCCAAGTTCATCCAGATCTCGTCACTATAAATTATTAGTTGATATTCAGATCCTATAATACTTGAGTTACTGGTTATATTTTAGGTATCTTTTAAAGACATCCTAATTCTTTATAACCAATGGCTCTGATACCAACTTCTGTAACACCCCGTAACCGCAGCGGAAACGTAAACGGGATGCAACAGACACCTCTGATATCAACCACATTGTTTATAAAGAAAACTGAATACATTAATATACTTCAAATTACATTATCTCGTATTTCATTACCGTCTAGGTGATACACACATCATACGATACGATACATAATTCTATTTATTATAATGTATCCTAACATCTCGCACGCAAATCTTACACACATCAAGCACTTAGCACGTAAGCAATCACTTCATCTTAATCGTACCTGAAAAGCATGTGAGAAAACGGGTCAACTACGAATAGTTGGTGAGTTTCACAATTCGAGTAAACCATGATAAATCAATATCAAAATATAATATTATCGATGTAATTATGCTGAGCCCACGAGTGAAACCTCTGACTATCCACACACAACCCCGTGGCATACTCCGCCCACGAACCTGCCCCAACCGCTATGTCTAACATTACATAGCAAAATATATAACAACAAAATAGACATGTGCAACTGGCTGGTAAACATCAGCAAATCCATGCCGGACCAGTTGGGTTTGTCAGACCAATAGTACTATCCACACTCTACCGGCTTTTAGTTAATCACTCATGTTCCGGGGCCTTAGAATGTTAGCAACTCAGACAATTACCATCTTAGTACATTTCCGTACAATTCCCGTACAATAAAATATATATAAATCCACGCAAATCAATGCGTTCAGTATGTACTTAAACATTTCAGTAGTAACATGCTTCCGCCCCGAGAAGATATTTAAAAACAATTCAGAAAAAAGGGCTCGTGAAACTCACCTTAGCACATGCAAGCAGGTAACAACAATCATTATCAGTTAACACGTCCAATCTTTAATATGATCCCTACGATCGTTATTATACAATTATTGTTTATATAATCTTTAACCGTATCAACCGGTACATCTGGGGACACTGTTAACCCAGTACTGTACCCATTCCGGGGGCAATGTTAACCAGAAACACTTCTAGGGACATCTGGGGACACTGTTAACCAGCACTGTACCCATTCCGGGGGCAATTTTAACCTAGAAACACTTCTCCGGACTCAGATTGTGATATCGTTTAGAGTTCACTAGTCAAATTTCTATTAGTCGTTTTTCCCGTTTTGCGTGCCTAGCACGTTATCCGTTTTTACGTTTCAAAAATGAGTTTGGTCACACACGCCCGGAAATAGTTGTTGACTGATAATTTAATTAAAGTTGTGAAATTAGAGCTCGGTTTAGACGCCCCGATTGGCCGCGGGACCCGTTTCCGTCTTTGGTGCACCGGAAACTGTTTTATCGGATAAAATTACCCAAATCATCCGAATTATTTTCGGATGATTTATTTTTACTTGTTTAACTCAGTTATATGAAAATAGTTCATTTTTCAGGGTTTTTATACACCAGTCAGCTCGTCCACCCGAACTTTGCTGGTTTACGCGTTTTATATTATAAAAGTTCACTTTTATTCCAAATAAATATCCGTTCATCCTCGGATCTTGAGATTTTGCACAAATCACTTTTTGACAGTGGGGAATTTTATAAAAATATTTCCAGAATTAATTTTTATATTTAAAATATATTTATCTATTTTTAAACACTATTTAAACGCTAAATATGTCGTAAATACCAAACGACCTTAGAAAAATCCCAAATTTTTCCTGGATGACCCCTGCCATCCACATAGTCCCCTGTAATTTTTCCAGAACCAAAATCTCTTTTTACATGCCATTTTCACTAAAACCGAGCTAGAAAACCCTAGAACTCGTTTAACCGAAAAGCCTACTTAGACTTCTCCAACTGACCTAAAATTTTGTGTGTGACTTATAAATGTTATAAAAAGCTTATCTGGAATTTTCCAGAATTTTTCATGATATTTAACTATTTTTCACCATTTTTAGCCAAAACCGAGCATTAAATTCACCAAATATTCATCCTTTGTCCAAAAATTACCAAAAATTCACAGAACTCATATTTTCATGTATTTAACACCTCTGTAAAATTTCATGACCTAACTCTAAACCATCCACAATCTGTCCAAAAATCCATAATCGAACATAAACCGAATATACCTTTTGTTTTCCGCCCCTACAAGCTACACACTCGTCTTTCCGTCTTATTTACCACTAAATACAGAACCTACAACCAACGTACCACAATACCAAGCAAGTTACACTCACAATCAAGCCTCTTACACTATAGTTTCGGTTATTGTTTCAAAACTAAAGTTTAAACCGTAAAAATTCGTTTTTGGTTCGTTTAACTCCTTTCTTGGACCAAGATCCCTTGTATAACCCGTATACATCACTTGATCATGCAAGAATCGGTTTTCATCTTTGAAACCTCATTTTCTTGCAAATAAACTTAAGAAACGAAGATGGAAACGTAAATATCTCGATCTTTACCTCGTTGTTCTTGCTACAAAATCTCGGTTTTAGATCATGAAGTTGAGAGAGAAGGAAGATTTGTTGAATGTGTTTGTGAAAAAAAATAAGGAGGAGGGGTTATCCCCCTCCCTTATCCGATCGGACCACTCAAGGGGGGTGGGGTGGGACCCACCTCTCCATTTTTAGCCATTCATTCAGATTTCTGTAATCTGGATAATGTTTTGGATAATCTGATTCAGTTCGTTTTTCGGTTAAATGTTTAATTCGGCTTAAAACGAGGCTAAAACGGTCGTTTTCGGCTTAAAAATGAAATTTATATAAAACCGATTTAAAAACTTTAAAAACTTAAACCATGACATTTATTAACTTAAAACACCATATCATTAATAATTGTGCATCTTTTTCGGCTTGATCGATCGTCTCTTGCTTGGTTTGGTATTAAAGGTTTCGCTTAACGCACCAAAGTACCATTAAATCGAAAATTCTTTTTCTGAGCTTTAATTCACTTATCCCGAAGCTTTAATACTTCGTAAACATCACTAAATATCATATATCTCGTCTATAATGTAATCCTCGATTCGTTCGGGTTTCAATAACTATCGATCGATTAATCGCATATTTAATACGATGATATATTCACGTACAATCAATACAACGAACCATGTATTCTCGTATAATTACTATGGTAATTTATGTACCCGACATTAAATATAACGTAACTATTTTCTACCGGTTAAGGTATACCTGGTTTCGTCGGAATTGTTACAAAGCTTCACATGGAATTGTCTCTCTTTATCGAAAAGACCCAAAATAATTTAAATGACATTTATGAACCCGAACGACCTGTTACAATATATATCCTACAGGAAATCCCTTATGTTCCGTGTCTGATGTTAGATGCCTAATCTTTAATATGTAGGACATTCCGCATTATAACCAAATAACCTATAATGATTTTTTTGTGTGGTTCAAATGTGACCTGTTTAAGGCTAGGATTTCACATTTTGGCAAACCTGTCGTGGCAATTCGTTAAAACTCAGCTGACATGGTTACAACATAACGGACCCATTGACCTTAATTATAAATATATTAGGAGTATCTACGTTATTAGGATAAGGACAGATAATTAAGAGACAGTTCTATTAAATTTTAGCACAATAACCTCTAACTATGGAAATCAGCAACATAAAAATATATATATATAATATTCAATAGTGTGTATTTTATCCGCATATGATTTGTGTCTGCATAGACCTAGAAATAATCTTACGGTACCTTTAACGCGTAACACATACACTCGTGAATCCAGGTACAAGAAATTCGACGATCATAGAAGCAGACATGTTGAAATTATTTGAAATAAAGACTTAATTAGTTGTATAATCAGGTTTAGAATAACGGTTGAGATCGAAAATTATCAATGAATAGCTATGAACCGTAATGCCAATAGTGACAAATGGTATACGGGTTTCGCGATCCCATGCTAATTAATTCACATAACTCACACAACCTGTTTTTCGTTTTTAACCATGTATTGCGTTTTACGTAAAACATATGTATAGTGGGTCGAAGCGTTCCAGCTAACCAAGCAATTCTAATTTGAACTTAGGGTATCCAAGCCTGAACTCCAACTCAACAGAATTCCACATTGTTTTTGATGCACCAATGAATCGTTGTGGTTGCCGAACCAAACACAACGAATGAAAGTGTAATTGATTTCAATTACATGGCTAATATGTGTATTGTACCTTTACCGCACGAATCTTTACCTTTGTTTCAATCATTTTTTTCTATAAAAAACTGATCCTTAAGTAATCATATACACATCTATCCGGATTTGTATATACATTTGGTTAAAATTCAGCCTACAAAAATTATAGAACGTGAAATATGTATTTCATCCAAATGGTTATTGCTTATAGAATAAGTTATAGTAGATCAATAAACTTGAGGTTGCTCCAAATTTGTATTTCACAAAACATTGTTACGAATATCTATTTACAAATATGTGTAAGATCCTAGTTGATGTTATTTACAAAAATGCTATATGATAAATAAAGCATCACAAGGCACCGAAACGTGATGCTAGGTCAGCAAATACATCTTCACTACATGGAATGGTTAGCCCACCCATTGGATGGTCGTACTCAAACTGTTCCTCCGCTAGTTGCAGTAGCTCTTGAAATTCTGGCCGGCTTAAGAGTGATACGCGGACCAAAAATCGTCTTTTCTCTTGTTCGCCAACATAAACAGAAAAATATCCTTTGGGAATGTCCATGGGTGTTGCTGCACTCCTTCCATTTGAGAATGATCTTCTCAGAATCTGTTTTGCTTGCGTGATCCGTGGCATAAAGATGGCCATTTCTATCTGAAGGTTTAGTAGTGTTTCTACAAGAAGGTCGTTGATGGAGAAAAATGACTCGGTAAAAGAATTTTTGGAGTATGGAATTTGTGGTTGATTTGCTTTGAAATACTGAATGGCTTAAATAGCCAGCAAGTTGCACAAGATAGTAGACATTGACACATGATTGGAAAGAAGCTTCACATGGAATTGTCTCTCTTCATCGAAAAGACCCAAAATAATTTGAATGACATTTATGAACCCAAACGACCTGTTACAATATACATCCAACATGAAATCCCTTACGGTCCCTGTCTGCTGTTAGATGCCTAATCTTTAATATGTAGGACATTCCGCATTATAACCAAATAACCTATAATGAATTTTTTGTGTGTTTCAAATGTGACCTGTTTAAGGCTAGGATTTCACATTTTGGAAAACCTGTCGTAGGAATTTGTTAAAACTCAGCTGATATGGTTACAACATAACGGACCCATTGACCTTAATTATAAATATATTAGGAGTATCTACGTTATTAGGATAAGGACAGATAATTAAGAGACAGTTCTATTAAATTTTAGCACAATAACCTCTAACTATGGAAATCAGCAACATAAAAATATATATAGTGTGTGTTTTATCCGCATATGATTTGTGTCTGCGTAGACCTAGAAATAATCTTTCGGTAACTTTAACGCGTAACACATACACTCGTGAATCCAGGTACAAGAAATTAGACGATCATAGAAGCTGACATGTTGAATTTCTTTGAAATAAAGACTTAATTAGTTGTATAATCAGGTTTAGAATAACGGTTGAGATTGAAAATTATCAATGACTAGCTATGAACCGTAATTCCAATAGTGACAAATTCGCATACGGGTTTCGCAATCCCAGGCTAATTATTTCACATAACTCACACAACCTGTTTTTCGTTTTTAACCTTGTATTGCGTTTTACGTAAAACATATGTATAGCGGGTCGAAGCGTTCCAGCTAACCAAGCAATTCTAATTTGAACTTAGGGTATCCATGCCTGAACTCCTACTCAATCGAATTCCACATTGTTTGTGAGGCACCAATGAATCGTTGTGGTTGCCGAACCAAACACAACGAATGAAAGTGTAATTGATTTCAATTGCATGCCTAATATGTGTATTGTACCTTTACCGCATGAATCTTTCCCTTTGTTTCAATCATTTTTTTATATAAAAAACAGATCTTAAAGTAATCATATACACATCTATCCGGTTCTATATATACATTTGGTTAAAATTCAGCCTACAAAAATTAAAGAACGTGAAATATGTATTTCATCCAAATGGTCATTGCTTATAGAATAAGTTATATGTAGTTCAATAAACTTGAGGTTGCTCCAAATTTGAATTTCACAAAAAATTGTTACGCATCTCTATTTACAAATATGTGTAAGATCCTAGTTGATGTTTTATACAAAAATGTTATATGATAAACAAAGCATCACAAGGCACCGAAACGTGATGCTAGATCAGCAAATACGTCTTTACTACATGGAACAAGAGAAAAATGACTCGGTAAAACACTTTTTGGAGTATGGAAGTTGTGGTTGATTTGCTTTGAAATACTGAATGGCTTAAATAGCCTGCTGGTTTCACAAGATAGTAGACATTGACATATGATTGGAAAGAAGCTTCACATGGAATTTTCTCTCTTTATCGAAAAGACCCAAAATAATTTGAATGACATTTATGAACCCGAACGACCAGTTACGATATATATCCTACAGGAAATCCCTTATGGTCCCTGTCTGATGTTAGATGCCTAATCTTTAATATGTAGGACATTCCGCATTATAACCAAATAACCTATAATGATTTTTTTGCGTGGTTCAAATGTGACCTGTTTAAGGCTAGGATTTCACATTTTGGCAAACCTGTCGTAGCAATTTGTTAAAACTCAGCTGACATGGTTACAACATAACGGACCCATTGACCTTAATTATAAATATATTTGGAGTATCTACGTTATTAGTATAAGGAAAGATAATTAAGAGACGGTTCTATTAAATTTTAGCACAATAACCTCTAACTATGGAAATCAGCAACATAAAAATATATAATATAATATTCTATAGTGTGTGTTTTATCCGTATATGATTTGTGTCTGAGTAGACCTATAAATAATCTTTCGGTACCTTTAACGCGTAACACATACACTCGTGAATCCAGGTACAAGAAATTCGACAATCATAGAAGCAGACATGTTGAATTTCTTTGAAATAAAGACTTAATTAGTTGTATAATCAGGTTTAGAATAACGGTTGAGATTGAAAATTATCAATGACTAGCTATGAACTGTATTGCCAATAGTGAAAAATGGTATACGGGTTTCGCGATCCCATGCTAATTAATTCACATAACCCACACAACCTGTTTTTTGTTTTTAACCGTGTATTGCGTTTTACGTATAACATATGCATAGCGGGTCGAAGCGTTCCAGCTAACCAAGCATTTCTTTTTTGAACTTAGGGTATCCAAGCTTGAACTCCAACTCAATCGAATTCCACAATGTTTGTGATGCACCAATGAATCGTTGTGGTTGACGAACCAAACACAACGAATGAAAGTGTAATTGATTTCAATTGCATGACTAATATGTGTATTGTTCCTCTGCCGCATGAATCTTTCCCTTTGTTTCAATCATTTTTTTCAATAAAAAACAGATCCTTAAGTAATCACATACACATCTATCCGGTTTTGTATTTGGTTAAAATTCAGCCTACAAAAATTAAAGAACGTGAAATATGTATTTCATCCAAATGGTCATTGCTTATAGAATAAGTTATATGTAGTTCAATAAACTTGAGGTTGCTCCAAATTTGAATTTCACAAAAAATTGTTACGCATCTCTATTTACAAATATGTGTAAGATCCTAGTTTATGTTTTATACAAAAATGTTATATGATAAACAAAGCATCACAAGGCACCGAAACGTGATGCTAGATCAGCAAATACGTCTTTACTACATGGAATGGTTATCCCACCCATTGGATGGTCGTACTCAAACTGTTCCTCCGCTAGTTGCAGTAGTTCTTGAAATTCTGGCCGGCTTAAGAGTGATACGCGAACCAGAAATTGTCTTTTCTCCTGTTCGCCGACATAAACAGCAAAATATCCTTTGGCAATGTCCATGGGTGTTGCTGCACTCCTTCCATTTGAGAATGATTGTCTCAGAATCTGTTTTGCTTGCGTGATCCGTGGCATAAAGATGGCCATTTCTATCTGAAGGTTTTGTAGTGTTTCTACAAGAAGGTCGTTGATGGAGAAAAATGACTCGGTAAAACACTTTTTGGAGTATGGAAGTTGTGGTTGATTTGCTTTGAAATACTGAATGGCTTAAATAGCCTGCTGGTTTCACAAGATAGTAGACATTGACACATGATTGGAAAGAAGCTTCACATGGAATTGTCTCTCTTTATCGAAAAGACCCAAAATAATTTGAATGACATTTATGAACCCGAACGACCAGTTACGATATATATCCTACAGGAAATCCCTTATGGTCCCTGTCTGATGTTAGATGCCTAATCTTTAATATGTAGGACATTCCGCATTATAACCAAATAACCTATAATGATTTTTTTGCATGGTTCAAATGTGACCTGTTTAAGGCTAGGATTTCACATTTTGGCAAACCTGTCGTAGCAATTTGTTAAAACTCAGCTGTCATGGTTACAACATAACGGACCCATTGACCTTAATTATAAATATATTTGGAGTATCTACGTTATTAGTATAAGGAAAGATAATTAAGAGACGGTTCTATTAAATTTTAGCACAATAACCTCTAACTATGGAAATCAGCAACATAAAAATATATAATATAATATTCTATAGTGTGTGTTTTATCCGCAGATGATTTGTGTCTGCGTAGACCTAGAAATAATCTTTCGGTACATTTAACGCGTAACACATACACTCGTGAATCCAGGTAAAAGAAATTCGACGATCATAGAAGCAGACATGAAGAATTTCTTTGAAATAAAGACTTAATTAGTTGTATAATCAGGTTTAGAATAACGGTTGAGATTGAATATTATCAATGACTAGCTATGAACTGTATTGCCAATAGTGAAAAATGGTATACGGGTTTCGCGATCCCATGCTAATTAATTCACATAACCCGCTAATTAATTCACATAACCCACACAACCTGTTTTTTGTTTTTAACCGTGTATTGCGTTTTACGTATAACATATGCATAGCGGGTCGAAGCGTTCCAGCTAACCAAGCATTTCTTTTTTGAACTTAGGGTATCCAAGCTTGAACTCCAACTCAATCGAATTCCACATTGTTTGTGATGCACCAATGAATCGTTGTGGTTGCCGAACCAAACACAACGAATGAAAGTGTAATTGATTTCAATTGCATGACTAATATGTGTATTGTTCCTCTGCCGCATGAATCTTTCCCTTTGTTTCAATCATTTTTTTCAATAAAAAACAGATCCTTAAGTAATCATATACACATCTATCCGGTTTTGTATTTGGTTAAAATTCAGCCTAAAAAAATTAAAGATCGTGAAATATGTATTTCATCCAAATGGTCATTGCTTATAGAATAAGTTATATGTAGTTCAATAAACTTGAGGTTGCTCCAAATTTGAATTTCACAAAAAATTGTTACGAAACTCTATTTACAAATATGTGTAAGATCCTAGTTGATGTTCTTTACAAAAATGTTATATGATAAACAAAGCATCACAAGGCACCGCAACGTGATGCTATATCAGCAAATACGTCTTTACTACATGGAACGGTTAGCCCACCCATTGGATGGTAGTACTCAAACTGTTCCTCCGCCAGTTGCAGTAGTTCTTGAAATTCTGGCCGGCTTAAGAGTGATACGCAAACCAGAAAGCGTCTTTTCTCTTGTTCGCCGACATAAACAGCAAAATATCCTTTGGGAATGTCCATGGGTGTTGCTGCACTCCTTCCATTTGAGAATGATCATCTCAGAATCTGTTTTGCTTGCGTGATCAGTGGCATAAAGATGGCCATTTCTATCAGAAGGTTTTGTAGTGTTTCTACAAGAAGTCGTTGATGGAGAAAAATGACTCGGTAAAAGACTTTTTGGAGTATGGAAGTTGTGGTTGATTTGCTTTGAAATACTGAATGGCATAAATAGCCAGCTGGTTACACAAGATAGTAGACATTGACACATGATTGGAAAGAAGCTTCACATGGAATTGTCACTCTTTATCGAAAAGACCCAAAATAATTTGAATGACATTTATGAACCCGAATGAACAGTTACAATATATATCCTACAGGAAATCCCTTATGGTCACTGTCTGATGTTAGATGCCTAATCTTTAATATGTAGGACATTCCGCATCATAACCAAATAACCTATAATGAATTTTTTGTGTGTTTCAAATGTGACCTGTTTAAGGCTAGGATTTCACATTTTGGAAAACCTGTCGTAGGAATTTGTTAAAACTCAGCTGATATGGTTACAACATAACGGACCCATTGACCTTAATTATAAATATATTAGGAGTATCTACGTTATTAGGATAAGGACAGATAATTAAGAGACAGTTCTATTAAATTTTAGCACAATAACCTCTAACTATGGAAATCAGCAATATAAAAATATATAATATAATATTCTATAGTGTGTGTTTTATCCGCAGATGATTTGTGTCTGCGTAGACCTAGAAATAATCTTTCGGTACATTTAACGCGTAACACATACACTCGTGAATCCAGGTAAAAGAAATTCGATGATCATAGAAGCAGACATGATGAATTTCTTTGAAATAAAGACTTAATTAGTTGTATAATCAGGTTTAGAATAACGGTTGAGATTGAAAATTATCAATGACTTGCTATGAACTGTATTGCCAATAGTGAAAAATGGTATACGGGTTTCGCGATCCCATGCTAATTAATTCACATAACCCACACAACCTGTTTTTTGTTTTTAACCGTGTATTGCGTTTTACGTATAACATATGCATAGCGGGTCGAAGCGTTCCAGCTAACCAAGCATTTCTTTTTTGAACTTAGGGTATCCAAGCTTGAACTCCAACTCAATCGAATTCCACATTGTTTGTGATGCACCAATGAATCGTTGTGGTTGCCGAACCAAACACAACGAATGAAAGTGTAATTGATTTCAATTGCATGACTAATATGTGTATTGTTCCTCTGCCGCATGAATCTTTCCCTTTGTTTCAATCATTTTTTTCAATAAAAAACAGATCCTTAAGTAATCATATACACATCTATCCGGTTTTGTATTTGGTTAAAATTCAGCCTAAAAAAATTAAAGATCGTGAAATATGTATTTCATCCAAATGGTCATTGCTTATAGAATAAGTTATATGTAGTTCAATAAACTTGAGGTTGCTCCAAATTTGAATTTCACAAAAAATTGTTACGAAACTCTATTTACAAATATGTGTAAGATCCTAGTTGATGTTCTTTACAAAAATGTTATATGATAAACAAAGCATCACAAGGCACCGCAACGTGATGCTAGATCAGCAAATACGTCTTTACTACATGGAACGGTTAGCCCACCCATTGGATGGTAGTACTCAAACTGTTCCTCCGCCAGTTGCAGTAGTTCTTGAAATTCTGGCCGGCTTAAGAGTGATACGCGAACCAGAAAGCGTCCTTTCTCTTGTTCGCAGACATAAACAGCAAAATATCCTTTGGGAATGTCCATGGGTGTTGCTGCACTCCTTCCATTTGAGAATGATCATCTCAGAATCTGTTTTGCTTGCGTGATCCGTGGCATAAAGATGGCCATTTCTATCAGAAGGTTTTGTAGTGTTTCTACAAGAAGGTCGTTGATGGAGAAAAATGACTCGGTAAAAGACTTTTTGGAGTATGGAAGTTGTGGTTGATTTGCTTTGAAATACTGAATGGCATAAATAGCCAGCTGGTTACACAAGATAGTAGACATTGACACATGATTGGAAAGAAGCTTCACATGGAATTGTCACTCTTTATCGAAAAGACCCAAAATAATTTGAATGACATTTATGAACCCGAACGAACAGTTACAATATATATCCTACAGGAAATCCCTTATGGTCTCTGTCTGATGTTAGATGCCTAATCTTTAATATGTAGGACATTCCGCATTATAACCAAATAACCTATAATGAATTTTTTGTGTGTTTCAAATGTGACCTGTTTAAGGCTAGGATTTCACATTTTGGAAAACCTGTCGTAGGAATTTGTTAAAACTCAGCTGATATGGTTACAACATAACGGACCCATTGACCTTAATTATAAATATATTAGGAGTATCTACGTTATTAGGATAAGGACAGATAATTAAGAGACAGTTCTATTAAATTTTAGCACAATAACCTCTAACTATGGAAATCAGCAACATAAAAATATATATATAGTGTGTGTTTTATCCGCATATGATTTGTGTCTGCGTAGACCTAGAAATAATCTTTCGGTAACTTTAACGCGTAACACATACACTCGTGAATCCAGGTAAAAGAAATTCGACGATCATAGAAGCAGACATGTTGAATTTCTTTGAAATAAAGACTTAATTAGTTGTATAATCAGGTTTAGAATAACGGTTGAGATTGAAAATTAACAATGACTAGCTCTGAACCGTAATGCCAATAGTGACAAAAGGTATACGGGTTTCGCGATCCCATGCTAATTAATTCACATAACCCACACAACCTGTTTTTCGTTTTTAACCGTGTATTGCGTTTTACGTATAACATATGCATAGCGGGTCGAAGCGTTCCAGCTAACCAAGCATTTCTAATTAGAACTTAGGTTATCCAAGTTTGAACTCCAACTCAATCGAATTCCACATTGTTTGTGATGCACCAATGAATCGTTGTGGTTGCCGAACCAAACACAACGAATGAAAGTGTAATTGGTTTCAATTGCATGACTAATATGTGTATTGTTCCTTTACCGCATGAATTTTTCCCTTTGTTTCAATCATTTTTTTCAATAAAAAACAGATCCTTAAGTAATCATATACACATCTATCCGGTTTTGTATTTGTTTAAAATTCAGCCTACAAAAATAAAGAACGTGAAATATGTATTTCATCCAAATGGTCATTGCTTATAGAATAAGTTATATGTAGTTCAATAAACTTGAGGTTGCTCCAAATTTGAATTTCACAAAAAATTGTTACGCGTCTCTATTTACAAATATGTATAAGATCCTAGTTGATGTTCTTTACAAAAATGTTATATGATAAACAAAGCATCACAAGGCACCGTAACGTGATGCTAGATCAGCAAATACGTCTTCACTACATGGAATGGAATTTGTGGTTGATTTGCTTTGAAATACTGAATGGCTTAAATAGCCAGCTAGTTGCACAAGATAGTAGACATTGACACATGATTGGAAAGAAGCTTCACATGGAATTGTCTCTCTTCATCCCAAAATAATTTGAATGACATTTATGAACCCAAACGACCTGTTACAATATATATCCAACAGGAAATCCCTTATGGTCCCTGTCTGCTGTTAGATGCCTAATCTTTAATATGTAGGACATTCCTCATTATAACCAAATAACCTATAATGAATTTTTTGTGTGGTTCAAATGTGACCTGATTAAGGCTAGGATTTCACATTTTGGAAAACCTGTCGTAGGAATTTGTTAAAACTCAGCTGATATGGTTACAACATAACGGACCCATTGACCTTAATTATAAATATATTAGGAGTATCTACGTTATTAGGGTAAGGACAGATAATTAAGAGACAGTTCTGTAAGATTTTAGCATAATAACCTCTAACTATGGAAATCAGCAACATAAAAATATATATATAATATTCTATAGTGTGTGTTTTATCCGTATATGATTTGTGTCTGAGTAGACCTATAAATAATCTTTCGGTACCTTTAACGCGTAACACATACACTCGTGAATCCAGGTACAAGAAATTCGACAATCATAGAAGCAGACATGTTGAATTTCTTTGAAATAAAGACTTAATTAGTTGTATAGGTTTAGAATAACGGTTGAGATTGAAAATTATCAATGACTAGCTCTGAACCGTAATGCGAATAGTGACAAAAGGTATACGGGTTTCGCGATCCCATGCTAATTAATTTACATAACCCACACAACCTGTTTTTCGTTTTTAACCGTGTATTGCGTTTTACGTATAACATATGCATAGTGGGTTGAAGCGTTCCAGCTAACCAAGCATTTCTAATTTGAACTTCGGGTATCCAAGCCTGAACTCCAACTCAATCGAATTCCACATTGTTTGTGATGCACCAATGAATCGTTGTGGTTGCCGAACCAAACATAACGAATGAAAGTGTAATTGATTTCAATTGCATTGCTAATATGTGTATTGTACCTTTACCGCACGAATCTTTCCCTTTGTTTCAATCATTTTTTTCTATAAGAAACTGATCCTTAAGTAATCATATACAAATCTATCCGGATTTGTATATACATTTGGTTAAAATTCAGCCTACAAAAATTATAGAACGTGAAATATGTATTTCATCCAAATGGTTATTGCTTATAGAATAAGTTATAGTAGATCAATAAACTTGAGGTTGCTCCAAATTTGTATTTCACAAAACATTGTTACGAATATCTATTTACAAATATGTGTAAGATCCTAGTTGATGTTATTTTCAAAAATGCTATATGATAAATAAAGCATCACAAGGCACCGAAACGTGATGCTAGGTCAGCAAATACATCTTCTCTACATGGAATGGTTAGCCCACCCATTGGATGGTCGTACTCAAACTGTTCCTCCGCCAGTTGCAGTAGCTCTTGAAATTCTGGCCGGCTTAAGAGTGATACGCGGACCAAAAATCGTCTTTTCTCTTGTTCGCCGACATAAACAGAAACATATCCTTTGGGAATGTCCATGGGTGTTGCTGCACTCCTTCCATTTGAGAATGATCGTCTCAGAATCTGTTTTGCTTGCGTGATCCGTGGCATAAAGATGGCCATTTCTATCTGAAGGTTTAGTAGTGTTTCTACAAGAAGGTCGCTGATGGAGAAAAATGAGTCGGTAAAAGAATTTTTGGAGTATGGAATTTGTGGTTGATTTGCTTTGAAATACTGAATGGCTTAAATAGCCAGCAAGTTGCACAAGATAGTAGACATTGACACATGATTGGAAAGAAGCTTCACATGGAATTGTCTCTCTTCATCCCAAAATAATTTGAATGACATTTATGAACCCAAACGACCTGTTACAATATATATCCAACAGGAAATCCCTTACGGTCCCTGTCTGCTGTTAGATGCCTAATCTTTAATATGTAGGACATTCCGCATTATAACCAAATAACCTATAATGAATTTTTTGTGTGTTTCAAATGTGACCTGTTTAAGGCTAGGATTTCACATTTTGGAAAACCTGTCGTAGGAATTTGTTAAAACTCAGCTGATATGGTTACAACATAACGAACCCATTGACCTTAATTATAAATATAATAGGAGTATCTACGTTATTAGGATAAGGACAAATAATTAAGAGACAGTTCTATTAAATTTTAGCACAATAACCTCTAACTATGGAAATCAGCAACATAAAAATATATATATATATAATATTCTATAGTGTGTGTTTTATCCGCATATGATTTGTGTCTGCGTAGACCTAGATATAATCTTTCGGTACCTTTAACGCGTAACACATACACTCGTGAATCCAGGTACAAGAAATTAGACGATCATAGAAGCAGACATGTTGAATTTCTTTGAAATAAAGACTTAATTAGTTGTATACTCAGGTTTAGAATAACGGTTGAGATTGAAAATTATCAATGACTTGCTATGAACCGTAATTCCAATTGTGACAAATTCGCATACGGTTTTCGCAATCCCAGGCTAATTATTTCACATAACTCACACAACCTGTTTTTCGTTTTTAACCTTGTATTGCGTTTTACGTAAAACATATGTATAGCGGGTCGAAGCGTTCCAGCTAACCAAGCAATTCTAATTTGAACTTAGGGTATCCAAGCCTGAACTCCAACTCAATCGAATTCCACATTGTTTTTGATGCACCAATGAATCGTTGTGGTTGCCGAACCAAACACAATGAATGAAAGTATAATTGATTTCAATTACATGGCTAATATGTGTATTGTACCTTTACTGCACGAATCTTTCCCTTTGTTTCAATCATTTTTTTCTATATGAAACTGATCCTTAAGTAATCATATACACATCTATCCGGATTTGTATATACATTTGGTTAAAATTCAGCCTACAAAAATTATAGAACGTGAAATATGTATTTCATCCAAATGGTTATTGCTTATAGAATAAGTTATAGTAGATCAATAAACTTGAGGTTGCTCCAAATTTGTATTTCACAAAAAATTGTTAAGAATATCTATTTACAAATATGTGTAAGATCCTAGTTGATGTTATTTACAAAAATGCTATATGATAAATAAAGCATCACAAGGCACCGAAACGTGATGCTAGGTCAGCAAATACATCTTCACTACATGGAATGGTTAGCCCACCCATTGGATGGTCGTACTCAAACTGTTCCTCCGCCAGTTGCAGTAGCTCTTGAAATTCTGGCCGGCTTAAGAGTGATACGCGGACCAAAAAACGTCTTTTCTCTTGTTCGCCGACATAAACAGAAAAATATCCTTTGGGAATGTCCATGGGTGTTGCTGCACTCCTTCCATTTGAGAATGATCGTCTCAGAATCTGTTTTGCTTGCGTGATCCGTGGCATAAAAATGGCCATTTCTATCGGAAGGTTTTGTAGGGTTTCTACAAGAAGGTCGTTGATGGAGAAAAATGACTCGGTAAAACACTTTTTGGAGTATGGAAGTTGTGGTTGATTTGCTTTGAAATACTGAATGGCTTAAATAGCCAGCTGGTTTCACAAGATAGTAGACATTGACACATGATTGGAAAGAAGCTTCACATGGAATTGTCTCTCTTTATCGAAAAGACCCAAAATAATTTGAATGACATTTATGAACCCGAACGACCAGTTACAATATATATCCTACAGAAAATCCCTTATGGTCCCTGTCTGATGTTAGATGCCTAATCTTTAATATGTAGGACATTCCGCATTATAACCAAATAACCTATAATGATTTTTTTGTGTGGTTCAAATGTGACCTGTTTAAGGCTAGGATTTCACATTTTGGCAAACCTGTCGTGGCAATTTGTTAAAACTCAGCTGACATGGTTACAACATAACGGACCCATTGACCTTAATTATAAATATATTTGGAGTATCTACGTTATTAGTATAAGGAAAGATAATTAAGAGACGGTTCTATTAAATTTTAGCACAATAACCTCTAACTATGGAAATCAGCAACATAAAAATATATAATATAATATTCTATAGTGTGTTTTATCCGCAGATGATTTGTGTCTGCGTAGACCTAGAAATAATCTTTCGGTACCTTTAACGCGTAACACATACACTCGTGAATCCAGGTAAAAGAAATTCGCCGATCATAGAAGCAGACATGTTGAATTTCTTTGAAATAAAGACTTAATTAGTTGTATAATCAGGTTTAGAATAACGGTTGAGATTGAAAATTATCAATGACTAGCTATGAACTGTATTGCCAATAGTGAAAAATGGTATACGGGTTTCGCGATCCCATGCTAATTAATTCACATAACCCACACAACCTGATTTTTGTTTTTAACCGTGTATTGCGTTTTACGTATAACATATGCATAGTGGGTCAAAGCGTTCCAGCTAACCAAGCATTTCTAATTTGAACTTAGGGTATCCAAGCTTGAACTCCAACTCAATCGAATTCCACATTGTTTGTGATGCACCAATGAATCGTTGTGGTTGCCGAACCAAACACAACGAATGAAAGTGTAATTGATTTCAATTGCATGACTAATATGTGTATTGTTCCTTTGCCGCATGAATCTTTCCCTTTGTTTCAATCATTTTTTTCAATAAAAAACAGTTCCTTAAGTAATCATATTCACACCTATCCGGTTTTGTATTTGGTTAAAATTCAGCCTAAAAAAATTAAAGATCGTGAAATATGTATTTCATCCAAATGGTCATTGCTTATAGAATAAGTTATATGTAGTTCAATAAACTTGAGGTTGCTCCAAATTTGAATTTCACAAAAAATTGTTACGAATCTCTATTTACAAATATGTGTAAGATCCTAGTTGATGTTCTTTACAAAAATGTTATATGATAAACAAAGCATCACAAGGCACCGAAACGTGATGCTAGATCAGCAAATACGTCTTCACTACATTGAATGGTTAGCCCACCCATTGGATGGTCGTACTCAAACTGTTCCTCCGCCTGTTGCAGTAGTTCTTGAAATTCTGGCCGGCTTAAGAGTGATACGCGAACCAGAAATCGTCTTTTCTCTTGTTCGCCGACATAAACAGCAAAATATCCTTTTGGAATGTGCATGGGTGTTGCTGCACTCCTTCCATTTGAGAATGTTCGTCTCAGAATCTGTTTTGCTTGCATGATCCGTGGCATAAAGATGGCTATTTCTATCGGAAGGTTTTGTAGTGTTTCTACAAGAAGGTCGTTGATGGAGAAAAATGACTCGGTAAAAGACTTTTTGGAGTATGGAAGTTGTGGTTGATTTGCTTTGAAATACTGAATGGCTTAAATAGCCAGCTGGTTACACAAGATAGTAGACATTGACACATGATTGGAAAGAAGCTTCACATGGAATTGTCACTCTTTATCGAAAAGACCCAAAATAATTTGAATGACATTTATGAACCCGAACGAACAGTTACAATATATATCCTACAGGAAATCCCTTATGGTCCCTGTCTGATGTTAGATGCCTAATCTTTAATATATCGGACATTCCGCATTATAACCAAATTACCTATAATGATTTTTTTGTGTGGTTCAAATGTAACCAATTTAAGGCTAGAATTTCACATTTTGCTAAACCTGTCGTGGCAATTTGTTAAAACTCAGCTGACATAGTTACAACATAACGGACCCATTGACCTTAATTATAAATATATTAGGAGTATCTACGTTATTAGGATAAGGACAGATAATTAAGAGACAGTTCTATTAAATTTTAGCACAATAACCTCTAACTATGGAAATCAGCAACATAAAAATATATATATAATATTCTATAGGGTGTGATTAATCCGCATATGATTTGTGTCTGCGTAGACATAGAAATAATCTTTCGGTACATTTAACGCGTAACACATACACTCGTGAATCCAGGTAAAAGAAATTCGACAATCATAGAAGCAGACATGTTGAATTTCTTTGAAATAAAGACTTAATTAGTTGTATAATCAGGTTTAGAATAACGGTTGAGATTGAAAATTAACAATGTCTAGCTATGAACCGTAATGCCAATAGTGACAAAAGGTATACGGGTTTCGCGATCCCATGCTAATTAATTCACATAACCCACACAACCTGTATATCGTTTTTAACCGTGTATTGCGTTTTACGTATAACATATGCATAGCGGGTCGAAGCGTTCCAGCTAACCAAGCATTTCTAATTAGAACTTAGGGTATCCAAGCTTGAACTCCAACTCAATCGAATTCCACATTGTTTGTGATGCACCAATGAATCGTTGTGGTTGTCGAACCAAACACAACGAATGAAAGTGTAATTGATTTCAATTGCATGACTAATATGTGTATTATTCCTTTACCGCATGAATCATTCCCTTTGTTTCAATCATCTTTTTCAATAAAAAACAGATCCTTAAGTAATAATATACGCATCTATCCGGTTTTGTATTTGGTTAAAATTCAGCCTACAAAAATTAAAGAACGTGAAATATGTATTTCATCCAAATGGTCATTGCATATAGAATAAGTTATATGTAGTTCAATAAACTTGAGGTTGCTCCAAATTTGAATTTCACAAAATATTGTTACGCATCTCTATTTACAAATATGTGTAAGATCCTAGTTGATGTTCTTTACAAAAATGTTATATGATAAACAAAGCATCACAAGGCACCAAAAAGTGATGCTAGATCTGCAAATACTTCTTCACTACATTGAATGGTTAGCCCAACCATTGGTTGGTCGTACTCAAACTGTTCCTCCGCCAGTTGCAGTAGTTCTTGAAATTCTGGCCGGCTTAAGAGTAATACGCGAACCAGAAATCGTCTTTTCTCTTGTTCGCCGACATAAACAGCAAAATATCCTTTGGGAATGTCCATGGGTGTTGCTGCACTCCTTCCATTTGAGAATGATCGTCTCAGAATCTGTTTTGCTTGTGTGATCCGTGGCATAAAGATGGCCATTTCTATCTGAAGGTTTAGTAGTGTTTCTACGAGAAGGTCGTTGATGGAGAAAAATGACTCGGTAAAAGACTTTTTGGAGTATGGAAGTTGTGGTTGATTTGCTTTGAAATACTGAATGGCTTAAATAGCCAGCTGGTTGCACAAGATAGTAGACATTGACACATGATTGGAAAGAAGCTTCACATGGAATTATCTCTCTTTATCGAAAAGACCCGTAATAATTTGAATGACATTTATGAACCCGAACGACCTGTTACACTATATATCCAATTCGAAATCCTTTATGGTCCCTGTCAGATATTAGATGCCTAATCTTAATATGTAGGACATTCCGCATTATAACCAAATAACCCAAAATGAATTTTTTGCGTGGTTCAAATGTGATCTGTTTAAGGCTAGGATTTCACATTTTGGCAAACCTGTCGTAGCAATTTGTTAAAACTCAGCTGACATGGTTACAACATAACGGACCCATTGAACTTAATTATAAATATATTAGGAGTATCTATGTTATTAGGATAAGGATAGATAATTAAGAGACAGTTCTGTTAAATTTCAGCACAATAACCTCTGTCTATTGAAATCGGCAACACAAATATATATATATGTGTATATATATGTATATATATAATATTCTATAGTGTGTGTTTTACCCGCTTTTGAATTGTGTCTGCGTAGACCTAGAAATAGTCTTTCGGTACCTTTAACGCGTAACACATACACTCGTGAATCCAGGTACAAGAAATTCGATGATCATAGAAGCAGACATGTTGAATTTCTTTGAAATGATGACTTAATTATTTGTATAATCAGGTTTAGAATAACGGTTGAGATTTAAAATTATCAATGACTAGCTATGAACCGTAATGCCAATAGTGACAAATGGTAAAAGGGTTTCGCGATCCCAGGCTAATTAATTCACCTAACCCACACATCCTGTTTTTTGTTTTTAACCGTGTATTGCGTTTTACGTAAAACGTAAGTATAGCGGGTCGAAGCATTCCAGCTAACCAAGCATTTCTAATTTGAACTTAGGGTATCCAAGCCTGAACTCCAACTTAATCGAATTCCACATTGTTTGTGATGCACCAATGAATCGCTGTGGTTGCCGAACCAAACACAACGAATGAAAGTGTAATTGATTTCAATTGCATGAGTAATATGTGTATTGTTCCTTTACCGCATGAATCTTTCCCTTTGTTTCAATCATTTTTATCAATAAAAAACAGATCCTTAAGTAATCATATACACATCTATCCGGTTTTGTATTTGGTTAAAATTCAGCCTTCAAAAATTAAAGAACGTGAAATATGTATTTCATCCAAATTGTCATTGCTTATAGAATAAGTTATATGTAGTTCAATAAACTTGAGGTTTCTCCAAATTTGAATTTCACAAAAAATTGTTACGCGTCTCTATTTACAAATATGTGTAAGATCCTAGTTGATGTTCTTTACAAAAATGTTATATGATAAACAAAGCATCACAAGGCACCGAAACGTGATGCTAGATCAGCAAATACGTCTTCATTACATTGAATGGTTAGCCCACCCATTGGATGGTCGTACTCAAACTGTTCCTCCGCCAGTTGCAGTAGTTCTTGAAATTCTGGCCGGCTTAAGAGTGATACGCGAACCAGAAATCGTCTTTTCTCTTGTTCACCGACATAAACAGCAAAATATCCTTTGGGAATGTCCATGGGTGTTGCTGCACTCCTTCCATTTGAGAATGATCGTGTCAGAATCTGTTTTGCTTGTGTGATCCGTGGCATAAAGATGGCCATTTCTATCTGAAGGTTTAGTAGTGTTTCTACGAGAAGGTCGTTGATGGAGAAAAATGACTCGGTGAAAGACTTTTTGGAGTATGGAAGTTGTGGTTGATTCGCTTTGAAATACTGAATGGCGTAAATAGCCAGCTGGTTGCACAAGATAGTAGACATTGACATATGATTGGAAAGAAGCTTCACATGGAATTGTCTCTCTTTATCGAAAAGACCCAAAATAATTTGAATGACATTTATGAACCCGAACGACCTGTTACAATATATATCCAACAGGAAATCCCTTATGGTCCCTGTCTGATGTTAGATGCCTACTCTTAATATGTAGGACATTCCGCATTATAACCAAATAACCTAAAATGAATTTTTTGTGTGGTTCAAATGTGATCTGTTTAAGTCTAGGATTTAACATTTTGGCAAACCTGTCGTAGCAATTTGTTAAAACTCAGCTGACATGGTTACAACATAACGGACCCATTGACCTTAATTATAAATATATTAGGAGTATCTATGTTATTAGGATAAGGATAGATAATTAAGAGACAGTTCTGTTAAATTTCAGCACAATAACCTCTGTCTATGGAAATCGGCAACACAAATATATATATATATATATATATATATATATCTGTATATATATGTATATATATAATATTCTATAGTGTATGTTTTATCCGCTTATGAATTGTGTCTGCGTAGACCTAGAAATAATCTTTCGGTACCTTTAACGCTTAACACATACACTCGTGAATCCAGGTACAAGAAATTCGATGAT
The DNA here is from genome assembly GCF_021521415.1 of Bidens hawaiensis. Lineage (NCBI taxonomy): Eukaryota > Viridiplantae > Streptophyta > Magnoliopsida > Asterales > Asteraceae > Bidens > Bidens hawaiensis. Next base: position 221,072 of record NW_027492914.1, read on the forward strand.
CATAGAAGCAGACATGTTGAATTTCTTTGAAATGAAGACTTAATTAGTTGTATAATCAGGTTTAGAATAACGGTTGAGATTTAAAATTATCAATGACTAGCTATGAACCGTAATGCCAATAGTGAAAAAATGGTATACGGGTTTCGTCATCCCAGGCTAATGAATTCACATAACCCACACATCCTGTTTTTCGTTTTTAACCGTGTATTGCGTTTTACGTAAAACATAAGTATAGCGGGTCGAAGTGTTCCTGCTAACCAAGCATTTCTAATTTGAATTTAGGGTATCCAAGCCTGATCTCCAAGTCAATCGAATTCCACATTGTTTGTGATGAACCAATGAATCGTTGTGGTTGCCGAACCAAACACAACGAATGAAAGTGTAATTGAATTCAATTGCATGACTAATATGCGTATTGTTCCTTTACCGCATGAATCTTTCCCTTTGTTTCAATCATTTTTATCAATAAAAAAGAGATCCTAAAGTAATTATATACACATCTATCCGGTTTTGAATTTGGTTAAAATTCAGCCTACAAAAATTAAAGAACGTGAAATATGTATTTCATCCAAATTGTCATTGCTTACAGCATAAGTTATATGTAGTTCAATAAACTTGAGGTTGCTCCAAATTTGAATTTCACAAAAAATTGTTACGCGTCTCTATTTACAAATATGTGTAAGATCCTAGTTGATGTTCTTTACAAAAATGTTATATGATAAACAAAGCAACACAAGGCACCGAAACGTGATGCTAGATCAGCAAATATGTCTTCACTGCATTGAATGGTTAGCCCACCCATTGGATGGTCGTACTCAAACTGTTCCTCCGCCAGTTGCAGTAGTTCTTGAAATTCTGGCCGGCTTAAGAGTGATACGCGAACCAGAAATCGTCTTTTCTCCTGTTCGCCGACATAAACAGCAAAATATCCTTTGGGAATGTCCATGGGTGTTGCTGCACTCCTTCCATTTGAGAATGATCGTGTCAGAATCTGTTTTGCTTGTGTGATCCGTGGCATAAAGATGGCCATTTCTATCTGAAGGTTTAGTAGTGTTTCTACGAGAAGGTCGTTGATGGAGAAAAATGACTCGGTAAAAGACTTTTTGGAGTATGGAAGTTGTGGTTGATTTGCTTTGAAATACTGAATGGCTTAAATAGCCAGCTGGTTGCACAAGATAGTAGACATTGACACATGATTGGAAAGAAGCTTCACATCGAATTGTCTCTCTTTATCGAAAAGACCCAAAATAATTTGAATGACATTTATGAACCCGAACGACCTGTTACAATATATATCCAACAGGAAATCCCTTATGGTCCCTGTCTGATGTTAGATGCCTAATCTTAATATGTAGGACATTCCGCATTATAACCAAATAACCTAAAATGAATTTTTTGTGTGGTTCAAATGTGATCTGTTTAAGTCTAGGATTTCACATTTTGGCAAACCTGTCGTAGCAATTTGTTAAAACTCAGCTGACATGGTTACAACATAACGGACCCATTGACCTTAATTATAAATATATTAGGAGTATCTATGTTTTTAGGATAAGGATAGATAATTAAGAGACAGTTCTGTTAAATTTCAGCACAATAACCTCTGTCTATGGAAATCGGCAACACAAATATATATATATATATATATCTTTATATATATGTATATATATAATATTCTATAGTGTGTGTTTTATCCGCTTATGAATTGTGTCTGCGTAGACCTAGAAATAATCTTTCGGTACCTTTAACGCGTAACACATACACTCGTGAATCCAGGTACAAGAAATTCGATGATCATAGAAGCAGACATGTTGAATTTCTTTGAAATGAAGACTTAATTAGTTGTATAATCATGTTTAGAATAACGGTTGAGATTTAAAATTATCAATGACTAGCTATGAACCGTAATGCCAATAGTGACAAATGGTAAGGGTTTCGCGATCCCAGGCTAATTAATTCACATAACCCACACATCCTGTTTTTCGTTTTTAACCGTGTATTGCGTTTTACATAAAACGTAAGTATAGCGGGTCGAAGCGTTCCAGCTAACCAAGCATTTCTAATTTGAACTTAGGGTATCCAAGCCTGAACTCCAACTCAATCGAATTCCACATTGTTTGTGAGGCACCAATGAATCGTTGTGGTTGCCGAACCAAACACAACGAATGAAAGTGTAATTGATTTCAATTGCATGAGTAATATGTGTATTGTTCCTTTACCGCATGAATCTTTCCCTTTGTTTCAATCATTTTTATCAATAAAAAAGAGATCCTTAAGTAATCATATACACATCTATCCGGTTTTGTATTTGGTTAAAATTAAGCCTTCAAAAATTAAAGAACGTGAAATATGTATTTCATCCAAATTGTCATTGCTTAGAGAATAAGTTATATGTAGTTCAATAAACTTGAGGTTGCTCCAAATTTGAATTTCACAAAAAATTGTTACGCGTCTCTATTTACAAATATGTGTAAGATCCTAGTTGATGTTCTTTACAAAAATGTTATATGATAAACAAAGCATCACAAGGCACCGAAACGTGATGCTAGATCAGCAAATACGTCTTCACTACATTGAATGGTTAGCCCACCCATTGGAAGGTCGTACTCAAACTGTTCCTCCGCCAGTTGCAGTAGTTCTTGAAATTCTGGCCGGCTTAAGAGTGATACGCGAACCAGAAATCGTCTTTTCTCTTGTTCGCCGAGATATACAGCAAAATATCCTTTGGGAATGTCCATGGGTGTTGCTGCACTGCTTCCATTTGAGAATGATCGTGTCAGAATCTGTTTTGCTTGTGTGATCCGTGGCATAAAGATGGCCATTTCTATCTGAAGGTTTAGTAGTGTTTCTACGAGAAGGTCGTTGATGGAGAAAAATGACTCGGTAAAAGACTTTTTGGAGTATGGAAGTTGTGGTTGATTTGCTTTGAAATACTGAATGGCTTAAATAGCCAGCTGGTTGCACAAGATAGTAGACATTGACACATGATTGGAAAGAAGCTTCACATGGAATTGTCTCTCTTTATCGAAAAGACCCAAAATAATTTGAATGGCATTTATGAACCCGAACTACCAGTTACAGCATAACGGACCCATTGACCTTAATTATAAATATATTAGGAGTATCTATGTTATTAGGATAAGGATAGATAATTAAGAGACAGTTCTGTTAAATTTCAGCACAATAACCTCTGTCTATGGAAATCGGCAACACAAATATATATATATGTATATATGTATATATATAATATTCTATAGTGTGTGTTTTATCCGCTTATGAATTGTGTCTGCGTAGACCTAGAAATAGTCTTTCGGTACCTTTAACGCATAACACATACACTCGTGAATCCAGGTACAAGAAATTTGATGATCATAGAAGTTGACATGTTGAATTTCTTTGAAATGAAGACTTAATTATTTGTATAATCAGGTTTAGAATAACGGTTGAGATTTAAAATTATCAATGACTAGCTATGAACCGTAATGCCAATAGTGACAAATGATAAAAGTGTTTCGCGATCCCAGGCTAATTAATTCACATAACCCACACATCCTGTTTTTTGTTTTTAACCGTGTATTGCGTTTTACGTAAAACGTAAGTATAGCGGGTCGAAGCGTTCCAGCTAACCAAGCATTTCTAATTTGAACTTTGGGTATCCAAGCCTGAACTCCAACTTAATCGAATTCCACATTGTTTGTGATGCACCAATGAATCGCTGTGGTTGCCGAACCAAACACAACGAATGAAAGTGTAATTGATTTCAATTGCATGACTAATATGTGTATTGTTCCTTTACCGCATGAATCTTTCCATTTGTTTCAATCATTTTTATCAATAAAAAACAGATCCTTAAGTAATCATATACACATCTATCCGGTTTTGTATTTGGTTAAAATTCAGCCTTCAAAAATTAAAGAACGTGAAATATGTATTTCATCCAAATTGTCATTGCTTATAGAATAAGTTATATGTAGTTCAATAAACTTGAGGTTTCTCCAAATTTGAATTTCACAAAAAATTGTTACGCGTCTCTATTTACAAATATGTGTAAGATCCTAGTTGATGTTCTTTACAAAAATGTTATATGATAAACAAAGCACCACAAGGCACCGAAACGTGATGCTAGATCAGCAAATACGTCTTCACTACATTGAATGGTTAGCCCACCCATTGGATGGTCGTACTCAAACTGTTCCTCCGCCAGTTGCAGTAGTTCTTGAAATTCTGGCCGGCTTAAGAGTGATACGCGAACCAGAAATCGTCTTTTCTCTTGTTCGCCGAGATAAACAGCAAAATATCCTTTGGGAATGTCCATGGGTGTTGCTGCACTCCTTTCATTTGAGAATGATCGTGTCAGAATCTGTTTTGCTTGTGTGATCCGTGGCATAAAGATGGCCATTTCTATCTGAAGGTTTAGTAGTGTTTCTACGAGAAGGTCGTTGATGGAGAAAAATGACTCGGTAAAAGACTTTTTGGAGTATGGAAGTTGTGGTTGATTTGCTTTGAAATACTGAATGGCTTAAATAGCCAGCTGGTTGCACAAGATTGTAGAAATTGACACATGATTGGAAAGAAGCTTCACATGGAATTGTCTCTCTTTATCGAAAAGACCCAAAATAATTTGAATGACATTTATGAACCCGAACGACCTGTTACAATATATATCCAACAGGAAATCCCTTATGGTCCCTGTCTGATGTTAGATGCCTAATCTTTAATATGTAGGACACTCCACATTATAACCAAATAACCAATAATGAATTTTTTGTGTGGTTCAAATGTGACATGCATAAGGCTAAGATTTCACATTTTGGCAAACCTGTCGTAGCAATTTGTTAAAACTCAGCTGACATGGTTACAACATAACGGACCCATTGACCTTAATTATAAATATATTAGGAGTATCTACGTTACTAGGATAAGGATAGATAATTAAGAGACAGTTCTGTTAAATTTCAGCAGAATATACTATAGAAATCGGCAGCATAAATACATAGATATATATATGTGTGTGTGTATTTATATATATATATTCTATAGTGAGTGTTTTATCCGCTTATGATTTGTGTCTGCATAGACCTAGAAAGAATCTTTCGGTACCTTTAACATGTATCACATACACTCGTGAATCCAGGTACAAAAAATTCGACGATCATAGAAGTAGACATGTTGAATATCTTTAAAATAAAGACTTAATTAGTTGTATAATCAGGTTTAGAATAACGGTTGTGATTGAAAATTATCAATGACCGGCTATGAACAGTAATGCCAGTAGTGACAAATGGTATACGGGTATTGCGATCGCAGGCTAATTAATTTACATAACCCACACAACCAGCTTGTCGTTTTTAACCATGTATTGCGTTTTACGTATAACATATATATAGCGGGTCGAAGCGTTCTAGCTAACCACGCATTTCTAATTTGAACTTAGGGTAGCCAAGCCTGAAATCCAACTCAATCGAATTCCACATTGTTTGTGATGCACCAAAGAATCGTTGTGGTTGCCGAACCAAACACAACGAATGAAACTGTAACTGATTTCAATTGCATGACTAATATGTGTATTGATCCTTTACCACATGAATCTTTACCTAGTTGATGTTCTTTACAAAAATATGTAGGACATTCCGCATTATAACCAAATAACCTATAATGAATTTTTTGTGCGGTTCAAATGTGACATGCATAAGGCTAAGATTTCACATTTTGGTAAACCTGTCTTGGCAATTTGTTAAAACTCAGTTGACACGGTTACAACATAAAGGACCCATTGACTTTAATTATAAATATATTAGGAGTATCTATGTTATTAGGATAATGATAGATAATTAAGAGACCGTTCTGTTAAATTTCAGCACAATAATCTCTGACTATAGAAATCGGCAACATAAATATATATATGTGTATATATATGTGTATATATATATTCTACGGTGAAGGTTTTATCTGCTTATGATTTGTGTTTGCATAGACCAAGAAAGATTTTTTTGGTACCTTTTACGCGTATCATATTCACTCGTGAATCCAGGTACAAAAAATTCGACGATCATAGAAGCAGACATATTGAATTTCTTTGAAATAAAGACTTAATTAGTTGTATAATCAGGTTTAGAATAACGGTTGTGATTGAAAATTATCAATGACCGGTTTTGATTGAAAATTATCAGTGGCAAATGGTATACGGGTATTGCGATTGCAGGCTAATTAATTTACATAACCCACACAACCTGCTTGTCGTTTTTAACCATGTATTGTGTTTTACGTAAAACATATGTATAGCGGGTCGAAACGTTCCAGCTAACCACACATTTCTAATTTGAACTTAGGGTAGCCATCCCTGAACTCCAACTCAATCGAATTCCACATTGCTTGTGATGCTCCAATGAATCGTTGTGGTTGCCGAACCAAACGCAACGAATGAAACTGTAATTGATTTTAGTTGCATGAATAATATGTGTGTTGATCCTTTACCACATGAATCTTTCCTTAGTTGATGTTATCCAAATGGTCATTGCTTATAGCATAAGTTATATGTCGTTCAATAAACTTGAGGTTGCTCTAAATTTGAGTTTCACAAAAAATTGTTATGAATCTCTATTTACAATTAAATATGTGTAAGATCCTAGTTGATGTTCTTTGCTAAAATGTTATATGATAAATGAAGTATCACAAGGCTCCGAAACGTGATGCTAGATTAGCAAATACGCCAGTAGTTCTTGAAATTCTGGCCGGCTTAAGAGTGATACACGAACCAGAAATCGTCTTTTCTCTTGTTCATCGACATAAACAGCAAAATATCCTTCGGAATGTCCATGGGTGTTGCTGCACTCCTTCCATTTGAGAATGACCGTCTCATAATCAGTTTTGCTTGTGTGATCTGTGGCATAAAGATGGCCATTTTTTTCTATATGAAGGTTTAGTAGTATTTCTACAAGAAGGTCGTTGATTGAGGCCCAAGTGTTTGAAGAACGTGTCATGTTATATTTGGATGCCCATGATCATGTTTCCAAAGGTGGCCCACGAAAACAGGCATAATTTGGGCCACGAAGATCCGTTTCAAGCCCATTATCAGTCAAATAAAGCTTGAAACGAGGAGTAAAAAACGTCTTCTAAATAAAGTTATAGGTCTTTTTATGTTTTTTCGTCAGTTTTTGCATTTTTCTTTTTGGGTTTGTGTTTGGCCCATGGCCTTTTTGGGGCCCGTTTCGTATTAGAAACTCTATTTATATCTTGCTTATGTAATCTGAAGAGGTTGACTTGAATTTGGTTAATAAATATTTTCTCTTCATTTTCCATGGCCTTTGGGTGGGATTTGGGGGTTTTCGAAGTTCATCATGGGAATTCGTAGAATCAACGTGATTTGATCTTCATTTTCGTTTTACCGATGCATCAAGGATACAATAAAAATCAATTAGGTTCTCAAGGTGGAATGTTTTGATATATTGCAGCTTTCCGTATAGAGGGAGACAGCCGTCAAATCACTATATCGCTCAGTCTCTTGTTCAAGTGTGTCTATTCTCCGTGTGTCATAGGCATGCTCTAAAGTTTCCTTTTATAGGCTTTCCCTAACACCTGACAATCCTTTCTAGAAACCCTAATGATTGAAACAAAACATATTCAAACTTTTTACAAAAGTTTCTAAGTGTAACAGGTCTTCGAGCAAGCTTTGCAGCTTGTCTTTAGCGATCATACCAAATAACCATTAAGTGTGTTAGGGAACAGTTCTCCGAGTAAGCTTTACTTAGAATATTTTCCTTACAAAATATTCATCAAGAAGACTTCAATCTTCTTGACCATGTCAAACTTTGCTCGATAAGCACCTATGAGCAAACTTGTTCTTTAGAAATCCCTTCAACCTTTTGTTAACTTAACTTATTTGAACAAACCCAAGTGTGCTGGTAACAACATATCATGCTCGAGGTTGAACCTTGCATGTTAGAAGTCCTTAAGTAATTTCTTTATCAACTTCCTTCAAGCTTGCTGTGACCACTGTTATTATAAATAAACCTTGCTCGATCCACCAAAATACTTGGTTTTAGCTAGGTTTAGTCAAGAGTTTGCTCTGAAACAAACCTTGCCTGACCTGAAGAACATCGTTGCTGGATGAAGTATAGTTTGCTCGAACTAACACTAAAGAAGAATTCCAAAAGATAACTTTGCTCGAAGAGCAAAACACCTTGCTTGACTAAGTAAAAGCTTGCTGAGAAATCCAAGTGTGTTCGGTTTTCATACTTAGCCATTTTCTGAAGAGGTTGAGAAGATTCCAATCTTGCTAATCCCTTCCCAACAATCTCCCCTTAGATTGGAACACACTCAGCTACACCAAAACACCTAATAGGTTACATACACTTGTCAAAATACACATCAAATTTTTCAGAAAGCAAAATTACATAACATAATGAAAAATTACAACTGATAATTCTGTCCCGTGGGCATTACAAATCAAACATAAACTAAGAGAAGAGTCTTCAATGAGTTGAGCTTGATGCCTCTCTTCTTCTGTCCAGCTTGACTGTTGCGGCCCTTTCCTTGAACAAGAATAACTCATTGTGGTGATGCTGGGAGTGCAGAGTCCATCTGATTATATCCTCCCAATCTTCCATATGAAGAAATTTAAGGTCAGTGTCATGATAAATTATTCCCAGAGCGAGTCCATTATCGAAGAATAAAGGATTGATCTTAATTTAGGTTCAAAGACAAGTTTAGAGATCCTTCCATTCTTTTGGACTTCATGAATTGGCCTGGTCATCCTCCGCCTCATGCTCAAACATTCTTTTAAGTTGGCAAAAGGATTGGAATATTTGTTCTTCTGTTGAAAAGAAGCCTCAGTGCAACATCCTTTTCTGCCTTTTCTTCCTTTCAAAATCAGAAAGTTCCAACTTCCTCTTCATATTCAGCATTGGAAATCCCTTCCTAGATTGATCTCTTAAATGTTTGGATAGTTCATTTTGTTGTTGTCTGGCAAAGCTCTGCCTGTCTTGATAATCAAATAAGCTCAGAGTTGCCATTTCTTCCAATTGTTCCTTTTCAAAGTACAGGAAATCATCTTTGAATATAATGTGCCTCAACTCACCACTAGTCATTATGACTTTTAAATATTCAGTTCTGGCATCAAAATAGAGTCTTTTGGGTAGGTCCACATCAGTTTGTGGCCTTTGTTATCCCTGATGAGTTGCTCTGGTGGTTGGAATTAGGACACTTATAGTGGAAGACCTTGGAGCATATCTCCTGGTCTTCTCACATGCCCAAGTTGTTCATATAAATTGACAATTTGATCTTTTGGCATCAGGATAAGTTTCAAGTAATCGCCCCCTTCTTTAGCCAATTTCATAATCATCACATCATCTCATCATTGGTTGGATCAACAGGGATAGATCTTTGGCTTCCAATAGGTTCACCCCTTGGTCCACACTGGAATTGTAGTAATCTTCTCTCATCTGCTTCTAGTCTCTCCCATTCTTCTTTCTGTGTATAAAATAATTTTGTTAACTGCCCTTTGCCCAAATTATAAAAAACAACCTTAGCCATGCCCTTACATAACATCAAACCTTTCAAGGTTTTGATTTTGTTCTCATCTTCTAGGGCTCAACAGGCTCAAGAGGTTCTTCCTTCACAACAACTGGATTAGGTAAACTCACTGGGTGAGGAGTCCGAGAGGACTTTGACTTGCCCTTTGCCTCATTAAATTTTGCCTTTTTAGACTCATAAAGTGATAATTTTTCATTCCTGCTCATACCTTTTATCTTCTCCCCCTCACTTCTTGCAGACACCAGCCTTTCAAACAATTTTATATGTTCTTCCTCCCAGGCTTTTCTTCTCCCTCTCAGCCAATGTGATCAATCTTGGTTTTCTCTTGCTAGCACTCGCTTCAGACTTAAGTTTCACAGAGATTAGTCTGAAATTTTCTTCTACAATCTCTTTGGTCATTATTTCAACATGTTCTATAGCCACACCATGATCTATCATAAATTTACACTTTCCCTATACTTGTTATAAAGCTTTTCAATTTTATCTTGTTGATCGGATGCTATCTTCTTTAGTCTTTCCCACTCTTCGTTGTTCACACTTTCTTTTGTTGAGTTGTATGCACTTTCCAGTTCTTCAAACTTCATATGGCTCAATTGTTTCTCTGATAGCCCATGAACTCTCAGATATGCAAGGAATTTTTTAGTATCCTTATTTCTATTTTCAATCTTTTTCTTCAAATCCTTCACTTCTTCATCAGTTAGGTCCTGCAACTCCTCATCAGTCATAGGAGCTAGTGTTTCAAACTTATAACCATGTTTCATGAGACTTATGATTTTATGATCTTCCTTTTTAGCTTTATTCAACATGAGTTGTATATTTTCCCTGTGTTCATCAGTCATATCTACATGCGGTGAATCAGGTATATCATCATCAAATAGATCAACAACTACATCAATTTTTGGTTCATTTGATTCAAGCTCATCTTTCAACATTAGTAGGTTTCTGTCACACCCTCAAAATCCACTAACAGAGTTTTACCGTCCGAGGGTGTGAACTAACAGGATTGGAATCATTAGTTATAATCAAACACCATGTTTAACGTTTTCAAACCAACAAGACATTAAGTCTTAAATAAAATGCGGAAGGGTAAATTGTAAACCAAAAAGTTTGCGCCACACAGGACGACTTAAAAACCCAAGTTATTAAGATAAGAATTAAAAGAAGTTTTCAAAGCGATGGTGTTTAGCTAATGCATGTTCCTATACCGCGTGCCCGCCTCGGCTACCTAAGAATAACTTACTAAAAGTGTCAACACAGGGTTGGTGAGTTCACAGGTTTATATAAATAAAGTGTTGAGTTTGCGTTTACATTTGCGTTTGCGTTTGCGTTACAAGATAGTGTTAAGTCAGTTATATATCAATAGGTAGCTAACCTATCAAGCATGTATTACTAAGTGTTCGACACCGAAGCTAACTGCTTATCAATTGCCTTGCCACCATGTCAACCACGACCATGGTAATGTGTTAGCCAAAATTACACCCACTCGACCTACAGTCGAGTTTAGAGTTGGGCTGGGTTTGTCAAACCCAGTAGTACTACTCAACAGTGACTCGCTATTATCCAAATATTAACTGGTTCGATGTTATAAAGGACTTTGGTTGGTTTGTTTGCCACTTAGCCTTACAAGTGATATATAAAAACTAAACAAAATCTACAGCGTTGGAGTATGTTATCTCCCCAAATAAAAGCGTTTTAAAAAGAGTAAAAAGGGGACGTGAAACTCACTGTTTGCGAAGATAACCAAAAAGATCCGAGAAAAGGTGTGCGCCACAGAAAATCCTCACTAGTGTTCTAAAAACAAAAACGAGATTTTCTAAGTATTTAAACTACGAGTGAGTCCCTAGACTCGACACATACAACTTATGCATGAGATGCGTTTCGTGTTTCGTTTGTGAAATAAGTGCGACTCGACAAACACGTTGGTGATACGTTACATGTGTGAACAACTACTTAAGTGTCAAGTATTAACATTGTACATTACTAGCAATTATCCCCCACAATGGCAATTTGGTCAAAACATAGCAAACATTGATCGGTTATGCACTTTTCATGACAATTCAAGAAATACAGCAGCTAAATTATCCAGGCAGATTTTCACTCAACAAGGTTACTCTTATTAATATATCCTAACATGTCAAATAAATTGCCAAAAATCATCACAGAAGACATGTGGGTTAGGTTTTTAAAAATATTTTTATTATATTTTTATCATGTATGGTTTTATCACAATGATCAAAACATCACAGTAAACACACAGCAATCATTATTATGCGCAGTAGAATTTTATTTGTTATTCCCGTTAAATGACAACTCCAATTAATGCAAGACCAATTGGGTTAGGTTCCTAACTCAAAATATTTTATTCCATAAGTGGAACCAACCCATTTGGTCTTATAGTTTATGAGATACCTTAGTCGCAAAACAGCCTAACAGCAGGTCTCCCAAATCAACCTTGCACAACAGTTTTGTAAAATAATAAAAACAAACTTTTTTACGTCCAAAAATTACAAACTCGGACTTTTCAGAAACTAGACTCGACCTAGTATATTATAGAATCAAAAATCACATCAAAACATAACATTAACATCGAGTTACAGTCGTCCAAACACGAATTCAATAATCTGTCCAGCATCAGTTTTCATCAAAACTCAACAAATAATTAACCTATGAACTAACAATCATGCATGTAACCCTAATTCATCAACAAAAAACATACTTAACACTTAGGGTTTATGATTACAGGTTTAATCATACAATTAAATGATAGAATGGATTAGATATGGTGTTTATATTACCTAGTTAGCTTCTTGGACCTTCAAAACCACTTGTAATCACCTTGTATGTATGTGTGTGTGCAAAATCGGTCAAGGGGAGGGGAAGGGAGGCTGCCGTCGAGTGAGAGGAGGGAGAGAGGGGGTGTTAGGGTTTTATGATAATATGTTGTTTATATATTTATTAGATATCATACATGTTACACTTTACCCCTTGCACTTCTAGTTACTTGTTTCTAGCACAACTTAGTTAATACCATTCATAACTAATTTCATACATGTAAATATCAAGTAACACATAACTTAACACATAGTTATCAAATACTTGTTCATGATATTTATTGTTCGTTCACCAACAGTTTGAGTCGACTCGTGTGTGTTTCGGTGAAATTCCGAAAGACTACTTGTGTAGTGATTGCCATGCGTCATCTAAACCCTAGTTTAAATGTAATGAGATATGCGTTATAGTTCGTGTGATCTTAAGTCTGAATTAACGGAGTTCGGATTAACAGAGTTAACCTGAAATTGACGAGTGTCACAGTTTCACTGCTTGGATGAGTATGGCATTGATTGGACTTTTCTGTTTCTTTGGAATGGGTTCATCAGTATTTTCATTTTTATCACCCCTCTTCCTCTTCTTTACATACTCCTTCGCAAATTTATCCTCATATCCATGATCCCAACTCTCTGGATTCTTTTCTAAATCATCAACAGTCTGTTACCGTTTTTCACACAATATTTGAACCACAGTTTTAGCACCATTTTCATCAATAACCACCAGCTTATCATCATTTTCCTCAGCAGTGGCTTGCTCAGGTGATTTTTTTTCATGAATTTCTAGGGTTTTCTTGAACTGATACAGGCTTGTCAGCTTCTTCAGTTTGTTGAACTCTTAGCAGTCCCTCAATCACCTCTTGTTCTAACTCTCCCTTTTCTTCATCCAGTTTTTTTTCAATTCAGCATCTTCTAACAAAATTCTATGGTCTTCAATTTCTTTATCCGTTAGAAATCTTGGGATTATTTCTCTTTCAAACCACTCCCCCACTATCTCATCATGCCTCTTGGCAGCCCTTTCAGTAGACTCATCACTCATCAGCACTTCATCACTTGATTTAACTTTATTAGTTTCAAGAGGGTGTAACTACTCTTCAGATTTAGCAATGGCCTTTCCCATTATTTTTTTCTTTTCTTCTTCCAAAGTAACCCACCACAGTTGGTTCAATGGGAAAATTATCATTTTGATCAAATAAGTCCTTCATCTCCTCATCCACAGATTTTTCAACCTCGGCCTCTTTCTCCCTTTCCAGTAAAGTTTTAACATTATCAAATAAATCATCCTCATTATCCACACTCTCCTTATTCACAATCTCATCAACATTCTCATCATCAACCATCTCCTTATCAGTAGTTTCATCATCCACCACCTTCTCATGTACAGTCTCCTCAGTAGCATCATTCTCTTAAATATTGTAGTCTTGTTCAGCAACATCAGACTTATCAGCTTCATAACCCTCCTCATCATTCTTCTCATTCACCTCCTCATCTTCATCACCACTACTGCCATACACATCACAAAGGTTCTTTAAAATGTCATTATCAGCATCATTGATCACAGGTGGATTCTCCCTCTGTTTTAGTGCAGCTGAGACTCTCAACCTCAGTGGCCAGGGTTTGAATCCATTTAAGAGCCTGTGACGATTGTGATTCAAGTTCATCATTTGTTTTTCTCAACTCCTCATTCTCCCTTTTCAAATCAACATTTTCAATCAAAACATCCATGTGTCTGTCAAATAATCTAAAATTGGCATCAGGGGAAGGGGGTTGATAGGTGAAATTGGAAATGGGTCAGGAATATTAGTTTGAGGTTGGTTGGGTTCATGGGGTGGATTTCTAGAATGTTTGTACTTGTAGAGGGTAATGGATTTATGGATCTAATGGTAGGTGTGTGGGTATGTATGATTTGGAAGAGTATGTGGTTGGTCAGTTGTTTGTGAATGGGTTGGGGATTGATATGGTGTATTTGGCTGGTCTATTAGGTGGGCTAGTACATATTGAAGAATGTAAGGTTCATGTACAGCCTGGCCTTGGGTTTGGGTTAAAGGTTGGGTTAAGGTTTGGGTTGGTATTTGGCTTTGGGTTGGTGATTGGGTTGGTACTGTGTATGTGATGAAGTTGGTGGGGATGGGATGTATGGTTCATGGTCTTGGTGTTGGGGTGGTGATAGGTTTTGGTTTAAGGGCTGGTTTTGAGGTGAGGTGAGTGGTGTAGGAATGTGTTGGGTAAGTTTTACTCATCATCCATGATAGATTTTTCTTGAACAGGTGGTTGCTCAAGATTGTCAGTTTGCTTATCTTCTGACAGAAGCATTCTTATCAAAGGAGTATTTAGCATTTTTGTCAGCAACTGTTGACCATAATTTGTCCAAGTCAACCTTCTTTTCTGACTTTTCTTCTTGGACACTTGGTCTATACAAAGTTTCATCAAAGTCTTGAAAATAAATCTTGAAAGACTTTATTAACTTCTCAAGATCAAACAACCAGGATGCTCCATCAACTGTATTTAACTAGTTTTCATTGAATATCACATCAGATATTCAATCACACTCAAGTGATCTTTCACATATACTCTATAAGCCTTTGAGTGTGTGGAGTAACCAACAAAGAAACAATCTAAAGACTTCGATTGAAACTTGTTCAAATAGTCTTTGGTATTCAAAAATGAACATTTGCATCCAAAAGGCTTGAGAAACTAGATGGGTTTTATTTGGAACAAAATCTCATAAGGAGTTTTGTCTTGACTTTTGTTGAGAAGTACCCTGTTCTGAACATAACAAGCAGTATTGATAGTTTCTGCTCAAAAAGTAATAGACAAATAAGCATCTGCTAATATGGTTCTTGCAGCTTCAATGAGTGTTATGTTTCTTCTTTCAGCTACACCATTTTGTTCATGAGTTCTAGGGGCATTGAATTGATGAAAAATTCCTTTTGCTTGTTCTTGAACTCACTCCCATTGTCAATTCTCATTACCTTCACCCTCACATCAAGTTGGTTCTCAATCCTTGTAACACAACTCTTGATCAATTCAGCAGCTTTGTCCTTGGAATTCAGAAAATAAACCCAAGTATATCTTGAAAAGCCATCTATGATCACCAAGAAATATCTTTTCTTCCCTATAATAGAAACACTCATAGGGACCAAAAAGATCCATATGAAGCATTTCTAGTACTTGTTCAATTGAGTTTACAAGTTTTGCTTTGTGAGATGACTTGTGCTGCTTTCCTTTATGACATGAAATGCATTTGTCATCAAGCTTGAACTCCCTTGTAGGTAAACCAATTACATGTTCACCTTTAACAAGTTTGTTCATGTACTTTAAATTAACATGACAAAGCTTTCTGTGCCACAATTTGGTTTCATTTTCAGTGGCCTTTGACACAAAACAAGTTCCACCCCTAGAAATTGCATATTTCATTTTCAATTCATACAAGTTTCCATTTCTAGGAGCCATCATCATAATCATATCAGGAGGAATCACAAATTCAGGTTTGAGGATGAAACAGTGAGAAGTATCAAATCTAACCTTATAACCTTTATCACACATTTGTGATATGCTCAAAAGGTTATATTGAAATCCTTCCACATAGAACACATTGTCAAATGACACTTTGCCATTGGTTAGAATGCCTTTTCCCACAATTTTCCCTCTATTTTCATCACTCTCAAATGCAACATGTCCTTCAAACTTCTCTTCATAGTTCACTAGTGACCTCTGGGCACATCATGTGCCTGGAACATCCACTATCCATATACCATACATCATTGATTGGTGTGGACTGTTCATGCACAAATCAAAGAAAAGGATCGGTTAAGGGATGAAATACAAGCTGGATCAGCTTTCAAATCATCAGCAACATTAACAGTTGTTGCATTGGGTTTGGGATCTTCATAAACAATCTCACAAGATTCATCAGAATCATCTGCCATAACCAGTTTCATATGGTAATCTCACATATGGAATTATGCTTTTGTATACTTCAATGATAAACTCTCTCTTCACATTTGTCACTAATGTTTCACATGTCACTTTTGTTTCATTTCTTGGTTTCCAAAGAAATCCTTGAGGTTCAAACCCATGTTTTAAAAGAAATTTCTCATCACCATTTAACTCTCTTGATTTCTTTCTCCTAAATACCTCTCTTTTAACTTTTTCTTCACCATCTGTTGATGTTGATTGTACATTCTTAACAGCTTTATTAGGTTTTATTCTGATAGGTTGTTTGATCATTTGAACCTTCTTTTCTTCAACAATATTCTTCTCTTTCTTGTCAACAGTTTCAGATTTCTTCTCACTCTTTGGTTCAACGCGGTTCACTTCATTATGAGATAACATCTTACCCTTTCCCAATTATTTATCATACTTTTTTCTTGTAAAGACCAAAGTCTTGACCAAACTTAGTCGTATCTGGTACATGAAATGGCTTGAATGTAAATCTTCCATGATAAGAATTAGTGTGAGGTCCATACACATCACAATGTTTTCACCATACTTTTCCTTTTAAGCTTTCATTTGACTTTCGCTTTTTGAATCTTTCACTTGGTCTTTGGGGTTCAACTCCAATGGTCTTTTGAGTTTTGAGACCATCAAAGTCAATTGAGAAAGGTACAAATTCCTCAATCTTGATGTCTAGTTGAAAGTCTTTCAACTGAACTCTTGACAAAGATTATCATTTCCATATTGATTGGTTCATCATCTGAGTTATCTTTAAACCTTGATTGTCTTCTTGCGTATTCTTTCACACTTTCTACTTCACCAACATCAAATAATTCTTGATTTGAGAAAACAAGGTATACAGGAATAAACTGATCACTGGTCACAGTTTCTTCAGTCTTCTTCTTGTTTTTAACCTTTTTCTCCTTTAGTGGTTCTTTGCTTGGAGGCTTCACCGAATTAGAGTTAACTTTTAATCCACCACACATGTCAATTGATACATGTTCCCTTATCATTTGTTAATGATGTTTTCTCATCTTGGGTGTGATATTTGGTAGCAAAGGAATCTTGCTTGGTGGACTTGGTTTGCCCTTTCTTTTATCCTTTGAACCATTATCACTTGAACATTGATCACTTGGGTCACTTAATTCATCTTTGTTCAAACAGTCTTCATCAAAATCATCTTCAGACACTTGCATACCAACATAAATCTCAGCATTCTTCTCATCTTTCACTTCTTCTTTCATCACAAACTCACCTTTGTCATCAACTTCAACCAATTTGTAATTTTCAATAAATTCTTCCTTTTCTTTAAACACTTCTCAAAACTGATCAAGGTAGGCATTTCTCTTTTCCTTATCAATCTTCAATGAGTAATTGTTATTGAAAGGTGGAGGAACAACCTTATATTTATCTTCCTCCTTGATCTTGTTTAATTTCCCACAAATATTTCCAGTTGAAACTAAATTTTTCAGGAAATCATTTTCAACTTGAAGTGTAGTTTTCTTCAACTTTTCATCAAGAAATATCTTCTTCAATTCATATCTGGACTGTTTCATATAGCTTTCCATACAATCTTGTTCCAGACTTTTGATTCTTTCTTCATAAGTCAAGTCACTTGCCTCATAGACATTGATCATACTTTGCTTTTTAAAACACTCACTTTGTAACTTTCCCACTGTTATTCTTAATGATTCATTCATTTCAAGTAATTCAAGTTTTGAGAGATTTGAATGTACCTGAGAAGTAGAGTATTAGCTTCACTCTCTATTTTAGCCATGGATGCTACATTTTCCTTTTCAATGTCATTGGCATGATTGCTCCGATCAAAATCACCTTCTTGTTGTTGTGCAGCTAATGCAACATTCCCTTGGTTTTTTGGTTGGTTGACATTGTTTCTGTTAGGGTTTGCAGGAGCTTGTGGAGGGTTTTGATTATTTCTTTGAAAGTTCTATGTTGGTTGTTGTAGTTGTTGGTGAAGTTCCTTTGTTGACCATGATTCTAATTCTGATATTGAAACTGATTTCTTGGCTGATTGTTTTGGAACTGTCTAGGTTGATTGCATTCCTTTGCAAAGTGTCCTAGTTGTTGACAGTTGTAGCATATTGCTTTTGACTTGTCAAATCCTATACTGTCATTCGGACCAGAGACCAAGGAGTTGTAGCAGATTGCTTTTGACTAGTCAAATCCTATACTGTCATTCAGACCAGAGACCAAGGACCTTCCAGTTCTATTAAACAACCCCTTCTTCTCAAAGCTAGCATAGCATCTTACCATTTTAAATCCATGTCTACTAAGTCATAGCGTCAATTTGTTCAAGGTCCTCTTCAACTAACTAATATGAATCAGATTCTTAGCCACAAAGGCATTGTAGGATTCAGTAAACATTGAAAATAGAGCTTGATTTCCTTGGTTAACATTTCCATCACCAAAAGGATCATGTCCACTGGTCATAGAGGATGTATCATTGTCATCAATCAGTTGGACATTAAATCTGGATTGTCCACCTTGACTGTTTGCATTGCCAGCAACAAACCCTTGGTGTGTCACCACCATATTCACTTGGCTCTTCTATGATGGGAATATATTATTGATTTTTTGTGGACAGATTCCCCATGGGTGCTATAAGAGTATTTGTCACCTAAAAACTCGGTCTGTCTTCTTTGATCATGTTGTTCTCTATTATCTCATTTTCAGCTGCTTGTAAAAAGAAGATGACATCATCTAGCTTCAATTGAGGGAAATTTACCTTTTCTTTAATGAATTTGCTAGCAGTGTACCAATCACCCGAAAGAGATGATAATAACTTCATGTTCAAATCTAAATCAGTGATTGCTAGATCTGTTCTGATTTCAATAGAAATTGCTACGAACCTCTGCAACACAGACCTTAGTTTCTCACCTTCTTTAAACTTGAACCGGTCAAGATCTGATTTCAATTGATCCTTCTTAATGTTCTTCAACTTGATGTTGCCTTCAAGCATTTCAACAATAGCATCAAACATTGCTTTGGTTGTAGTGTGATAAGCTACACCGGTCAAGATATCCCAGCTTCAACATTGCTAATGCTCTGTCATCTTTCCTTTTCATTGTTCTTTCAACAGTTTGATTGTTTGTTGTTCCATCCGGCAAATAAGGCCCATACTTAATCGAATTCAACATTTCAACATCGTTGTAACACGCGGCAGCTTCAAATAGCACCTTCCATTTGATGTAGTTTTCCTGTCCATACAGCCTAGGAATCTTGTTAGTAGAAACCTCTTGCTCTTCCATTGATCCAAATATATTTTTGGTATTTTAAAATAAATTTTTAAATGAAAACTTAGCAAACTTAAATGAAAAACTTAGCAAGTTTGAAAAATAATCAGATCTGTGGACCAAATCCTCAAATCTGATAGATCTGGATGGATAAGAGCAAGATCTTTAAGAAAGGTAAGAAATTTAATATAGATCTGAGTAAGAAACACTTTTAAACCTCAAAAATATTATAGATCTGATAGAAATGAAAAATAGTGTATCTGACGTCACAAACCAATGTAATAGTTGTCAGCTGACGTAACTCTTCATCTTCAAAATCAGCAATGTTCAGCAACAGTTCTTCATAAAACAGCAGAAACAAGCTCGGATACCACTTGTCAGTCCCGTATAGCTCACTCAATAGCTCAATCGCTCACAATCGTAACCCACACTTGCATGTTGACAAGAAGGTTACGACATACTATTTTGTGAAAAGAGCAAAAGAATATTAAAGTCGGAATCAATATACTCTTAGTGTTGCTCAACAGACAAAAAAGTAACAAACACACAAAGTAACTCAAAATATTTCCATATATATTGTGAAGGATACAATGAAAATCAATTAGGGTTTCAAGGTGGAATGTTTGGATTTATGGCAGCTTTCCGTACAGGAGGAAGACAACCGTCAAATTACTATATTCGCTCAGTCAGGTGTGTCTATTCTCTGTGTGTCATAGGTGTGCCCTAAAGTTTCCTTTTATAGGCCTGCCCTGACACCTGGCATTCCTTATAGAAACCTTAATGATTGAAACAAAGCATATTCAAATTTATTATAGAAGTTTCTAAGTGTAAACAGGTCTTCGAGCAAGCTTTGCAGCTTTTGTCTTTAGCGAGCAGACCTGATAACCATTACGTGTGTTTGGGAACAATTATCCGATTAAGCTTTACTTAGAATATTTTCTAAGATATTTTCCTTAGAAAATATTCATTAAGCAGACTTCAATCTTCTTGACCATATCAAACTTTGCTCGATAAGGACCTATGAGCAAACTTGTTCTTCAGAAATCCCTTCAACTTTTTGTTAACTTAACTTATTTGAACAAACCCAAGTGTGCTGGTAACGTTGTAGCATGCTCGAGTTTGAACCTTTCTTGTTAGAAGTCCTTAAGTAATTTCTTGATCAACTTCACCACTGTTTATTATAAATAAACCTTGTTCGATCCACCAAAATACTTGGTTTTAGAAAGGTTTAGTCAAGAGTTTGCTCTGAAACAAACCTTGTTTGACTTGAAGAACAATCTTGATGTATGAAGTGTAGTTTGCTCAAACTAACACTAAAGAAGAATTCCAGAAGATAACTTTGCTCGAAGAGCAAAATACCTTGCTTGACTAAGTAAAAGCTTGCTGGGAAATCCAAGTGTGCTCGGTTTCCATACTTAGCCATTTTATGAAGAGGTTGAAAAGATTCCAGTCTTCCTTGGTCATAATCCATTCCCAACCTAGAAGATTGCTGGAGAAATTAATCAAAAGTTTAAATAATCAAGTATATTTGATCAAGTAGGCAACCTTACTCGAAATCAATAGAGATCTTGAGATTGCAACTGAGAAATATTTCTAAATATCAACCTTACTCGAATACCTTATTATTACTAACATTACTCGAATCTATTTAAGAAAAGCAAAGAGTTAACCAAATTTAGAGATATACATCCAGGTATACTCTAAAGCAAAGTTTACTCGACAATACTTTAAAAGTGCAAAGTGTGCTTGAGAATACTTGATATATTAATTTTAATATACAAGTGTGCTCAAATCATACAATGTACTCAGAAAGTAAAGTTTTCTTGAAGACTTCAGAAATATGCAAGTATGCTTGAAGAAAACTTGAACTATTATTGTAATATACAAGTGTGCTCTAAGCATGAAGTTTGCTCGATAAACAAAGTTTACTCGAAAATACTTGCAATTTCATACAAAGTATTCAGACATAAACAACACATAATTAAATCAATATTAAACAAGTATGCTTGAAAATGTACCAAGTTTAGTCGTTAGAGCTAAAAAACAGGTAAATAGCAAGTTTACTCAAACAATACGCATTTTGATCAATTTCAAACCCAAAGTCATAAAGTATGCTTAAAAAACACAAATTTCAATTAAAACACCCTAGTTTACTCGAAACAAGTATTTAAATCATATTCAGACATTTATATCATATTTATTCATTAAGTGTGCTTGAATGAGATGACCTTATAAACAACCAAGTTTACTCGAAAGTATATTATCATCAAAGTTTACTCGAAAATGCATGATCAGAAATATTCAAAGTAAATAAGTATCAAGTATGCTCAAATGAGTTTGAACTTCAAATAAAACAACCAAGTTTACTCGAAGGTTTAAAAATATCAAAGTTTAAACAATTTTTTCATTAAATTTTAAGAGCAAATGGTGAATAATGAGATCAAATTTCAGTTTAATCCTGTCAAATCCTTTTCTCTTTTATGAAAAGATCTCAACATGGGATCATATTGATTAAGTCACCTTTCAATACTTCATTTTCAGCATTATTATGACATAATAGACAGGTTAATAGCAGGTATTGACTTAGCATGAATTTCATTATTTTGGTGATATGCTTAAGGTTCAATTAGTTGCATAATTCAAAAATGGATAAGACTTATTGCACTATGATGTTTGATATTTCTTCTCAAAGCTTATTTGGCTTTCTCCAGATCAACCCAAATTGACTTCGACCCCCTGATATTTGGTCAAATATCTTTTTTGACATAACATTTAAATTGTCTTAACAAATTTTCTTTTTAAAACTTTTCAAACTTTGAGGTCAAACTTTGGACTTACATGTCACGCAATACGAACTTACATGCCTTACATTCAAGGTATTTAGGACTTATAATGATGCCCCACCTCTGTAGTTTTAGTTTAAACCCTCATGTTTGTAAATTTATCAACTTTTGGTTGATGTATAATCATTTTTCTCAAATTTGTTCTTTGTCATATGTATAAAGTGTTTCATTTTGAGTGACCAAATACCAACAGACTTATGTATGACTGGGTAATTACTTTTCTATCTATCATTCGGAGAGATTTATCTTGGAACATGCATATTTCAACAATGTATCTCTACATTAAGATTAGCATATTTATTATGTTTATATCACCTCATTTTTACACATCATGAAAAGCAACCATACTTATCAATGACTGAACTAATAGTCCTTTTAGCCTATTAAATCCATATGATTGGTATAAATAATCAATCTACTATCATTTCCCAAAAGGTTGGATCAAATTTTCATTGAAAACCTTTTTAACTTCTATAAAGCTTGAACTAAATAATCTTATCATTTCTCTACACCATTAACTTGCTCAGCTTTTCAAAAATGATTTTTTTTTGAAAAACTTCTTTGAAGAATGTTCATTTGAGCACACAAGTTTAACATATAATCAAAGTTTTGACACAAGCAATCAATAACATATTCAAGAATAATCAAAAGTGAATGGCATGCATTAACACAATCAGACTAACATAATGTTCAAACCAAGACTAATTATGCAAAGTCATCATGTCCGAAGCACATCATCATCTCAGATCATCTAATCACAAAAAAAAAATATCAGATAAGCATGTAGATTCAATATTTCAAGGCAGTTGTAAGCACTTATCAAGACATCATGATTAATCAATCACTGAAAACAAACCTAAGAATCATTGATACCTAAGTCAAGTATAGTCAATTAAAGCACAAAGCAGTCAATTAGAAACATAGATTCAAACATGGAACACAACTCACTCATCAAGACCCTTTCAAAAGATAGTCAATTAGCACATTGAGCATACATCACCTATCAAACTTCATCAGAGTTGATCATGCCTAAGGATTTTAATAGAAAATGAAATCTTGTTTTATCTAGTGGCTTGGTGAATATGTCTGCCAAGTTGTCACTTGTGTCAACTCTTTTCATTTCTATAAGACCTTTCTCACAACAACCTCTGATAAAATGGTGTATGATTTCAATATGATTGGTCTTTGAGTGTTCAAGGTCTTCTTAATAAGACCGTCCTCCAAATCATCAGCATCAATTTGTTCAAGGTCTTCTTGCACTGCACTTGTGTGAATAAATTTCTTGGCCACAAATGCATTGTAAGAATCAGTGAACATTGAGAAGAGTGCTTGATAGTCATTTCCTTGATTAATGTTTCCAGCAACTTAAGGAGCATGTCCACTTGCCATTGATGATGTATCACTATCATCCATCAATTGCACATAGAACCTGGACTACCCATTTTGATTTCCAGATTGACCAACTACATAAGCTCTTGGGGTTTCATCACTGTACTTATTTTGTTCTTCAATTATAGGGTCTTGTTGTTGGTTCTTTGTTGACAGATTCCCCATAGGTGCAATTAGTGCATTTTCAACTTGGAATCATGGCTTGTCTTCCTTGATAATATGATTTTCAACCATTTCATGCTCAGCAGCTTGCAAAAAACAGATAATATCATCAAGCTTGAATGTTGGGAAATTAGTCTTTTCTTTGATGTCTTACTTGTAGTGTACCATTCTCTAGACAAGGATGATTTCAGATCAAAATCTGATATTGCAAGGTTAGTGGTTATGATTTCATTGACAATGGCAACAAACCTTTGCAAAATAGATTTCAATCTTTCTCATTCCTTGAACTTGAATCTATGTAACTGTTGCTTTAATCTGTATTTCTTGATATCTTTCAGCTCAGTATTTCCTTCAAACATTTCAACAATGGCATCAAACATGGCCTTTGCAGTAGAGTAATGAGCCAGACTTATCAAGATATCCCTTGATAGACCAAGTTTTAGCATAGATAGTGCTCTATTAAAGGCAGAATCAATAATATCCAAATTGTTGCTTGACAGACAGAAATGTAACAAACACACAAAGTAACTCAAAAGATTTCCATTAATATTGTGAAGGATACAATGAAAATCGATTAGGGTTTCTAGGTTGAATATTTGTATTTGTGGCAGCTTTTCCATACAAAGATATTCTTTTTTAGGAAATGGTAGCCGTCAAATCACAATATTCGCTCTATGTTCGTTCTTATCATAAAGGTGCCCTAAAGTTTCCTTAAATAGGTACACCTAACATCTTCTATAAATCCTAATGATTGATAAATAACATATTCAAACGTATTCAAAAATATTACAAGTGTAAGCAGGTCTACGACTAAACTTGTAAGCTTTTATCTTTGTCGAGCAGAACTTGTAACCATAAGTGTGCTTGAAACAGTTCTCCGAGTAATTTTTTACTTAAAATATTTTCTAAGGAAAATATTCTTCAAGCAGACTTCAATCTTCTGGTCATATCAAACTTTGCTTAATATAAATCCTACGAGCAAATTTTTTCTTCATTGGTCCCTTCAACCTTTTGTCTTTAACTTATTATAACAAGTTAAGTGTGCTAGTGACACTGTAACTTGCTCGGGTTGAACCTTGCTCGCTGGAAGTCCTTAAAATAATTTCTTTAATAACTTTCTTCAAGTGTGTTTGGACCACTGTTTATTAATAAACCTTGCTTGATCCATCAAAATACATGGTTCTAGCTTGGTTTAGTCAAGGGTTTGCTCTCATACAAACCTTGCTCGACTAGAAGAACCAACTTTCTTGATAAAGTGTAGTTTGCTCAAACTAACACTTAGAAGACTTCTAGAATATAACTTTGCTTGAATCAAAATACCTTGCTTGAATAAGTTCCAGGCTTGCTCGAAGGGCCAAGCTTGCTCGTATTCCATACTTAGCCATTTCTGAGGAGGTTGAGAACATTCCAATCTTCTTTTTGTTGAATCTTGATCCCACCACTTTTGGGAAGCATACCCAACAAAATAACACTCATCTTCTTTCTCAACAAACTTAAGAACAAGATTGGTACTTGTATGGAGCAACGTTCATGGATATCCAAATTTTTTGAAGTAGTTGACTTGCGCCTTGGTCTTGTAATAGACTTAATAAGTAGTCTTCTTCAAGATCTTGTTGATTAGCACACGGTTTTGTATGAAGCATGCACCATTGACTACTTCACCCTAGAAGAACAGTGGAAGCTTTGAATCTTAAAGCATGGTTTTTGCTACCTCAATCGGTGTTCGGTTGTGATGTTCAACAACCCCATTTTGTTGAGTAGTATACGGGGCACTGAATTGTCAGTTTATACCCTGTGTATGAAAAACATATTCAATAGTTCTGTTGCAGAACTTGGTTCCGTTATCACTTCTAATGCACTTCACTTTCTTATCAGTATGTCTCTCCACAAGAGTTATAAACTTGATTAGAAATTGTGCAGGTTCATCCTTGTGACCTAGAAGAAAAGTCCAGCTGAAACGAGAAACATCATCAATAACAACGAGACAATGTGTTTTTCGACCACTTGCTAGAGGATGAACTAGAACAAAAAGATCCATATGCGACAGCTGAAGAATGGAGCCAACTGAATTGATTGTTTTGGGCATGTGAGGACGTTTATGTTGTTTGCATTTTGAATAGGAAAGATATTTCTCGATGCATGAAAAAGTTTTAACATGTAAACCCCTCACATGCTCACATTTGACCAATTTGTTCATTTTTTTAAAATTGACAAGACCCAGACGTCATCGATGCCAAAGTGATCAGTCATTCTCTGAGGCCTTAGATAATAAACATGAAGCAGTTTGATATGAGTATATACTACGCATGTCTAGTATATAAGCATCATTATGCCTCGAAGTATGCATCATGATCCATTCCTCGAGGATTTTAAAACCAGGTTTCATAATTAAACACTCATGTTCTGTGAAGAGGGTTGAGTATTGCTTGTCGCATATTTGTGAGATGCTGAGAAAGTTGTGGTTAAGCTGTTCCACAAGGTTGACATCGTCAAAGGTCAATATGCCATTTGAGACCTTTCCTCTCTTAGTTATATTCCCTCCCATATCTCCAACAAAGGAAACATGTCCATCATCGAACGGTTGAACTTCAAATATTAAGGACTCGTCTCCAGTCATATGTCACGTGCAACCAGTGTGCAAGTACCAAATACTATTGACATGCCTTCTTGACTGACCCTACAAAATTAGTTGTCTTGGGAAGATCAACCATTAAATCACCAAATTTTATATTATTTTCTTGAAAAATGAAACTTTGTGGTGAATCAGAATCAGAAGAGAAGTCCTTAGGAATCCATGCAGAGTCATGTTTCCTGTGGAAGATCTTTTAGGTCGTCTCCATTTTGGTTTTAAAACAAAATCCTCTAATCTTTCGATCTTTGGATTTCTTTTCTCCCTTGTTTTTAGTGGGTTCTTTGATTTCTCTATCTTAGAACCCATTTTTGATCTTTCCTTCCACTACAACAAAAGGGGCTTTTTAGGACTTTTTTGTGTGGGACGCTTGTAAATTAGGGTCCTAAAATCTATTTAATAGGAGAAATGAACATTTGGGGTCCTTTTACAATATATGCTACAGAACCAGTGTCCTAAAAAGTTATTTAATAGGATGGATGATTCTTTGGGGTCGTATTATCATATAACTTAATAAGACACTTAAAATGTAAATCCTAATAAAGTAATCTATAAGACATGTAGTTGTTGGTGTCCCATTATGTGGTAATGTAATAGGACCACTGGAGGTCTTATTTTAACATAACTTAATAGGACACTTTGTAGTTAAGTCATAAATGTTCGGTGTTATAGGACCCTTTCTAGTCGAAGTCATATAAGAACATAGCTTAGTAGGACATTTTACACTATGTTCATATAACTTTAACCTTTATAAGATGCATAATCATTGAATACACTGTAATAGGACATTTGATATTTTAGTCATAAAACATCTAGTTTATAGGACGCTTATTTCCTAGAGTTTTATTATAACATAACTTAACAGGACACTTGACACTTGAGTCTTATAACTTTATAAACTCGGGATAGTGTTTTGGTCGTAATGATTCGATTATAATTTGGTTTGGTGTTAAAAGGTTCTTTTAAAGCCAAAACTCATTCAAAAAGGGTCATTCTTGTAAATATGATTAAATATAATATTAATAAAATAAAAAAAAAAACCCTAACTCCCATCCCAAAACTATCGACACATCTCTGCTCCCTCTCTTTCACGATGTCATACACCCAACAAACCCTAATCACCTTCAATTCAATCTTAATCTTAAAATTAGAGGTGTTCTTGAGTGATTCACATGATTCCTAATGTTAAATGGTAAGTTTTATGTATCACTTCTATAAATTTGATTATTATAATGTTAATTGATGATTTAGAACCCTAGGGATGACATAAACATGTTAGGTTTGAGTTTTGATGACAACAGTTTGCTGACAGATTCATTCTCGTTTATTGATTGGTTTGTAACTTAATGTTAAACGATGATTATTGATCGATTATTGTTTTTAGTATATAGTAGTCTGAGTCTAGTTTCCAGAAAGGTAAATTTTGTAATTTTTGGACAAGTTTTGAATAGTTTTTATGATTTTACAAAAACATATGTCAAAGCTGATGTGGGGATTCAAATTCTGGTCTGTCTTCCCGACATCATTACTTGCGATTAACGAAGCCAAATGAGTTGGTTCCACTTTTGGAACTTAGTATTATTAGTTTATAAGATAATACAATTTACTTTGCAAAATTTTGATAAATGAGTTGAGAACGCCATGAAACTACTTTTTGTTGCGAGAACTGATGAACTTCTGGCACCTATCTGCAATGATTGAATTATTGTGAGTTTTAAATGAATGAGAAAAGTAAGATAAAAATGTTTTGGGAAACCTAATTCATATATTCTATTGTGGTAAATTTTGTATCATTTACCCTTAAGTTTTGCTTAGTGAATAAAATCAGTTTGTACATGCCAAAATCTGTCTTGTGAACTAAATGATTATAATTCGAGTTGTATGATGAATATTTGGTTTCTTTGCCATGATATGATGTGTTGATACATGTTAGGACTTTTTGGTATAGTTGACATTACTTATTATCACCAAAGAGTTATCATGTCAAGTTTTTGTTTGTGTGTTAGTCCATACTTGGGTTTTAGAGTCATGTGTTGTTGAACACATATTCTCACAACTTAAACACTTGTACCAGGTAACGGTTAGCGAGTCAAGTGCATCATTTTTTGTTTTGAGAAAAGTCTATTACACACGACACCAGGTGATTTCATGCTTTTTCCTATTTGTTTTCTTGAAAGAAAACACAAAACTATTCTCGTATACTTGTTTTCACTTGTGATGCTTATCATATGACAGAGCCTCATCCTCAAGGTATGTATATTGTTTTGTTGGCTGGTTTATAAATGAAATGAAGATGAAGAATGTGATTGATGTGTTTATGTTTATCATTAGGTACAGGTGTGATTTTATGTATAGAGAAAGCATTGTCGCGGGCTGGGGTGAGCAGGGAGGATGTGAACTACATAAATGCGCATGATACATCAACACCTGCTAGTGACCTCAAGGAATACCAAGCTCTTCTTCATTGTTTTGGCCATAACAAAGAGGTACCAAACCAAACCAAACAGAGAAATATGTGTTTGTTTTTTAACAATATTATAAAGAAAAACTTTTTTAACATTTTGCAGTTGCGAGTGAACTCTACAAAATCGATGATCGGTCACCTTCTCGGAGCAGCTGGTGTTGTATAAGCCGTTGCAACTGTACGGGTAATACTTTGTTTATGTCGTTGTGTGATGACAAGGATTAGGAGGATGGATGAAGGTCAGTATATTAGTATTCTAGTCTTTTATAAGTGTTAATTTGTTTTTCATGTTCTATAAATTATTTGTTTAGTACACTTGAGAGTGAGACTCGGCCCTCGGGACACAGTCTATTTATTGTATTGAGAGTTAATTACATGGATGGTTAAGTCACTTTGACACATTCATCCACTTTGACTTGTCGTTCATTTGACCTCAAGGCCTACACGCACTAAAGGGCTTTTGACAACACATATCGCACATATTATTATGGGTTTTTTATTAGCACCAAAGGGCTTTGTATTAATGTTGACTCTATTATGGCTTATTTATTTCAATTGCATCCCGATTTTAACAAAGGGATTTTGCTTTATATTAATCTTTAATCGTGACTAACAAACATTTTTCTGTGTTTTGATCAGTGGCAAAGAATTCTAGCTTATGCCAGTGCTATCGAAGGTTTTTGGATAATTGTTTTTATTTGTGTTAAACTGAATGCTTTAATAATATGTATGTTAAAAAAATGAATAATGTAGACTAATGGTCAATATGGATGCTTTAGCTGTTCTAGCTACTTTTAAAAGGGTTCATTGTTTTGGATATGTTGTTTATTTGCTCACTTTTCTTTTCTAGCTATGTTTTTATTTGACTTTTAAGGCAATATTTGATTGAAAAACGTCATATTTCCTCACTTCTTTTTTCACTAGTGATTAGGTAAACACATGTCAAAACATTGTAAAAGTGTCATAATATGTTTTTATTGGGACGCTTTTTGGGTTGTTAATGAATATATTATGCGACCATAAAATTAGTTTCACAATCTTATTTGAGATATCAGGACTTTTTTCTTGTACTAAAGTACCTATAATGTTACACCATAAGGGTCTTATAAATTAATTTTTAAGGACGCTTGTATGTGTATTAAAAGATTAAAGATAGGTAAGCACATGTTAAAACATTGTAAAAGTGTCCTGATATGTTTTTGTTGTGACGCTTTTTGGGTTGTTAATGGATATTTTATGCGACCATAAAATTGGTTTCATAATCTTATTTGGGATATCAGGACACTTTTTGAGTTCCGAGACTTACTACGACCACTTTACATGAAAAGCCTTTATAGTTGGTCATGTTAAATGAAATGTACTATAAAATAGCATTTTAGGACGCTTTTGTGCGTACTAAAAAACCCTTTTTGTTGTAGTGTTCTTAGTTATCTAAAAAGGTTTTATGGTTTTCTCATGGTTTTTGGATCTCACGTCCATTTCACCGAACGGATCGTTCAGTCATTGTTCTTGTAAGCATTAGAACATAACTTATTAAACTGATTGTTCATTTCCCTCTATTTTCGGTGCAAGTCTTGCAATGTTTTGCAAGGTGAAATGGGTTTCCACATACATAACAATGTTTTCTTCTAGATACCCTATAGAACTCATCACACTTGACGTGGTGGGAAAGGTGATGCTTGGAAAGGAACATGAAAACCATCTGATCTGTAACCTCTATCATCAAAAGCATTTGTGTAAAATGAATCAACATAATTTTGTTGATGAGGACCGTAGTAGTTATTATCAAAATGATTGTACAGTTGAGAAGTTTTCCAATGATTAGTTGTTTGAGTAAATGAGTTTTTGTGAGGTGGAATATATTTACTTGAAGTACTTTCCCTTGCATTTTCAAAAACTTTCCATTTGTTTAAGTTATCCTCAACTTTACAATCTTTAGACGAACAACAAGTTATGTTCATCTCATCAACCAAATTTATATTCTCGTTACTTTTAACAAAAGTTTCATCATAAATAGGTTCACAATCACTATCTAGAACAAAACCATCATTTTCATTTAAAGCATTTTGAGAAGTATGAACATCAACACTCTCACAAATTACATGATCATACAGATGATGTCAATATAGTTTTCATGGATCCAAAAGTATTATTATTACAGACCAAGTTGACAAATGATTGTTTTAGATTCATATTAGAATCAAAAAGTGAATTTAAAATGCTAATATGTCCACAACTCATGTCCTTTTCCACACACCGACTTTCTTCTACATAACCTGTTGAAGAATATAAATCCTCATTAGAACTAACTGATATAGGAATGGGACCAACAGTTGTGGAGGCTGGAGGAACGAGTATCTTTGGTTTTATTACATGACCAATTCCATAGACCATTTCGTCCTCTGGTGAGGTATTGAAACTAAAATGGGGTAGGCTAGTGTAGTTCTCATTGAATGGTGGAGGAACTGTTGTGTGACCATAGCCTAAACCTGTTCTTTTTGTCACCCCAATTTGTGTCCCAATAATCCCATTCAATTTATTAAAAGCCATTTCAAACTTATCCACAGTTACCTTTCTTTGGGCAAGGTATAATTCTAGCTTTTCAATTTTAACATGCAACTTAACTACTCGTCTTTCATGAAACTCAGCTAGTTTATTAGACTGAAACAATTTTTAATTTAATTTGGCCATATCATTATTATGGGTTTTAATTCTAATGGCAAAAATCTTCTCAGCCTTTTTGCATTCATCATTCCGACATTTAATACTTACAATTTCATCATGTCAATACAGCATTGTGAGTTCGATAATTCTCTATTATATTAATACAAGCTTGAGAGAAGAATTTGTTTATCTCGGGAATGTTAGATACGGTTTGGTATTCTTCTGCAGCAGATCTTGACGAGGGGTGATCTTCATTCACAAACACTATCCCAGCGAAGGTAAGTGGATTTATCAGCTCACAGAATTGGTCATCCTCCAAATCTGGTTCAGTTGAGTGACCATGTCCTTTGAGTTTAAGCTTGATCTAGAGCTCCCTTTTGTTGGACTGCTTTAACCTATTCTGGGACCTCTTTGTTTTAAGGAGGTGCTCTGATTAATTTGCCACTTCTCACTCTATCTACCACCTTCGTTTTCGTAGACTTCAGTAATCTTGATGTCGTTGGTAGGCTTGGATGAATTTGTACATTCCCTCATGAAATGCCATGTTTCATTGCAGTGGTAACACCGAGGTTTGTCCTTGTCAAAACCAATCCCATTCCCACTAGAATCCTTGAAGCTGTTTCTTCCATACTTTTTCATGAAGTTTGAAGCGCAATAAACACCCATGGCCATCTGGAACTTGATGTCCATTTTCTTGATATCTTTTTTATTGATTTCAGGAATGTCTCCTTGTTGAAATGAAGGAGGTAGAAGCTTTCCCAATAAAGGCATGACACAACGTAACATGTGATTCATCAACTTAAGAAGTAGTGTATGATGAGTTGTTTGCAGATTTCTTGATCCCATGAACTTCCCATGCTTGTTCAACAACCTTGTCTACTACTTCTTGTTAGGAGTTTAAACCGGATGGTGTTTGCTCACTTGCAGAGGTTTTGAATGCAGAAGTCTGTGTTGGTTGAGCAGAAAACATCTTCACCCCATCAACTGGATGAACGGTGGTATGAGCTTGACTAAGGAAAGTTGTGTTGACTACTGATCCAGTAGAGATTCCCGCATGATTCAAAGAACTTATATGGTTACTCAATCGTAGCTTGTCATCCATTTGGATGACTTTATGGTGGAAGTCAAGCCAGATAGAGATGTTATCGGTAAATTGGTTGTTCTTTTGATGTGATGATGCTACTATTCTAGGTGTAGGGTAAGAAGTTTAACAGCTTGTCATTGATTTCTATCTGATCATAGTCAATCCCAGCACTCTTCATCTTGGTGATCAAAGTTTCAAACATGTGGATGAGAGATCCAATAGTTTCTCCTTGTATATGATTGAACATGTTAAATTTACCCTTCAACATTGAATTTTTATTGTTTCTCATTTCCACGTTCCCTTCAAATTTGTTAAGCAATGCATCCCATGGACCTTTTATAATGTTGTGATCTCTTAAAGTTTGAGCGATTTCAAGTGAGAGGCACACACTCAAGACACCATAGGCCTTCTTATTATCACTCAACATCTTTTTGTCATCATTGGTATAGGCCTTACATGTTTGGGAACTGGTCCACTAGCCGTATCAGTGGTGAGAACGTGAGGACCATTCTCAATTGATCTGAGAAGAGCATAGTCATTAATTCTTATATGGTTCATGAAACGCCACTTCAAAGATAAAGAAGGTTTTTGTAGGTCCCTTGTTCGGATCTAACAACACAACACTAGTCTACTTGGATCAACCTCTACACCAGCTAGCGGAAATCACTAGTAAGGACCAAGATCTCGGATCTTCTTTGGTTGTGTTTATTTCCATGAGGGAAGAAGAGAGGAGTGAGTAGAGAGAGTTTGTAGATGGATAAGGTTAGTAAAATGACAAAAAGGTTGGTTGTGCATGAGATACACACATTATAAATAGTGTGTGGTCATGCACTTTGATTGTATTATTCACGGCCCAATGGGCTCTAACATACATGGCATTGGGCCAAACATACAAGGAAACAAAGTCCAACTAGCTAACGTACATTAACGACACATTACAATTAAATACGAAAGACTAATACAAAATGGGCCTAACAAATGTTCTGCTAGGGTAGCATACCAAGCACGAGGTGCCTAGTGAAGGCCATAGAGAGCTTTATCAAGACGGTAAACATAATTCGGACGATCAAGATCCTCAAAACCTGCCGGTTGCTTGACATAGATCTCTTATTTTACTTTTCCATACAAGAAAGCGGTCTTCACATCCATTTGACAGACTTTGAAATTCATGTATGAAGCATAGGCTAGAAAAAGACGAATTGCTTCAAGCCTAGCCACAGGAGCATAAGTTTCGTCGTAATATAGACCTTCACGTTGAGAGATACCTTGCACAATCAATCTTGCTTTGTTTCTAATAATCACCCCTTTATCATCTTTCTTGTTCTTGAATACCCATTTCGTCCCAATAGGTCTCTTGTTCTCTGGAATCTTGACTAGCCTCCAAACATGAAGTTTCTTGAACTGCAACAGCTCTTCTTGCATAGCTTCAACCCACGAGTTTTCCTTTTGGGCCACTCTGTAGTCCTTCGGTTCAACTTGTGAAATAAAATAAGCAAAAAGACATATGTTAATGGTACCAAATTTTCTCCTTGTTTGGATGCCAGCGGATGAAGAACCAATGATGTTCTCTATGGGATGACTTCAATGGATGGGTAATTGAGGAACATCATCAACAATGATAACAGGCTCTGCTTGGAGATTAACCGACAAATTCTCCACATGATGAAAAGTGTGAGGAGCATTGACAAGAACATCAGTGGCTAATTGAATTGAATCAGGTTGATCAACTCGATGTTCTTGAGAAATTTGTTCATCCCAGATATGTTCACCATATGGAACAGCAATTGTATCAATGGGTGTTGATGTAGTATTGTCAGAATCACCAGCAGCATATTCTTCGATGGCAGCAGCAACTTGAATTACTTCTTCATAAGAGGGAGGTGTGGCAACATATTCTACCACGCTTGGAGTTTCTTGAATGTCTGCCACGAGTTCAGTCTGATATGGTTTCACATTGTCGACAGACTAAAATGAGTCATCTGAATCGGTGTCAGGTACATCTTCGAATTCAACCATATCAGTTGAATCGGCAGATTAAGGATTAGGATTGTTAACAACTTGATTATTTTCTGGCAAGGGACCAGGTGGTAGTGCAATAGGTGGTACTATTCTGTTGGAAGGCGCAGGTAGATTCACTTCAGGAAAACTGTTGATAATGGATTGCATCAATTCAATAGAGGCTCAGGTAAAGGTAAAGAAGATGGAACTTGAGTGTTTGCAGGTGGTGGAGTATACATGCCACGGAATTGTTTGAAAAAGTAATCATAGTCAAACAACCAGTCGGCTCCCGTGCGAGCATCAGTAGTGCTAAGCTCTTGCCGGTCAACGTTGAATGATTCCAGGATCAGCTTGGTCTTTCTTACTGTAGACACGATAAGTGGTTTTGTTAGTGGCATAACCAACAAAATAACACTCGTCTTCCTTTTCAGCAAACTTTGGATCAGGGTGCATGGATATCCAAATGTCTTGAAGTAGTTTACTTGCGGCTTTGTCTTGTAGTAGACTTCATATGGAGTCTTCTTCAAGAGTTTATTGATGATCACACGGTTTTGAATGAAACAAGCAACATTGATTGCTTCACCCCAAAAGAACAACGGAAGTTTGGAATCTGACAACATTATTCTAACAGCTTCAATCAGTGTTCAATTCCGACGTTTAGTTACTCCATTTTGTTGCAGAGTGTATATGGCATTGAAGTGGCGGTCTATTCCATTTGAACTGCAAAATTCATCCACAGTTCGGTTGCAAAACTCTGTCCCGCTGTCGCTTCTTGTAAATTTCACCTTCTTGTTTGTCTGCCTCTCCACGAGTGTAATGAACTTGATCAAAAACTGAGTGGTTTCATCCTTGTGCCCTAAAAGGAAAGTCTAACTGAAACGAGAGTAATCATCAGTAATCACAAGACAATGGGCTTTTCGGCCGATTTCCAATGATGGATAGGACCGAATAAATCCATATGTAACAGTTGAAGAATGGAATCTGTTGATCATCTTAGGCTTGTGAGGGAGCTTGTGTTTCTTGCATTTAGAGCATGAATTACATTTTTCAATGCAAGAGAAAGTTTTAACAGGCAATCCCCTCACATGCTCACATTTGACCATTTTGTTCAAGTTTTTAAAGTCTACATGGCCAAGACGTCTATGCCATAGAGATTAGTCGTTCTCCGAGGCCTTAGTTATTAAACATGAAGCGGTCCTACGTGAATAAGAGCTATTCATGTCTAATATATAAGCATCATTGTGCCTCGGAGTACGCATCAAACTCCAATCTTCTAGGACTTTGAAACCTGGTTTGAGAATCAAACATTCAATCTCAGTGAATAGTGTGGAGTACTGTCGATCACATATTTGTGAGACACTTAGCAGACTGTGATTCAATTGCTCCACCAAATTGACGTCATCAAACGTCAGGATCCCATTTGACACTCTTCCTCTTTTTGTGATGTTACCATCCACGTATCCAACGAAAGAAATGTGTCCACCATTGAACAGTTTAACGTCGAACAGCAAGGGCTCGTCTTCCATTGGGTGCACCCACTGTCTAGGTACCAAATACATTGACAGACCTTCTTGACTGACCCTACACACATTAGCAAACTAATCAGACATGGGTTCCCGAGACTTAGTTGTCTCTGGAAGGTCGACCACAGAATTATCGTCTTTTATTTTCGTGTCCTCATTTATGAAGTTTTGGGATGTGTCAGAGTCAGAAGAACAGTCCTTAGGAATCCATGCACGTGCAGGTTTCATGTTTTTGAAAGATTTTCTAGACTGTCTTCTTCTTGGTTTTAAAACGAAATCCTTAGATTTCTCAATCTTTGGATTCCTTTTCTTGTTTCTTTTTGGTGAATTCTTTGACTTTTCAGTCTTAGAATTCCTTTTTGCTCTTTCCTTTTTGGTTATCCAAAAAGGTGGTTTACTGGTTTTCTTATTCTTGGATCTCACATCCATTTCATTTCACTGGCTGAACTATCAGATTATTCATTTCTTGTTCTTGAGCTTTGTGTAGCCCAAGAACAGAATTGATTAAACTGACTTTTCATTTCTCGTTGCTTTCTATACTAGTTCTTGCAATGTCTTGCTAGGTGAGATGGGTTACCACAAACATAACAAAGCCTTTTTTGTTATCCCTATAGAACTCGTCAGAGCTATGATATGCTGGTTGTGGTGCATATGGTGATGCTTGGAAAGGAACAAACAAGTTATCGGATCTATAACCCCGATCATTAAAAACATTTGAATAGAATGAGTTCACATAATCTTGTTGAGGGCAGCCATAGTAGCTGTTGTCAAAGTGATTGTATAGTTGAGGATGATGAAATTGATTATTTGATTGGAAAAAATTGTTTCTATGTGGCGGTAAATATTTACTTGAGGTACTAGGTTTTTCATTTTTAAAACAATTTCCTTTTGTTTTATCACCCTCTACTTTATAATCTCTTGACGAACAACTAGGTATGCTTGTCTCAACAAACACACTTTCTTGTACATTTCTGTTACTGAAAGTCTCATCAAATATTGTTTCACAATTACTATCAGACACAGAGACATCATTTTTATTCATATCATTTAAAGAAGTGCCAACATCAACACTCTCACAAAGTACATGATTGTTCAAATGTTTTTCAAAGTATACCAGATGGTTTTAGATTCACACTTGAATCCAAAAGTGAATTTAAAATCTTTTTATCTCCATAACCCTTGTTCGTTTCCACCAATCACTTTCTTCTACACAATCTGCCGAAGAAGATGAACTACCATTAGGACTAATTGATGGAAGAATTGGATCAATGGTCTTGGGAACAACAGGAGTAAATGTCTTTGGTTTTGGAACGTGTCCAATACCATAGACCATTTCATCCTCAGGTGGGGAATTAAAACTAAAGTGAGGAAGGCTAGTACAATTCTCATTAAAAGGAAGTGGAACAGCAATATTATCATAGCCTATTCCCGTCTTTTATCTCACCCTAATCTGTGTCCCAATTATTCCATTAAGCTTATCAGAATGGCTATTTTCCTTTGAGCTAAATCTAACTCTAATTTCTCAATTTTAGCATTTAATTCAACAACACGTCTTTCTTGATGTTTAGCTAGTTTTTCATTAAGCTTAGCCATATCATTATTATGAGTTTTAATCCTAGTGGCAAATATCTTTTCTGCTTTCCTAAGATCATCATTCTGGCATTTAATGCTAAGATTTTCATCTATAAGGACAGCATTATGAGTTCTATAGTTCATAACTTTATTAATGCAAGCTTGTGAGCAAAGTTGGTGTACCTCAGGAATGAAAGAGGTAAGTGTAGGTTTTCTAGCAGCAGGGCTTGATGAGGTGCTTACTTCATTTGTAAAGGTCATTCCTACAAATGTTAGAGGATTCTTCATATCTTCAAATTGGTCATCCTCCCAATCTAGTTGAGTTGCCTTAGTTGTTCGGGTGATCATAGCCTTTGAGCTCGACTCGAAGTTTCCCTTGGATGTGCTTCCTTGACCAATTCTTGGGACTCTTGACTTTGAGGAGTAACTTGGAACGGGCTTCTTGTCATTTCTTTTTGCACCCTCACTGTCAGACATCTCGGTGATCTTGATGTCATTAACAGCCATAGGTGGGTTGGTGTATTCTCTTGCAAAGTGACCTGATTCATTGCAGTTGTAGCAACGTAGCTTTTCTTTCTCAAACCCAATACTCTTCCCATCAGAATCTCTAAGCTGTTCTTTCCATACTTTTTTCATGAAATTGAATGCTCGGTGAATAGCCATGCTGGTACTTGATGTCCATTTTCTTGAGATCTTTCTTGTTGATCTCGGGAAGGTCTCCTTGCTCAAATAAAGGAGGAAGCAACTTTCCTTGTAACAACTCCTCATGGCTTGCCATAAAGGCATGGAATAGTGCCACATTAGAGTCATCGGCTGAAAGTGTTTGAGGAGCATAATTAGCTTGATTGTTTGTGGGTTTCTTGATCCCATGGACTTCTAAGGCTTATGCAACAGCTTTGTCAATGGCTTCTTGAAAGGAGCTTTAACTCGATGGTGCTCGAGGAGTTGCAGTTTTCTTGAAGGCAGAATTAGTAGTGTGAACAGTAGGGTGTGCTTGGCTTAGAAATGTTGTGCTTATTCCTGATCCTGTAGATATCCCAACTTGATTGAGATAACTGATATGATTGCCCATCCTGAGTTTGTCATCCATTTCAAATGACTTGATAATTGATGTCAAATTAGCAAGGATCTTCCATGCATATGGAACGGAGTTAAACAACTGGTACTTGATTTCAATCTAGTCATAGTCAATTCCAACATTCTTGATCTTGGCAATCAATGTTTCAACTCTATGAATAAGACTAGTGACTGAATCAATTTGCACATGATTGAACATATTGAACTCACCCTTCAGCATTCCTTTTCTTCTATTACTCATTTCAGTATTACCCTCAACTTGCTAACCAAGGCATCCCAAAGACCCTTGGCAGTGGTGTAATGTCTCAAAGTTTGAGCAATTTCATGTGAGAGGCAAACACTAAGAACACCAAAAGCTTTATGAGCATCACTAAACATTTTTCTATCATTATCAACGTAAGAATATTCTTGGGCTTAGGAACCTGGCCATCAGCAGTAGTAGTCATGGAATGTGTGGACCTTGCTCAAGGGGTCTAAGAATATTATAATCAAGAATTCTAATTTAGTTCTTAAAACGCCATTTGAACCCTTCAAATTCATTGTCCCAATTCAGTAGCTTTGGAGGCTTAGTTGTAGTTCCGGCCTCGTATTCAAAGATCAAATATCTTCTTACAGCTTCATTCTTAACTTCTTAACTTGCATTATCCATTGCTTAATCAATTCAAGATCAAACACAAACACAAACAGATTATGTTAAAAACACAAATACAAAGTAATTGAATGGAGAGTAATCGAATAAGGAGTAATCGAATGGTTAATGTAATTGAATTAACTGTGATCTAATTGAATGGTTTGAATCTAATCGACTGGGAATGTTTTCTAATCGAATGATCTAATCTAATCGAATGGTGATTCAATTCAATTAGAAATGGATTCGATTAGATATCTTGAATTCGATTCGATTAGACTGAAATTCGATTCGACTGCTTTTGGGATTCGATTAGATTAGCTTTAATTTGACAAGAGAACTTCAATTCCATTCGACAAATTTTGATTCGATTTGATTAGAACAGTACTTAGGGAAAGTACAGATTGTACTTTCTGTCACCTTTTTCAAGATCTTCCTTTTTAAGGATATCACCTCAATCAACTTTGACCCTTTATGGATCTAAAAAACATCCATATTTTAACACTTTTAAACACCAAATGTTGAATTCTTGAAGCATTTAACCTTTGAACCTTCACAAATTAACACTCAACCTTTAACCCGAAGCTTGAACACATGAAGTTATGTACTTATGAACATTTTATCTTCACTTTAAGGTACCTGTAACCCTAACCCACTACAACACTTGAAAACCTGTCTTAAACACAAACAAGACCAAAATCCAAGGTTGTACCCGAGATCTACAACTAGTAGAGCCCGAATACCAATTGTAGGTCCCTTGTTCGGATCTAACAACACAACACTAGTCTACTTGGATCAACCTCTACACAATCTAGCGGAAGTCACTAGTGAGGACCGAGATCTCGGATCTTGTTTGGTTATATTTATTTCCGTGAGGGAAGAAGAAAGGAGTGAGTAAAGAGAGTTTGTAGATGGATAAGGTTAGTAAAATGACAAAAAGGTTGGTTGTGCATGAGATACACACACTACAAATAGTGTGTGTGCTCATGCCCCTTTGATTGTATTATTCACGGCATGAATCCTTTTTGTCCAACTCGTTAATCGTGTCGGGTGAGAAATAATTTTGTGTACTATCAATAACATCCATTGCTTCAGCACCAACACGCTGGGTGTTAACACTTGTAAAATACTTTGCTAACAAATATTTCCAATCACTTTCTACCTCTATAATCACGTTACTGTTTGGGTTATTGTATAGTGCTCCTTCCAGCTTGAAGTTTACATCACCAAAAGTTCTCAAAATTCTGAAAGTCTTCTCTCAAATTGTGTGCAACCGTCTACAAATGGAACATAAATATGCCACATGATTTAAACAATTTACCCAAATTTAATACAAACAAATATCTAAATGGTTTATTGGTCGCCCAATGGGCTCTAACATACAAGGCCTTGGGCCTAAACATACAAGGAAACAAAGTCCAACTAGCTAACATATATAAATGACACAAAGTAACAGTCTCTGCCAAGAAGCTCTAAGTACAAACGGATTGAATTTGAAACAGATCGAATTAAATTTTGAATCGAATCGAATAGAAATTTGAATAGAATCGAATTGAAAAAGGAATCGAATCGAATAGAAACTCGATTCGATTGGTTTTGGATTTCGATTCGATTGGTTTTCAAACTTGATTCGATTGGTTTTGTTGATTCGATTCGAATGGTTCGTGAATTTGATTCGAATGCTTTTTCCTGAAAGTACAACTTCACTTTATGCATGGATTTTCACAAAAGTACACTTTAGCCAAATATGGAAACTCGATTAATCTACCAAGAAACCCGATGAACACTTGTAGATCTTTAAACACAAACTTTTAAGCTTAACCTCATAATCTTCTTGAATCCAAATACTTTCAAGAACACAAGAACACACTTTTTCAAACCCCGAATACCATTTTAACACTTTAACACGCTTATTTCAAGCTTGTGAATACTACTGTAACAACAAGTGAACCCGAAAACCCACTTTAACACTTGAACACAAGTCTTTAACACACAAACAAGACCAAAATCCAAGGTTGTGACCCAAGAACTACAACTAGTACAGCCGAAAGCTCTGATACCAATTGTATGTCCTTAGAACGGATCAAACAACAAGTGTTCTTGAATCAATCTCACTTACTAGCTAGCTGAAATCACTAGTAAGAAACCGAGATATCGTTTCTTTTTTGTGTTTGCTTATTTGTCCGAAATGGAAAGAAGAGAGAGTAGAGTGAGAGTTGGTGAGAGGATAAGATTTTGTTTTTCAAAAGGTTTTTTTTAGCATGTGCATGCTTCACCTTCCATGCTCACTTCTATTATAAACAACCCAATGGGCTTAGCATTACAAGGCCTCAGGCCCAAACATACATTAAATAGACCAACAAGCTAACTAAATACATCGTGAACAGACTAAACAAATACAAAAGACTAAATAACAAAACGGGGACCTAAATTAACAAACTAAACTTTCTAATCTGACACATTTTGTCCTCCACCTTCTGCATGCTTCACAAATAGGACTAAACATTACAAACTATGAAGAATTATCAGAACAAGTCCCTGTACTTATAAGAACAAAATATTAAGTAACATTTATCAGCTGGCCATGAGTTGACTGGTCTTTAACATCTCACAACTATCTTATAGTTTCAGTTATGAGATAGTACCTATACTGTTTCTGGTTATAATGCAATATACAATTGTTTTGATCCCAACTAAGAGATAGTACCTATATTGTTTAACACCAAAGGGCTTTTGGCGTCTTTGGAGGTTGATGGTTCAAATCCCACATTAGATGGATTAAGTGATTTAGCAGTAGATTAGAGTAAAGTGCCATATTCGTCCTCGTGGTTTGACAAATAATGCGAATTTAATTCAAAAAGTTTATTTTTTGCATATGGACCCTCCACGTTTTCCAGTTCTTGCCAATTGCATCCAAATCACTAACTCCGTTAAATTTAATCGTTAAGTCAGGGGTAGACATGTCTTTTCACTATTTCTTTATTATAATACTTATTTCAGTGAACTGCGGTTTCGTCCTTGTGGTTTTTTCAAATATGCGGTTTTAGTCCAATAGTTTCAAGTTTGCAATTTTTGTCGTTTATGTTTCATTTCACTTGCAGTTAAACCCGAATTTATTAACCTCGTGAAGTCTTTTCGTTAACACATTTGTGTGCCCTCATATGACGATCGATTTTGTCGTTTTTCTCCCCAAATAAACCTTAGTCCTAATTCGCAACCCCCTCATATGAGGGGCTGGGTGTATTTAGGGAAAAAGAAAAAAAAAAGAAGGAACAAAACTGCTCCTCACGTGAAGGGCACACCGATGGGTTTAACAACCAAACTTAACAAGATTAGGGAGTAGTTCACTGAAATAAGTATTATAATAAAGAAATAGTGAAAAGACATATCTACCCTTGACTTAACGATTAAATTTAATGG
Source organism: Bidens hawaiensis (assembly GCF_021521415.1). Classification (NCBI taxonomy): domain Eukaryota; kingdom Viridiplantae; phylum Streptophyta; class Magnoliopsida; order Asterales; family Asteraceae; genus Bidens; species Bidens hawaiensis. Next base: position 264,068 of record NW_027492914.1, read on the forward strand.
AGTTAGTGATTTGGATGTAATTGGCAAGAACTGGGAAACGTGGAAGGTCCATATGCGAAAAATAAACTTTTTAGACTAAATTCGCATTATTTGTCAAACCACGAGGACGAAAATGGCACTTTACTCTAGTAGATTATTAGTTGTTTATTTAAAAGGAACCTATATTGTTTCGGCTTATTATGCAAAATACAATTGTCGTGATCCTAGGAGAGAGGTTGGGAAGAAATGAAAGTAAATTTATTCGAGCATGCAATTGGTATATGAAACTTAAATATAGAACAAGTATGTTTTGTTGATGCTTTTATGTATATTCTGAGATCAATGCCAGCAACACATAGTTAAAAATAATCAACAAAAGGCAGAGACAACACTCTAAATAATTTTCTCACTTGTATTTTCTCTTTCTCGAGTAGTTCTTCTCCCTAGGGTAGGCTTGAAAGTGTTGCTGAAAAAAGTTCTTAGATTCATCGTTATCCCATCTTAAACTATTCCACCACTTGATATCACCTTCAATCTTTTTCAGGCTGCATGAATTGGAGATTGAAAGAGGAAGTTTCTTCAACCCGGAGAAATGCAAAACTTTAATCTGCTGCAACACTGGGAAAACTGATGTGTCATCACAGATTGATCTCAAGTTAACCATGTTGCTTATCTCTAGTACCCTTAAATTAGGCAGAATTTCTTCATGCTTCCCTGATTCAATGACGCAAGACAGATTTTCACAACTGCTCACCCTAATATCTTCAAGCTTTTTTACATGACGAAGCATGGCATAAGATACCGCTACTTTTAACATTGGACATTCCAAAACTTTTATTGTTGTCAGATTTATGAGGCATTTGCCTCTGGGAATTATCCCCTCAACTATTGCCTCTAAACTTTGTAAATGATCAAGAACCAGGTGTTGTAGATTGGGAAACATTTCCCTTGAACTTCTTTCCTTGCTTATTAAATGTGTAACCTCATTGGAATTTGATATAGTGAGTGATATCAATGATGATAGGCTCAACCAGTGTCGTTGTGTCATGCCTACACATGTTAACAAATCCAGAGAACTTGTGTTGTGTAGAAGATCTTGAAGGTCTTCTTGCGGGAGATCAACTCCCATAAGAACCAATCGTTTGTAATTGTGTTTAGCAACATGATGGTTTGAGTCATGGCTCCATGGACTAACATGGATATCAAATCTTGTTAATTTCTTGAGCAAAAAAGATGCAGATTTAAGACATTTAACTGAGTCCAGTCTTATTTGAAGGGCCGATAGGTGTTCCATTGATAGTAACTCATCAAATGTTGCCTTTTGATTTGCACCCGTCTTTGGATTCCAGTTATAAGAACTACGAGACATATCTAGAGTCTCAAGGCTTGATAACCCTGATATGCTTCCAGTTACTATTTTATTCAGAAAGGGTGTGCAAGACAGGTTTAGTTCTCTTAAACAATGTAATTTTCCAAACCCATTAGGAAGAGCTTTTATTCTGGTTCTAGAAAGGTCAAGAACTAATAGTTTACCAAGAGATTTAAAGGAAGGTAGTGTTTCTATCAAACAGTCCCTCAGAAAGAGAGCACGCAATTCACTCAGGCAAAGAAAAGACGGGGGCAAAGAAGTAATTCGAGTTTTGCTAAAATCCAGTACTCTTAAAGACTTAAGATTGTGAAAAAACTCGTTTGGAATTTTCTGTATAGGATTATCTTGGAGAAGCAGGACACTTAGCTGTGAGCCTACAGGTAATACTGGCAACTTTTTGATTCTGCAGCATACAAAAGAAACTCTTCTAGAAGACTCATTTGGCATCTGATACAATGGAAAGCCAGATTGGGTGTGAAACCCATACACCAGTTCTTGACTCTTGGACAGAAGTATGGCTAAGTCGCGAAAAATGTCATGCATTTTCACAGTTCCTTCTGAATCTTGATCCAGTAGGCATGAGTCCTTCAGGCGTTCGACTAAAGCAATATCATAGTCAAATGTTTCCTCTACAGTTTTGTTCTCAATTATTATGCCATCAGACACCCAACATTGGATGAGTTCACGAACATCTATTAAGAAGCTTGCTGGGTATAAAGAACAAAACAGAAAACATTGCCTCAGAATCTTACTTGGTAAGGAATGATAACTTGTTGCTAGAGTCCCAAATATCTCTTTCTCAATGTTCTTGAACAAGGGTGATGAGTACCGGTACCTAAGATACATGTTTTGCCACAATTCAATATGTGGTCTCTCCCTTAGAGAGTTCCCAAGAGTCTTGATTGCCAATGGCAGACCATTGATACCTGCAACAATTTTCCTCGCTGGAGATTTTATACCGTCTAAATTAACTACAGGTCCTGCACTGTGAACGAAAAGATTCCAAGCATCTTCTTCGATCATGAGTTTTAACTGAAAAAAGACATCAACGGCCATTTGTCTACACACATCACGAGATCGAGTGGTTAAAAGGATCTTACAGCAGGGATCCCTTGATGGTATACCCACAGCATCAAGATCGATCTTTTCCCAGACGTCATCAAGAATCAGGAGGATCTTCCTTCTCAGTTTCAGTCTTTCAAGAATTCTACAAGCTATCCTGTGAGTGGTGTCACCCGCTTCCAGTTTTAGATGAATTCTCTTGGCAATCTGCGACTGGATTGCGCTTAAATCCAATGATCTAGAAACTTGAACCCATATGACAATATCATAAGAATTTGGAGAGGAAAAACAAAGCTCATTGCTCAAGTTCTTGACCAAAGTTGTCTTGCCTATGCCACCCTTCACCCATACAGCAATCGTTCTGATTTCATCCCGGTTTAGGATTTCCAAAAGTTGTTTCATATCTGATGCTGCTCTCTGTCCCACAAGAGGTGGCACTGCCATTTCCATAACGGATTTAATTGGGGAGCTTATTTCGCAGTGACTAGAATTTAGCTCTTTCACCAGCTCGAGTTTCTTTTCCACTGTCCAGCACTGCATTATCTTGGATCCCCTGCCATCAGCATATTCATCAGCCATCTTTAGCAGTGGCCTCACATCATCTTCTGCTCGAGAAGCCTTCATCAACCATTCACTTACTTGTGGTTTTGGAACTTTTCCCTCCATTTTAGCTAAGGTGATATCTTCTTCAATCACCATCTTTTTGTTTCTTAGGTTTGCAATCTCTTCCCGGAGTTCATTAATTTTTTCTTCATATTTGGAAAGGGTTTTAATTTTTGAATAGACGAACTTAAAAATTGTTTTGGCGCCCTCAACGACAAGACCATCCATGGTGAGAAATGGGGGAATGACAGATTAAATATCAGCTTAACTATGTTTAAGCAATGAAAAAGAACGTCTATATGAGGGAAAAAATTGTGGTATGAATTTGAAATCAACACATCGATTTTCGTTTTAATCGCAAAAAACAAAAACAATGACCCTTCCTCCCTGTTGAAGTATTACTTCAATTCCTAGGAAATGCCTAAAAATATTAAGACGGCACGGAATAAAAGAAACATATTGTTTTAAACGATGGGAACGCTTGAATTCTTGTTCTTGTTTACGAAAATGATAAATTCTAAATAGCAAACACTGTAGATTCCAAGTAATTCTTTTTCTTGTTTACTCCACATGAAAACAAAAAGTGATAGATTCTATAATCCAAATTTTGACAACTTGACACTAGCTCTTACCCTTGCTATTCGCCATAACATAGTTTGAAGTTCCGAAAATAGCTATACAATTTCCCCCAATTTCAGAAGAATCAATGGATTAAGTCGATTTAAACAATGATATTAAAAGTATAAGATAATGGATATCATATGTGTAATGAATTTCAGAAAGAAAATTGCACAAATAACAAAAGTTGTTTAATTGTATAGTTCGGTTCGGCTTTGGAGGGAAAAATAACCCCGACTGAACCGTAATTTTAGTTTAAAGAAAACAAAACAAATCATTTGTCAAACATTAGTTTGAATCTTTTCATTTGGTTGTTGCCAATTATTACAATTTCGGTCGGTTATAGATATATTAAAAGTAGTGGTGAAACAAATAGTGGTATATTATTCTTGATACAATATTGTAAAACTCTATTGGCGCATGTAATTATTATGAAAAGAAAAACAAGCAATACCATAATGCTGAGTTTTAGTGAACTGGCCCTCAATTTAGGATCCTCTACCTTATGGAAAGAAACACTCACCTTGACTACTGAACGATAAGCTTCATGGTGATGAAGGTTTTATTGGTGATTTTAGTGTATCGGGACATTTTAGGTGATTGGGATAAGAGAAAATGAGATAATATAATTTACGATATGAGTTGTGTCAAATAAATTACCATTGGTATGCAATTAACTTGTTGACAATACAGTTACAAATGATATTATTGTACATCACCTTGAACCTTGCAAGGTTCTTGATGGAATCAACTCTCCGAAACGTAGATGGGGAAGCCAAGAACCCAAAGGCGATTGAAGCGCGATGAACAGCCATGGCCATCTGGTACTTGATGTCCTTTTTCTTGAGATCTTTTTTTTTATTTCAGTAATGTCTCATGTGAAATGAAAGAGGTAGAAGCTTTCCATGCAACAACTCCTCATGGATTGCCATAAAGGCATGAAGCAGCGCGACATGTGATTCATCAACTTGAGAAGTAGGGTATGATGAGTTGTTTGCAGATTTTTTATCCCATGAGCTTGTATGATGAGTTGTTTGCAGATTTTTTATCCCATGAGCTTTCGGTGCTTGTTCAAAAACCTTGTCTACTACTTCTTGTTAGGAGTTTGAGCCGGATGGTGTTTGCTCACTTGCAGAGGTTTTGAATGCAGAATTTTGTGTTGGTTGAGCAGAAAACATCTTCACCCATCAACTGGATGAACGGTGGGATGAGCTTGACTAAGGAAAGTTGCGCTGACTACTGATCTGGTAGAGATTCCCGCATGATTCAAAGAACTTATATGGTTAATCAATATGAGCTTGTCATCCATTTTGAGTGACTTTATGGTGGAAGTCAAGTCAGATAGAGGTGTTATTTGCAAATTTGTTGTTCTTTTGATGGTGATGATACTATTATTCCATGTGAAGGTTAAGGAGTTCAAAGCTTGTCATTGATTTCTATCTGATCATAATCAATCCAGCACTCTTCATCTTGGTGATCAAAATTTCAAACTTGTGGATGAGAGATCCAATAGTTTCTCCTTGTATATGATTGAACATGTTGAATTCACCTGATGGAGGCCCAAGTATCGAAGAACGTGTCATGCTATATTTAGAGGTCCATGATCGTGCTTCCAAAGGTGGCTACGGAAACGGGCATAACTTGGCCTATGGCGGTTTGGCACATGTCCGAAGCCCAAAAACGCCTTCTATTTTTGTGTTTTTTCAGCAGTTTTTGTATTTTTCTTTTTGGGTTTGTGTTCGGCCCATGGCCTTTTTTGGGCCCATTTCATATTAGAAACTCTATTTATATCTTGCTTATGTAATTTGAAGAGACATACTTGAATATTATCAATAATTATTTTTCTCTTCAATTTCCTTGACCTTTGGGTGGGATTTGGGAGTTTTGGAAGTTCATCACGGGTATTCTTTGAATCAACGTGATTCGATCTTCATTATCGTTTTACCGCTGCATCATCACCTTTCAACACTGCATTTGTACTATTTCTCATCTCCACATTCCCTTCAAAATTGTTAACCAATGCATCCCATAGACCTTTTGTAGTGATGTGGTCTCTTAAAGTTTGAGCAATTTCAAGTGAAAGGCACACACTCAAGACACCATAGGCGTTTTGAACATCAGTCAGCATCTTTTTTGTCATCGTCGGTATAAGCCTTTACAAAAATGTGAGGACCATTCTTAATTGATCTGACTATTCTTATATAGTTCTTGAAACGCCACTGAATTCCTCAAAAGTTGTTATCCCACTTGAGCAGTTTTAATGGTTTGTTAGTGGCCCCGGCCTCATGTCAAAGATTAGCTAGGTTTTCGATGCCTCGGGATCAGCCGTCATCTTGCAAATCAGTAAATCAGATCAAACAGTCCACTAACAGTTTCTGCCAAAAGTTCCAAGTACAAACGGATCAAGTTTGAAAAGGAATCGAATTGAATTGGCAAATGGGTCGAATTGGATTTGAATCGAATCAAATTGGAATTGAATCCAAACGAATTTAAAAAGCAATCGAATCGAATAGAAACTCGATTCGATTGTTTTTGGATTTCGATTCGATTGGTTTCAAGACTCGATTCGGTTGATTTGTGGATTTCAATTCGAATGGTTTGTAACTCGATTGGATTTATTTTTTCCAGAGAGTACAATTTTTACTTTATGCACGTTTTAAAGAAAACTACACTTTTTATCTAATATGGAAACTCGATTAATCTACCAATTAAGAAACCTGATGAACACTTCGTAGATTTTACAATACAAACTTTCAAGCCTAACCACACAATCTTCTTGAATCGAAACATTTTTAAGAACCCAAGAACATAAGAACACACTTCTTTCAAACCCGAATACTTTTATAACACTTATTTCAAGCTTGCAAACACAGCTACAATAAGTGAACTCGTAGACCCACTTTAACACTTGAACACAAGTCTTCAATACACCAACAAGACCAAAATTCAAGTTGTGACCCAAGAACTACAATTAGTATAGCCGAAAGCTCTTATAATAATTGTAGGTCCTATTCACTGATCAAACGACTAAGTTCTTGGATCAATCTTACTACTAGCTAGCGGAAATCACTAGTAGAGAACCAAGATCTCGGATCTTGTTTGGGTTTTCTTATCACCCGAAGTAGAAAGAAGCAGTAGGGAGAGTTGGTGAGATGTGGATAAGATTATTTCAAAAGGTTGTGGAGTGCATGGGTATGCTCTCCTATTTTTCTATTATTTCCTTATAACATGGCCTCGGCCCTAATACATTTAAACAAACCAACAAGCTAACTGAAAACATCGTTAATTGACTAAACAAATACAAAAGACTATGAAACAAAACGGGCCCTACATTTTTTAAAATGCTAATAGGGTAGACACAAATCATTCATCTATATATGTTTAACCCATTAAGCTTTTTTATTCTTACCAAATCCACTTCAAGCTTAAAAAGTGTCAATTTTGTTTTATGTCTAACATGTCGTTTAAGCAAATTCAGCTAAAATAAAACAACTTGCCCGGTATAATCCAATTCATAGTATAGCTATAGATAGGGGTTAGGGAACTTTAACTAAAATGAAATGGGCAAAAGAGTTAAAAGTTTCTCAACTTCTAATATTGGTACATACAACCTCCTAAATATGTTCATTCAAATATTCACATTATTTAAGTGTTTACATCTAATGCTTTGACATGTTACCAAACCCATTTAACCCCTTGGTGTTGGCAGATCACCCAGGCTTGTTGCCCAGACTTGATCAATCAATCAATCAATCAATCATGCCCAGTAAAATCCCACCGACAGCAAAGCTATAAGTAGGGTCTGGGGAGGGTGGGATGTAGGCACACCATACCTCTATCCAAAGGAATAAAGAGGTGGCTTCCAGAGAGACCCTCGGCTCTAAGTACATGTGTATGAAGCAAAATAAAGGAAATCAAAGTTTAACAGTTATATAAAAACTACTACTAATTATAATAATATTAATAATAAGATCACAGTTTAACAGCTATATAAAAGCTAATAATAATTATAATAATAATAATAATAATATATGTAAGGGAAATACCATTATGGTATGTGACCTAAATAAGTTAAGTCTAAGCCCTAAGGTATTCAATTTTCTCTAAAAATCCTTAACTTTAATTCTACTTCTCCACGAATTCCTATCCTCAACCATGTCCTCGGAGAGGTTTAGGTCTATCAAATCATGCCTAATCCTCTCATCCCAAGTCAATTTCGGTCGTCCTCTACCCCTCCTCCCCTCTATAGTAATGTTTTCTACGGATCTAACAGGATTCGTCGTCTGTCTACTCTTTACATGTTCAAACCATCTCAATCTCCACTCTCTTATCTTGTCTGCTATGTTCGCCACCCTCAATCTCTCGCGAAACACAACGTTTCTTATTCGGGCTAGCCCAGAGCAAAGATGAAACAGAACGGATATCAACAAGACTCTATTGATAAGCTGATGATACAACGTTATAACAATTCTAAATGTTTTGACTCTTCACCATTGACCCCTATTTATACACAGCCAGAACCAATCCTAATCTGACATGTGTACTTGGAAGTTATAAACTTTCCATTTGACAATCTGGACCTTATACTTACATAAACATTCTAAATACATACTAAACATAGTTTGACTAATTACAACACGACCCCTAAACTTTGACACCCATGGATTAACGAAATTATTTGCCAACAAAGCCAAACTACCGAGTTCCAACCGTACTTGAAAATGACATGTGTCCGAACCTGGACATTAACAACAAGAAAAGACAATGCTGTAAATGATGTTTTTACTTGTATTTTCTCTTTCTTGAGTTGTTATTCTCACTAGGGTGGGCTTGAAAGTGTTGCTGAAAGAAGTTCTTATCTTCATCATCATCCCATCTTAAATCATTCCACCACTTGGCATCACCTTCAATCTTTTTCAGGCTGCATGAATTGGAGATTGATAGAGGAAGATTCTTTAACCCAGAGCAATGCAAAACTTTAATATACTGCAACACTGGGAAAACTGATGCACCGTCACTGATTGACCTCAACTTTACCATGTTGCCTATCTCTAATACCCTTAAATTAGGCAAACTTTCTTCATGCTCCCCTAATTCGATGATGCAAGACATGGTTTTGCAACCGCTTACCTTAATTTCTTCTAGCTTTTTAGCATGACGAAGCATTGCATAAGAGACCGCTCCTTTTAACATTGGACAATCCGAAACTTGAATTGTTGTTAGATTTTTTAGGCATACACCTCTCGGGATTATCCCCTCAACAATAAACTTCAAATTTTGCAAATGATCAAGAATCAAGTGTTGCAGATTTGGAAACATTTCCTTTGAACCCATTCCCATGCTTATTAAACATGTTATATCATTGCAATTTGATATAGTGAGTGACGTCAATGATGATAGGCTAAGCAACTGTCTTCGGGTCATGCCAACACAAGTTAACACAACAAGAGAACTTGTGTTGTGTAGAAGATCCCGAAGATCTTCTTGCAGGAGATCAACTCCTCTAAGAACCAATCGCTTTTCATTTTGTTTGGCAACATGATGATTTGAGTCATGGCTCCATGGGCTAATCTGGATATCGAATCTTGTTAATTCCTTGAGCCACAAAGATGCAGATTCAAGACACCTAACCGAGTCCAATCTTATTTTAAGGGCTGATAGGTGTTCGAGTGTTGATAGCTCATCAAATATTTCTTTTCGATCTGCACCAGTCTTCGGATTCCAGTTATAATAACTAAAAGACATATCTAGAGTTTGGAGACTCGTTAACCCTGATATGCTTCCGACGACTATTTTATTCAAAAAGGGTGTACGTGACAGGTTTAACTCTCTTAAACTATGTAAATTTCCAAACCCATTAGGAAGAGCTTTTATGTGAGTGCCGGAGAGGTCAAGAACTAGGAGTTTACAACAAGATTTAAAAGAAGGAAGCTTTTCTATAGGGCAGTTTCTAAGTAAGAGAGAACGCAGCTCACACAGGCAAAGAAAAGACGCGGGCAAAGAAGTTATTTGAGTATCGCTTAAATTCAGTACCCTTAATGAGATAAAACTGTGAAAGAACTTATTTGGGATTTTCTGTATAGGATTTCCTTGAAGAAAAAGGACTGTCAGATGGGAATAGATAGGAAACTCTGGCAACTTTTTGATCCTGCAACTTGTGAGAGAAACTCTTCTTGAAGACTCGTTTGGCATCTGATAAAATTGATGGCCGGATTGAGTGTGAAACCCAAACAACAGTTCTTGACTCTGGGATAGAAGTATGGCTAAGTCACGGAATATGTCATGCATCTTCACAGTTCCTTCTGAATCTTGATCCAGTAAACATGAGTCCTTTAGGCGTTCAATTAAAGCAAGCCCATAATCAAATGTTTCCTCTACTGTATGGTTCTCAATAATTAAACCATCAGACACCCAACATTGGATAAGTTCCCGAACATCTATTGAAAAGCCTGCTGGGTATAAAGAACAAAACAGAAAGCATTGCTTTAGAATCTTGCTTGGTAAAAAATAATAACTTGTAGCTAGAGTCCCAAATATCTCTTTCTCAATGTTCTTGAACAAGGATGATGAGCATCGCCACATAAGATGCGTGTTTCGCCACAATTCGATCTGCGGTCTGTCCCTCATTGAGCTTCCAAGAGTCTTGATTGCCAAGGGCAGCCCATTGAAACCCGCAACAATTTTCCTCGCTGGAGATTCTATACCATTTGAATCAAGTATGTACATGTCCAGCGCTATGAACGAAAAGATTCCAAGAATCTTCTTCACTCATAAGATTTAACGGAAAAGAAGCATCAACAGCCATGTGCCTGCACACATCACGGGATCGTGTGGTTAAAAGGATCTTGCAGCCGGGATCCCTTGATGGAATACCCACAGCATCAAGATCAATCTTTTCTCAGACATCATCAAGAATCAGGAGGATCTTCCTTCTCAGCTTCAATCTTTGAAGAATTCTACTAGCTATCCTGTTAGTTGTATCATCTGCATCCACTTTTAAATGAATTCTCTTGGCAATCTGCAACTGAATTGTGCTCAAATCCGATGATCTGGAAACTTGAACCCAGATGACAATATCAAAAGAAGTTGTAGTGGAAATGCGCAACTCGTTGTTCAAGTTCTTGACCAAAGTTGTCTTCCCTATGCCTCCCTTCCCCCAGATGGCAATACTCCTGATACCATCCGTGTTCAGGATTTCCAAAAGTTGTTTCAAATCTGATGCCGCCCCCTGCCCCACAAGATGTGGCACGGCCATTTCAACCACTGATGTTATTGGAGAGCTTCTTTCACGTGCGACTGAATCAAAGTTCGTAGAATTTACCTCTTTCACCATGTGAAGTTTCGTAGCAGTGGCCTTACATCGTCTTCTGCTTGAGAAACCTTCTTCAACCAGTATATTACTTGCGGTTTTGGAACTTTTCCTTCCAATTGAGCCAGTGTGACATCTTCTTCAATTGCTATCTTTTTTATTGTGAGGTTTGCAGCCTCTACTCTGAGTTCGTCAATGTTTTCTTCATATTTGAAATATGTTTTGATTCTTGAACATATGAACTTAAAAATTGTTTTGGCACCATCAACGACAACACCTTCCATGGTGAGTATTGGGGATGAATGGGAGTTAAATCGAAACAGTAATATCAACTTAACTGTGTTTGTGGTTTTGAATTAGAAATCCTGGCTTTGAAATTCGAAAAAGAACGACTATATAAGAGACAATGTTTGGTATAAAGTTGAATTTAACTAAGGACACATCAATCCAACACATCCATTTTGTTTTGATTGCAAAAACAAAAACAATGGCGTATGATTATACCCTCAATGCCTAGGAAATGCCTACAAAAGTTAGATGTTGAAAGTTCACACAAAATTCTTCGATAAAGCATGGGATGAAGGAAACCTATCGTTCTAACCGGAAAAATTGCTTGTATTCTTGTTCTTGTATGATCCAGATGCTATAAGAAATGATACTTTAGAAAACAAAATTCGTATATTCCAAGTGTATATCAGTAGCAATGACACTATAGTATTAAATCATATTGTAAAATAGATTAAGCTAGATTCGGAAATATACTTATTTTATTTTATATTGTAACATATGTATATATGTGTCATACCGATCTGAATCTTACTTGTGGGTCGGATGGCAGTTATTGTCTAAGGGTTATATAACCCTAGGCGCTTTCACACTTGACGGTTATCGATTTCACTTTCAATATACAAATTAGTCAATTTGATTAAACAACAATCTGGTATCAGAGCCATTCAAAATCTCTGTTAACCTTCATTAATTGATTGTCAACATACACACGTACAAAGAATTCTTTCAAGTGATATACGAAAATACGATGGCGACACAAGGAAATGGATTGCAAACCCAAATCCCAATATTATTGGGACAGAATTACTACCATTGGCATATTCAAATGCGAGTCTTATTAGAATCACAAGACCTTTGGAGTATTGTTGAAACGGGTTGCAGCGACTTACCGGCGAATGCAACAGATGCGGTGGTTACGGAACACAAAGAAAATCAGCGACGGGACAAGAAAGCACTCCATATTCTATTTCAAGCATCCAGCGAAACCGTGTTTGAACGAATAGCGACATCATCTTCATCGAAGGATGCATGGGACACACTGCAAAAAGCATATAAAGGGGAACAACGAGTGCAACGGGTTAAACTCCAAACACTAAGATGCGAATTCGACATCATTCGAATGACTGAAACAGAAACCATTGAAGAATATTTCAACAAAATCAAAACTATTGTGTATCATCTTCGGATGAATGAAGAAAAAATTGAAGACCAAAAGATTATAGAAAAGATACTTCGGACATTAACAAGGAAATTTGAATCAGTTGTCGTTGCAATAGAAGAATCCAAGGACGTAACGATTATGTCCACAGAAGAATTGATGGGAATTCTACAATCACACGAGTTGAGACTAAAACAATACGATACACAACAAATAGATCAAGCGTTTCAGGTTCAAAATTCTAATTCAAATTCTGATCTTTATAGAAATAGAGGCTTTAGAAATTATAACTCCCATGGAGGACGAGGTAGAGGAAGAGGCAGATTCTCCTACTCAAACCGCGAAATAAAATGCTATAACTGTCAAAAATTGGGTCACATAAGTAGGAATTGCCCCATGAAAAACAATGATGAACAAAGAGATAACGTATTAATGCATGAGGATGATGAGAATAACGAAGAAAATGAAACCATGTTTATGATATTTAACATGGAAGAAACCTACAATCAAACCCAATGGTACCTGGACAGTGGTTGTAGCAATCACATGACAGGCAATAGGCATGCGTTTATTACTTTAAATAATGCCGAAAGAAGAGAAGTTAGAACTGGTGACGATAAGAGACTTGAAGTACTAGGGTGTGGTGATGTTCGAATAAATCTCAAAGGAAAAGAAAAAACCATACAGAATGTGTTCTATGTTCAAGGACTTAAACACAATTTGTTGAGTGTTGGACAGCTAACACAAAGAGGTTATGATGTGCATTTTAAAAATAATCAATGTGAAATCAAAGATCAATCAGGGACAACTATTGCAAACATAAGAATGACGGGTAACAAAATGTTTCCTTTGAACCCAAGTAAGGATATAACATTAGCCCTAAACATGTTCTTCAAAGATGACTCAACACTTTGGCATCACCGATACGGACATGTGAACTATGATACCTTAGTTAATATGAGTCAGAAAGAGATAGTTACGAGATTACCAAAAGTACACAGAACTGATCAAATATGTGAAGGATGTGCATTAGGGAAACATGCAAGAAAATCATTTCCAAAAAAGGCAAAATGGCGGGCAAGTAAAGCACTCGAATTGATACATTCTGACATATGTGGACCAATGAGAACGCAAACCATCGGAGGCTGTAAATATTTTATCACTTTTATAGACGACTTTTCTCTGAAATGTTGGATATTCTTCTTGAAAGAAAAGTCACAGGCTATACATTTCTTCAAAATATTTAAGGCCGGAGTAGAAACACAATCAGAGAAAAAAATCAAGTGTATTAGAACTGATCGTGGTGGTGAATATTGTGGCATTCATTTTCAAAATTTCTCGAATGAACATAGGATACATCACCAGTTGACCACTAGTTATACACCACAACAGAACTGTGTCGCGGAACGAAAGAATAGAACAATTATGGAAATGGCCAGAAGCATGTTAAAAGCAAGAAACCTGCCTAATAAATATTGGGGCGAAGCAGTAGCATGTGCAGTATATTTATTAAACAGGATTTCAACAAAGAGTGTACCAAGTGTGACTCCTCAAGAAACCTGGTCCGGGGTTAAACCGAAAGTTGATCACCTGAGAGTATTTGGGAGTTTGGCATACGCACATATACCGGAACAAAAAAGAGGAAAGCTAGATGACAAAACCGAAAAAACAATTTTTATAGGTTATAGTGAAAACAGCAAAGGATACAAGTTATATAATCATACAACTAAACGAACTATAGTGAGTAGGGATGTAAAATTTGATGAGGGAAATACACTAACTCACGATATTCAAGGGGAACAAGGAACACCATTTTTGATTATCAACAATCAATCGAATAATGATCGCATGCCCATTACTGATGATATTACAATGGACTCTGAAATATCAAACGATCATCATATCAAGATACTTCGAGAGAAAACATTAACACCCAAGAAATAGAAAACACGTTAGACGCACCAACAAGTTCTCAAAGTCCTCCTCAGAGAGTTAAGACTCTAAATAGTATATATCGCAAAACAAGACCTCTAACCAAGCAACAAACGGAAAATAAATACCAAGAAGCAGAAGGGTTATTTCATGAAAATCAATCGAGTTATGTCTTCTTTTCGAACACCGATCCTTCAACCTATGACGAAGCTAACCAAGATGAGAAATGGAGAAATGCTATGGATGACGATATTCATTCCATAATCAAGAATGAGACATGGGATCTTGTGGATCTACCACATGGACACAAGCCCATCGGAGTCAAATGGATTTACAAAACTAAGTTTGACAAACATGGAAACATAGGCAAATATAAAAGCCAGGCTGGTGGTGAAAGGATATAAACAAAATTATGGTATAGATTATCAAGAAGTATGTGCTCCGGTGATCAGATTCGAGACGGTACGATTAGTTATTGCATTGGCCGCTCAATATGGGTGGCATCTACATCAAATGGATGTAAAATCTATCTTTCTTAATGGCTACTTAAGGAAGAGGTATACATAGAACAACCACAGGGATACATTAAACCCGGAAACGAACATAAAGTATGTCTACTAAAAAAGGCTCTCTATGGCTTAAAACAAGCACCACGCGCTTGGTATACTAGGATTGATGAGTACTTCATAAGAAACGGTTTCAATAAATGCACCTTTGAACACACACTGTTTTTAGAGATAACAAGCAAGGTACATTTACTTGTATGTTTATACGTTGATGATATTATTATTGCAAGCAATTCATTAGAAGAAATACATGAGTTTAAGAGTGAAATGAAACAAGAATTCGAGATGACGGTTATGGGAATTCTGCATTACTTTCAGGAATGGAGATATCTTATTCGGGTAATAACATTAACATATCTCAATGAAAGTATGCACAAAGTATGCTTGAAAGGTTTAATATGATAAATTGCAAGTTTGCTATTACTCGGACTAAAGCTAAATAAAGATGACCCAAAAGAATCAATTGATCCAAGTATATATCGAAGCTTAGTAGGCAGCCTTATGTATCTCACAAATACTAGACCAGACATAATGTTTGCTGTTAGCAAAATAAGCCGGTTTATGGAAGAACCTACACAAACTCACTGGGAAGCAGGAAAAAGAATACTACGCTATGTAAAAGGAACACTAAATGATGGAATCGTTTACTCCAACAATCCAGGAAGACTTGTGGGTTTTAGCGATAGTGATTATGCAGGGAACTTGGACGACAGCAAGAGTACTTCTGGTTATGCATTTCAGATGGGATCCGGGGTAGTATCTTGGCAATCTAAGATACAAAAAGTGGTGGCTCTATCATCCAAGGCAGAATACATCGCTCTATCCTTGACAGGTTGCCAAGCTCTATGGCTTAAAGGGATACTCAAGGAACTAAAATTCGATTACAATGAATCTTTAACATTATATTGTGACAACAAATCGACCATATGCCTTACAAAGGATCCTGTACAACATGGAAATAGCAAGCACATTCGTGTAAAGTATCATTTCATCTGAGATTTGGTAAAGAATCAAGAAGTTAACATACAATTTTGTGCTACTAAACAACAAGTTGCAGATATTTTCACCAAAGCATTACAACCTAAAAGACTTTCTTCGGTTCAAGAAGTTATTGAATGTTCTCCCAATTTAGCTTACGGGAGGATATTAAATCATATTGTAAAATAGATTAAGCTAGATTAGGAAATACACTTATTTTATTTTATATTGTAACATATGTATATATGTGTCATACCGATCCAAATCTTACTTGTGGGTCGGATGGCAGTTATTGTCTAAGGGTTATATAACCCTAGGCGCTTTCACACTTGACAGTTATCGATTTCACTTTCAATATACAAATTAGTCAATTTGATTAAACAACATATAGAAGAAAAATATGCCCTTCCTCTCATGACTACTACCGCTGCAAAATTGTAAGGCCAAAGAGTTATGACTTGCGATATCAAATTACGAAACCCGTAATATATTAATGGTCAAGTTAATAATTAAAGTGAGCGGGAAATCCGGATACGAGACGAGAATTTCGGTGCACGAATTTAGCTTTAACGGGGAGGAGATCTTCTAGAATGTTTGTTATTTGGCTATATATAGGTTCTTGTAATATGTATGTGTGTGTTCTCATGGTATAAATCACCCACCCAAGGATAGCTCACCTTGGGTGGGGTCGGTTCGTTTAATGTATTAATCTTTTAACCTGCAACGAGATCGTTCACTTATATTCTATCTTTATATTATCTTTCTTCGGTCGTTTGATTTGCCACACCCGTCTCGACACTTTTTATCAAGAGAAAAACCATTCGTATGGTCGTTTTGGGACCTACTATTGGTATCAGAGCGGGTAAATCTTGTGATTCAACTTTGCTCTTAATATGCGGGTTCTATTTTCGCTATTACCCGAACCGAGACGTTAAAACCCGTTGAAGTTTTGAAAATAAAGTTTGAAGATCTTGGAAATAAACATGCTTGAAGTTCGTCTTTGTAGATCTGGGAGTTTCACAGCCAAGTTTAGGAGGTGATGTTGGCTTTCCGGTTTGATTTGCCGGTGAGTATTATGATGGTTACAATGGTGGTGGTTCAGAAAGTTATCCGGTGACATGGCGTGATCACCGGATCTTGTTTTCTGGTGATTCCGTCCACCAAAATGGAACAGAAAATCCGGCTGCTTTTCCGGCTGCGTTGAACGGCGAAGAAAGAGAGGAAGAAGATGAATATGGGTGGCTGGAGATTTTTATTACGGCAGGAAGTGGCGGCGGGGTTGGAAGCCGCTTTTCCGACGACGGTCGCCGGAATCAGTTTTCTAGTGGCCGGATGAGAAGATGACGACTGAGGACTTGGATGTTGGTTCTGGGACACAGTGGTGAGTGGTGTTAATATGTTGGAGCATGACAGCGGTTGGTCACCGGAATCGATTTTCCGGCCATCAAATTTTCCGGCGGGGTTCTGAAGGTGGCGGTTGTTGATGTTGATGGAGGCTGCCTTATGTTTTTCAGCTTAGGGGTTTTTTTTCATCCCCTGGTATTTTTTTTTGTTGTTATGGGCTAGCCAAGACTTGCATGGGCCAACACTCTTAATGGACCAGCATGTTATTATTTGTTATGGGATGTTGGGCTCATTTTAGATTTGGGCAGATTATGTTTTTCGGCCTAGTTACCTTGGTCTGTCATATGAGAACAAGATCATTGATCTAGGTAGATTGTTTTAACATGTTGTGGGTTGTAAGTATTCAAGGTTTATGTTTAAATGAACTCGTATTTTTGGAAGGAGATTGATGTTCAGGGTTGACTAAACTAAAGAAAGTCAAATGCGTTCGGATTTTCGTCATTGTTGGACCGTGTTCAAAGCATGTTATTTCTATGTTATTTTCGAGACGTTTAAGAAGTTGAGGAACTTTGACCAAATTGAATATGAATTTGGACTTAAAGAGGAAATAACAAGCTTTGTCATTTGATCGTTGTCGGCGGTGGATCATACCTTTACCTTTAGGGGGTGATTGAATAGGCTTCGGCTATATCGGGTTGATTCGTGAAGATGCGAGACACGATTCAACAATGTTTTAATATCATAAGTCAAAGGGGTGATTGTAAGGCCAAAGAGTTATGATATGCGATATCAAATTACGAAACCTGTTACATATTAATGGTCAAGTTAATAATTAAAGTGAGCGGGAAATCCGGATACGAGACGAGAGCTTCGGTGCATGAGTTTAGCTTTAATGGGGAGGAGATCTTCTAGAATGTTTGTTATTTGGCTATATATAGGTTCCTGTAGTCATATGTGTGTGTTCTCATGGTGTAAATCACCCACCCGAGGAGAGCTCACCTTGGGTGGGTCAGTTCGTTTAATGTATTAATCTTTTAACTGACATGGAGATCGTTCACTTATATTCTATCTTTTGTTCGGCCGTTTGATTTACCGCACCCGTCTCGACACTTTGTATCAAGAGCAAAACCATTCGTATGGTCATTTTGGGACCTACAAAAACGACATCTGAAACTTAAATACTTAGCTCGAAGACCTGAAAACGGTGATAATACTAATTTCCTCCTATTACAGAAAAATATAATAGATTGGAATCAGCCGAGTGCAACAGTGAAATTAACATTTAACAATAAAAGATAATCGAAAACGAAAAGAAATCAAATATGAAATGCATTTCAGAATGAAAATGGCAATGTTAGCCGTCACTAGGGCTGTCATTTTTACTCGAAACCTGAAATTCAATTCGAGAAGACATATCTGGACCCGAACTAACCAGAACCCGAACAGAAGTAATTTTGGTTGGTTGTAGGGCCCCGTTTTGTTTATTAGTCTTATGTATTTGTTTGTTCAATTTACGATGTATCAAGTTAGCTTGTCGGTTTGTTTATTGAATGTTTGGGCCCGATGCCATGTAAACAAAGCCCATTGGGCCGTTAATAATGAAAGACAAGCATGGTATAGCTTGCACTATAAATAGTGCAAGCATGAACATGCATATCAACCTTTTGTCATTTCTCTATATTATTCACCTACCAACTCTCTCCCTACTCCTTTCATTCCTTTTTTCATTTCATTTTCGGGTAATAAACCAACACTCACAAGATCCGAGATCTCGGTTGCTTACTAGTGATTTCAGCTAGCTAGAAAGTGAGATTGATTCAAGAACTTGTTTGATCCGTTCTTAGGACATACATTGGTTCTCAAGTTTGAATTATAAGTTTCGGGTCAACCCGAAAAACCCGAATAAAGTTTTAGTTTTGAAATTAAATATATCATCATCATCATCGTACTCAGTATATCCCACCAATAGCAATGCTATGGTAGGGTCTGAGGAGGGTAAGATGTAGACAGCCTTACCTCTATCCCATAGGGATAGAGAGGCTGCTTCCGGTGAGACCCCCGGCTCGATAGTAGTTTTGCATCAAGCCTTGGACATAAGGCACATAGCACTCAATCATCGGGACACCGGCTGATCGGTGCATGTGCCCTTGTCTTTCGGCTATCAACGCCACCACATGATGCCTGATTAACCTTGTTACGAATATCTATTTACAAATATGTGTAAGATCCTAGTTGATGTTATTTACAAAAATGCTATATGATAAATAAAGCATCACAAGGCACCAAAACGTGATGCTAGGTCAGCAAATACATCTTCTCTACATGGAATGGTTAGCCCACCCATTGGATGGTCGTACTCAAACTGTTCCTCCGCCAGTTGCAGTAGCTCTTGAAATTCTGGCCGGCTTAAGAGTGATACGCGGACCAAAAATCGTCTTTTCTCTTGTTCGCCGACATAAACAGAAAAATATCCTTTGGGAATGTCCATGGGTGTTGCTGCACTCCTTCCATTTGAGAATGATCGTCTCAGAATCTGTTTTGCTTGCGTGATCCGTGGCATAAAGATGGCCATTTCTATCTGAAGGTTTAGTAGTGTTTCTACAAGAAGGTCGCTGATGGAGAAAAATGAGTCGGTAAAAGAATTTTTGGAGTATGGAATTTGTGGTTGATTTGCTTTGAAATACTGAATGGCTTAAATAGCCAGCAAGTTGCACAAGATAGCAGACATTGACACATGATTGGAAAGAAGCTTCACATGGAATTGTCTCTCTTCATCCCAAAATAATTTGAATGACATTTATGAACCCAAACGACCTGTTACAATATATATCCAACAGGAAATCCCTTACGGTCCCTGTCTGCTGTTAGATGCCTAATCTTTAATATGTAGGACATTCCGCATTATAACCAAATAACCTATAATGAATTTTTTGTGTGTTTCAAATGTGACCTGTTTAAGGCTAGGATTTCACATTTTGGAAAACCTGTCGTAGGAATTTGTTAAAACTCAGCTGATATGGTTACAACATAACGAACCCATTGACCTTAATTATAAATATAATAGGAGTATCTACGTTATTAGGATAAGGACAAATAATTAAGAGACAGTTCTATTAAATTTTAGCACAATAACCTCTAACTATGGAAATCAGCAACATAAAAATATATATATATATAATATTCTATAGTGTGTGTTTTATCCGCATATGATTTGTGTCTGCGTAGACCTAGATATAATCTTTCGGTACCTTTAACGCGTAACACATACACTCGTGAATCCAGGTACAAGAAATTAGACGATCATAGAAGCAGACATGTTGAATTTCTTTGAAATAAAGACTTAATTAGTTGTATACTCAGGTTTAGAATAACGGTTGAGATTGAAAATTATCAATGACTTGCTATGAACCGTAATTCCAATTGTGACAAATTCGCATACGGTTTTCGCAATCCCAGGCTAATTATTTCACATAACTCACACAACCTGTTTTTCGTTTTTAACCTTGTATTGCGTTTTACGTAAAACATATGTATAGCGGGTCGAAGCGTTCCAGCTAACCAAGCAATTCTAATTTGAACTTAGGGTATCCAAGCCTGAACTCCAACTCAATCGAATTCCACATTGTTTTTGATGCACCAATGAATCGTTGTGGTTGCCGAACCAAACACAACGAATGAAAGTGTAATTGATTTCAATTACATGGCTAATATGTGTATTGTACCTTTACTGCACGAATCTTTCCCTTTGTTTCAATCATTTTTTTCTATATGAAACTGATCCTTAAGTAATCATATACACATCTATCCGGATTTGTATATACATTTGGTTAAAATTCAGCCTACAAAAATTATAGAACGTGAAATATGTATTTCATCCAAATGGTTATTGCTTATAGAATAAGTTATAGTAGATCAATAAACTTGAGGTTGCTCCAAATTTGTATTTCACAAAAAATTGTTAAGAATATCTATTTACAAATATGTGTAAGATCCTAGTTGATGTTATTTACAAAAATGCTATATGATAAATAAAGCATCACAAGGCACCGAAACGTGATGCTAGGTCAGCAAATACAACTTCACTACATGGAATGGTTAGCCCACCCATTGGATGGTCGTACTCAAACTGTTCCTCCGCCAGTTGCAGTAGCTCTTGAAATTCTGGCCGGCTTAAGAGTGATACGCGGACCAAAAAACGTCTTTTCTCTTGTTCGCCGACATAAACAGAAAAATATCCTTTGGGAATGTCCATGGGTGTTGCTGCACTCCTTCCATTTGAGAATGATCGTCTCAGAATCTGTTTTGCTGGCGTGATCCGTGGCATAAAAATGGCCATTTCTATCGGAAGGTTTTGTAGGGTTTCTACAAGAAGGTCGTTGATGGAGAAAAATGACTCGGTAAAACACTTTTTGGAGTATGGAAGTTGTGGTTGATTTGCTTTGAAATACTGAATGGCTTAAATAGCCAGCTGGTTTCACAAGATAGTAGACATTGACACATGATTGGAAAGAAGCTTCACATGGAATTGTCTCTCTTTATCGAAAAGACCCAAAATAATTTGAATGACATTTATGAACCCGAACGACCAGTTACAATATATATCCTACAGAAAATCCCTTATGGTCCCTGTCTGATGTTAGATGCCTAATCTTTAATATGTAGGACATTCCGCATTATAACCAAATAACCTATAATGATTTTTTTGTGTGGTTCAAATGTGACCTGTTTAAGGCTAGGATTTCACATTTTGGCAAACCTGTCGTGGCAATTTGTTAAAACTCAGCTGACATGGTTACAACATAACGGACCCATTGACCTTAATTATAAATATATTTGGAGTATCTACGTTATTAGTATAAGTAAAGATAATTAAGAGACGGTTCTATTAAATTTTAGCACAATAACCTCTAACTATGGAAATCAGCAACATAAAAATATATAATATAATATTCTATAGTGTGTTTTATCCGCAGATGATTTGTGTCTGCGTAGACCTAGAAATAATCTTTCGGTACCTTTAACGCGTAACACATACACTCGTGAATCCAGGTAAAAGAAATTCGACGATCATAGAAGCAGACATGTTGAATTTCTTTGAAATAAAGACTTAATTAGTTGTATAATCAGGTTTAGAATAACGGTTGAGATTGAAAATTATCAATGACTAGCTATGAACTGTATTGCCAATAGTGAAAAATGGTATACGGGTTTCGCGATCCCATGCTAATTAATTCACATAACCCACACAACCTGATTTTTGTTTTTAACCGTGTATTGCGTTTTACGTATAACATATGCATAGTGGGTCAAAGCGTTCCAGCTAACCAAGCATTTCTAATTTGAACTTAGGGTATCCAAGCTTGAACTCCAACTCAATCGAATTCCACATTGTTTGTGATGCACCAATGAATCGTTGTGGTTGCCGAACCAAACACAACGAATGAAAGTGTAATTGATTTCAATTGCATGACTAATATGTGTATTGTTCCTTTGCCGCATGAATCTTTCCCTTTGTTTCAATCATTTTTTTCAATAAAAAACAGTTCCTTAAGTAATCATATTCACACCTATCCGGTTTTGTATTTGGTTAAAATTCAGCCTAAAAAAATTAAAGATCGTGAAATATGTATTTCATCCAAATGGTCATTGCTTATAGAATAAGTTATATGTAGTTCAATAAACTTGAGGTTGCTCCAAATTTGAATTTCACAAAAAATTGTTACGAATCTCTATTTACAAATATGTGTAAGATCCTAGTTGATGTTCTTTACAAAAATGTTATATGATAAACAAAGCATCACAAGGCACCGAAACGTGATGCTAGATCAGCAAATACGTCTTCACTACATTGAATGGTTAGCCCACCCATTGGATGGTCGTACTCAAACTGTTCCTCCGCCAGTTGCAGTAGTTCTTGAAATTCTGGCCGGCTTAAGAGTGATACGCGAACCAGAAATCGTCTTTTCTCTTGTTCGCCGACATAAACAGCAAAATATCCTTTTGGAATGTGCATGGGTGTTGCTGCACTCCTTCCATTTGAGAATGTTCGTCTCAGAATCTGTTTTGTTTGCATGATCCGTGGCATAAAGATGGTTATTTCTATCGGAAGGTTTTGTAGTGTTTCTACAAGAAGGTCGTTGATGGAGAAAAATGACTCGGTAAAAGACTTTTTGGAGTATGGAAGTTGTGGTTGATTTGCTTTGAAATACTGAATGGCTTAAATAGCCAGCTGGTTACACAAGATAGTAGACATTGACACATGATTGGAAAGAAGCTTCACATGGAATTGTCACTCTTTATCGAAAAGACCCAAAATAATTTGAATGACATTTATGAACCCGAACGAACAGTTACAATATATATCCTACAGGAAATCCCTTATGGTCCCTGTCTGATGTTAGATGCCTAATCTTTAATATATCGGACATTCCGCATTATAACCAAATTACCTATAATGATTTTTTTGTGTGGTTCAAATGTAACCAATTTAAGGCTAGAATTTCACATTTTGCTAAACCTGTCGTGGCAATTTGTTAAAACTCAGCTGACATAGTTACAACATAACGGACCCATTGACCTTAATTATAAATATATTAGGAGTATCTACGTTATTAGGATAAGGACAGATAATTAAGAGACAGTTCTATTAAATTTTAGCACAATAACCTCTAACTATGGAAATCAGCAACATAAAAATATATATATAATATTCTATAGGGTGTGATTAATCCGCATATGATTTGTGTCTGCGTAGACATAGAAATAATCTTTCGGTACATTTAACGCGTAACACATACACTCGTGAATCCAGGTAAAAGAAATTCGACAATCATAGAAGCAGACATGTTGAATTTCTTTGAAATAAAGACTTAATTAGTTGTATAATCAGGTTTAGAATAACGGTTGAGATTGAAAATTAACAATGTCTAGCTATGAACCGTAATGCCAATAGTGACAAAAGGTATACGGGTTTCGCGATCCCATGCTAATTAATTCACATAACCCACACAACCTGTTTATCGTTTTTAACCGTGTATTGCGTTTTACGTATAACATATGCATAGCGGGTCGAAGCGTTCCAGCTAACCAAGCATTTCTAATTAGAACTTAGGGTATCCAAGCTTGAACTCCAACTCAATCGAATTCCACATTGTTTGTGATGCACCAATGAATCGTTGTGGTTGTCGAACCAAACACAACGAATGAAAGTGTAATTGATTTCAATTGCATGACTAATATGTGTATTATTCCTTTACCGCATGAATCATTCCCTTTGTTTCAATCATCTTTTTCAATAAAAAACAGATCCTTAAGTAATAATATACGCATCTATCCGGTTTTGTATTTGGTTAAAATTCAGCCTACAAAAATTAAAGAACGTGAAATATGTATTTCATCCAAATGGTCATTGCTTATAGAATAAGTTATATGTAGTTCAATAAACTTGAGGTTGCTCCAAATTTGAATTTCACAAAATATTGTTACGCATCTCTATTTACAAATATGTGTAAGATCCTAGTTGATGTTCTTTACAAAAATGTTATATGATAAACAAAGCATCACAAGGCACCAAAAAGTGATGCTAGATCTGCAAATACTTCTTCACTACATTGAATGGTTAGCCCAACCATTGGTTGGTCGTACTCAAACTGTTCCTCCGCCAGTTGCAGTAGTTCTTGAAATTCTGGCCGGCTTAAGAGTAATACGCGAACCAGAAATCGTCTTTTCTCTTGTTCGCCGACATAAACAGCAAAATATCCTTTGGGAATGTCCATGGGTGTTGCTGCACTCCTTCCATTTGAGAATGATCGTCTCAGAATCTGTTTTGCTTGTGTGATCCGTGGCATAAAGATGGCCATTTCTATCTGAAGGTTTAGTAGTGTTTCTACGAGAAGGTCGTTGATGGAGAAAAATGACTCGGTAAAAGACTTTTTGGAGTATGGAAGTTGTGGTTGATTTGCTTTGAAATACTGAATGGCTTAAATAGCCAGCTGGTTGCACAAGATAGTAGACATTGACACATGATTGGAAAGAAGCATCACATGGAATTATCTCTCTTTATCGAAAAGACCCGTAATAATTTGAATGACATTTATGAACCCGAACGACCTGTTACACTATATATCCAATTCGAAATCCTTTATGGTCCCTGTCAGATATTAGATGCCTAATCTTAATATGTAGGACATTCCGCATTATAACCAAATAACCCAAAATGAATTTTTTGCGTGGTTCAAATGTGATCTGTTTAAGGCTAGGATTTCACATTTTGGCAAACCTGTCGTAGCAATTTGTTAAAACTCAGCTGACATGGTTACAACATAACGGACCCATTGAACTTAATTATAAATATATTAGGAGTATCTATGTTATTAGGATAAGGATAGATAATTAAGAGACAGTTCTGTTAAATTTCAGCACAATAACCTCTGTCTATTGAAATCGGCAACACAAATATATATATATGTGTATATATATGTATATATATAATATTCTATAGTGTGTGTTTTACCCGCTTTTGAATTGTGTCTGCGTAGACCTAGAAATAGTCTTTCGGTACCTTTAACGCGTAACACATACACTCGTGAATCCAGGTACAAGAAATTCGATGATCATAGAAGCAGACACGTTGAATTTCTTTGAAATGATGACTTAATTATTTGTATAATCAGGTTTAGAATAACGGTTGAGATTTAAAATTATCAATGACTAGCTATGAACCGTAATGCCAATAGTGACAAATGGTAAAAGGGTTTCGCGATCCCAGGCTAATTAATTCACCTAACCCACACATCCTGTTTTTTGTTTTTAACCGTGTATTGCGTTTTACGTAAAACGTAAGTATAGCGGGTCGAAGCGTTCCAGCTAACCAAGCATTTCTAATTTGAACTTAGGGTATCCAAGCCTGAACTCCAACTTAATCGAATTCCACATTGTTTGTGATGCACCAATGAATCGCTGTGGTTGCCGAACCAAACACAACGAATGAAAGTGTAATTGATTTCAATTGCATGAGTAATATGTGTATTGTTCCTTTACCGCATGAATCTTTCCCTTTGTTTCAATCATTTTTATCAATAAAAAACAGATCCTTAAGTAATCATATACACATCTATCCGGTTTTGTATTTGGTTAAAATTCAGCCTTCAAAAATTAAAGAACGTGAAATATGTATTTCATCCAAATTGTCATTGCTTATAGAATAAGTTATATGTAGTTCAATAAACTTGAGGTTTCTCCAAATTTGAATTTCACAAAAAATTGTTACGCGTCTCTATTTACAAATATGTGTAAGATCCTAGTTGATGTTCTTTACAAAAATGTTATATGTTAAACAAAGCATCACAAGGCACCGAAACGTGATGCTAGATCAGCAAATACGTCTTCATTACATTGAATGGTTAGCCCACCCATTGGATGGTCGTACTCAAACTGTTCCTCCGCCAGTTGCAGTAGTTCTTGAAATTCTGGCCGGCTTAAGAGTGATACGCGAACCAGAAATCGTCTTTTCTCTTGTTCACCGACATAAACAGCAAAATATCCTTTGGGAATGTCCATGGGTGTTGCTGCACTCCTTCCATTTGTGAATGATCGTGTCAGAATCTGTTTTGCTTGTGTGATCCGTGGCATAAAGATGGCCATTTCTATCTGAAGGTTTAGTAGTGTTTCTACGAGAAGGTCGTTGATGGAGAAAAATGACTCGGTGAAAGACTTTTTGGAGTATGGAAGTTGTGGTTGATTCGCTTTGAAATACTGAATGGCGTAAATAGCCAGCTGGTTGCACAAGATAGTAGACATTGACATATGATTGGAAAGAAGCTTCACATGGAATTGTCTCTCTTTATCGAAAAGACCCAAAATAATTTGAATGACATTTATGAACCCGAACGACCTGTTACAATATATATCCAACAGGAAATCCCTTATGGTCCCTGTCTGATGTTAGATGCCTAATCTTAATATGTAGGACATTCCGCATTATAACCAAATAACCTAAAATGAATTTTTTGTGTGGTTCAAATGTGATCTGTTTAAGTCTAGGATTTAACATTTTGGCAAACCTGTCGTAGCAATTTGTTAAAACTCAGCTGACATGGTTACAACATAACGGACCCATTGACCTTAATTATAAATATATTAGGAGTATCTATGTTATTAGGATAAGGATAGATAATTAAGAGACAGTTCTGTTAAATTTCAGCACAATAACCTCTGTCTATGGAAAGCGGCAACACAAATATATATATATATATATATATATATATATCTTTATATATATGTATATATATAATATTCTATAGTGTATGTTTTATCCGCTTATGAATTGTGTCTGCGTAGACCTAGAAATAATCTTTCGGTACCTTTAACGCTTAACACATACACTCGTGAATCCAGGTACAAGAAATTCGATGATCATAGAAGCAGACATGTTGAATTTCTTTGAAATGAAGACTTAATTAGTTGTATAATCAGGTTTAGAATAACGGTTGAGATTTAAAATTATCAATGACTAGCTATGAACCGTAATGCCAATAGTGAAAAAATGGTATACGGGTTTCGTGATCCCAGGCTAATGAATTCACATAACCCACACATCCTGTTTTTCGTTTTTAACCGTGTATTGCGTTTTACGTAAAACATAAGTATAGCGGGTCGAAGTGTTCCTGCTAACCAAGCATTTCTAATTTGAATTTAGGGTATCCAAGCCTGATCTCCAAGTCAATCGAATTCCACATTGTTTGTGATGCACCAATGAATCGTTGTGGTTGCCGAACCAAACACAACGAATGAAAGTGTAATTGAATTCAATTGCATGACTAATATGCGTATTGTTCCTTTACCGCATGAATCTTTCCCTTTGTTTCAATCATTTGTATCAATAAAAAAGAGATCCTAAAGTAATCATATACACATCTATCCGGTTTTGAATTTGGTTAAAATTCAGCCTACAAAAATTAAAGAACGTGAAATATGTATTTCATCCAAATTGTCATTGCTTACAGCATAAGTTATATGTAGTTCAATAAACTTGAGGTTGCTCCAAATTTGAATTTCACAAAAAATTGTTACGCGTCTCTATTTACAAATATGTGTAAGATCCTAGTTGATGTTCTTTACAAAAATGTTATATGATAAACAAAGCAACACAAGGCACCGAAACGTGATGCTAGATCAGCAAATACGTCTTCACTGCATTGAATGGTTAGCCCACCCATTGGATGGTCGTACTCAAACTGTTCCTCCGCCAGTTGCAGTAGTTCTTGAAATTCTGGCTTGCTTAAGAGTGATACGCGAACCAGAAATCGTCTTTTCTCCTGTTCGCCGACATAAACAGCAAAATATCCTTTGGGAATGTCCATGGGTGTTGCTGCACTCCTTCCATTTGAGAATGATCGTGTCAGAATCTGTTTTGCTTGTGTGATCCGTGGCATAAAGATGGCCATTTCTATCTGAAGGTTTAGTAGTGTTTCTACGAGAAGGTCGTTGATGGAGAAAAATGACTCGGTAAAAGACTTTTTGGAGTATGGAAGTTGTGGTTGATTTGCTTTGAAATACTGAATGGCTTAAATAGCCAGCTGGTTGCACAAGATAGTAGACATTGACACATGATTGGAAAGAAGCTTCACATCGAATTGTCTCTCTTTATCGAAAAGACCCAAAATAATTTGAATGACATTTATGAACCCGAACGACCTGTTACAATATATATCCAACAGGAAATCCCTTATGGTCCCTGTCTGATGTTAGATGCCTAATCTTAATATGTAGGACATTCCGCATTATAACCAAATAACCTAAAATGAATTTTTTGTGTGGTTCAAATGTGATCTGTTTAAGTCTAGGATTTCACATTTTGGCAAACCTGTCGTAGCAATTTGTTAAAACTCAGCTGACATGGTTACAACATAACGGACCCATTGACCTTAATTATAAATATATTAGGAGTATCTATGTTTTTAGGATAAGGATAGATAATTAAGAGACAGTTCTGTTAAATTTCAGCACAATAACCTCTGTCTATGGAAATCGGCAACACAAATATATATATATATATCTGTATATATATGTATATATATAATATTCTATAGTGTGTGTTTTATCCGCTTATGAATTGTGTCTGCGTAGACCTAGAAATAATCTTTCGGTACCTTTAACGCGTAACACATACACTCGTGAATCCAGGTACAAGAAATTCGATGATCATAGAAGCAGACATGTTGAATTTCTTTGAAATTAAGACTTAATTAGTTGTATAATCAGGTTTAGAATAACGGTTGAGATTTAAAATTATCAATGACTAGCTATGAACCGTAATGCCAATAGTGACAAATGGTAAGGGTTTCGCGATCCCAGGCTAATTAATTCACATAACCCACACATCCTGTTTTTCGTTTTTAACCGTGTATTGCGTTTTACATAAAACGTAAGTATAGCGGGTCGAAGCGTTCCAGCTAACCAAGCATTCCTAATTTGAACTTAGGGTATCCAAGCCTGAACTCCAACTCAATCGAATTCCACATTGTTTGTGAGGCACCAATGAATCGTTGTGGTTGCCGAACCAAACACAACGAATGAAAGTGTAATTGATTTCAATTGCATGAGTAATATGTGTATTGTTCCTTTACCGCATGAATCTTTCCCTTTGTTTCAATCATTTTTATCAATAAAAAACAGATCCTTAAGTAATCATATACACATCTATCCGGTTTTGTATTTGGTTAAAATTAAGCCTTCAAAAATTAAAGAACGTGAAATATGTATTTCATCCAAATTGTCATTGCTTAGAGAATAAGTTATATGTAGTTCAATAAACTTGAGGTTGCTCCAAATTTGAATTTCACAAAAAATTGTTACGCGTCTCTATTTACAAATATGTGTAAGATCCTAGTTGATGTTCTTTACAAAAATGTTATATGATAAACAAATCATCACAAGGCACCGAAACGTGATGCTAGATCAGCAAATACGTCTTCACTACATTGAATGGTTAGCCCACCCATTGGATGGTCGTACTCAAACTGTTCCTCCGCCAGTTGCAGTAGTTCTTGAAATTCTGGCCGGCTTAAGAGTGATACGCGAACCAGAAATCGTCTTTTCTCTTGTTTGCCGAGATAAACAGCAAAATATCCTTTGGGAATGTCCATGGGTGTTGCTGCACTGCTTCCATTTGAGAATGATCGTGTCAGAATCTGTTTTGCTTGTGTGATCCGTGGCATAAAGATGGCCATTTCTATCTGAAGGTTTAGTAGTGTTTCTACGAGAAGGTCGTTGATGGAGAAAAATGACTCGGTAAAAGACTTTTTGGAGTATGGAAGTTGTGGTTGATTTGCTTTGAAATACTGAATGGCTTAAATAGCCAGCTGGTTGCACAAGATAGTAGACATTGACACATGATTGGAAAGAAGCTTCACATGGAATTGTCTCTCTTTATCGAAAAGACCCAAAATAATTTGAATGACATTTATGAACCCGAACTACCAGTTACAGCATAACGGACCCATTGACCTTAATTATAAATATATTAGGAGTATCTATGTTATTAGGATAAGGATAGATAATTAAGAGACAGTTCTATTAAATTTCAGCACAATAACCTCTGTCTATGGAAATCGGCAACACAAATATATATATATATATGTATATATGTATATATATAATATTCTATAGTGTGTGTTTTATCCGCTTATGAATTGTGTCTGCGTAGACCTAGAAATAGTCTTTCGGTACCTTTAACGCGTAACACATACACTCGTGAATCCAGGTACAAGAAATTCGATGATCATAGAAGTTGACATGTTGAATTTCTTTGAAATGAAGACTTAATTATTTGTATAATCAGGTTTAGAATAACGGTTGAGATTTAAAATTATCAATGACTAGCTATGAACCGTAATGCCAATAGTGACAAATGGTAAAAGGGTTTCGCGATCCCAGGCTAATTAATTCACATAACCCACACATCCTGTTTTTTGTTTTTAACCGTGTATTGCGTTTTACGTAAAACGTAAGTATAGCGGGTCGAAGCGTTCCAGCTAACCAAGCATTTCTAATTTGAACTTTGGGTATCCAAGCCTGAACTCCAACTTAATCGAATTCCACATTGTTTGTGATGCACCAATGAATCGCTGTGGTTGCCGAACCAAACACAACGAATGAAAGTGTAATTGATTTCAATTGCATGACTAATATGTGTATTGTTCCTTTACCGCATGAATCTTTCCATTTGTTTCAATCATTTTTATCAATAAAAAACAGATCCTTAAGTAATCATATACACATCTATCCGGTTTTGTATTTGGTTAAAATTCAGCCTTCAAAAATTAAAGAACGTGAAATATGTATTTCATCCAAATTGTCATTGCTTATAGAATAAGTTATATGTAGTTCAATAAACTTGAGGTTTCTCCAAATTTGAATTTCACAAAAAATTGTTACGCGTCTCTATTTACAAATATGTGTAAGATCCTAGTTGATGTTCTTTACAAAAATGTTATATGATAAACAAAGCACCACAAGGCACCGAAACGTGATGCTAGATCAGCAAATACGTCTTCACTACATTGAATGGTTAGCCCACCCATTGGATGGTCGTACTCAAACTGTTCCTCCGCCAGTTGCAGTAGTTCTTGAAATTCTGGCCGGCTTAAGAGTGATACGCGAACCAGAAATCGTCTTTTCTCTTGTTCGCCGACATAAACAGCAAAATATCCTTTGGGAATGTCCATGGGTGTTGCTGCACTCCTTCCATTTGAGAATGATCGTGTCAGAATCTGTTTTGCTTGTGTGATCCGTGGCATAAAGATGGCCATTTCTATCTGAAGGTTTAGTAGTGTTTCTACGAGAAGGTCGTTGATGGAGAAAAATGACTCGGTAAAAGACTTTTTGGAGTATGGAAGTTGTGGTTGATTTGCTTTGAAATACTGAATGGCTTAAATAGCCAGCTGGTTGCACAAGATTGTAGAAATTGACACATGATTGGAAAGAAGCTTCACATGGAATTGTCTCTCTTTATCGAAAAGACCCAAAATAATTTGAATGACATTTATGAACCCGAACGACCTGTTACAATATATATCCAACAGGAAATCCCTTATGGTCCCTGTCTGATGTTAGATGCCTAATCTTTAATATGTAGGACACTCCACATTATAACCAAATAACCTATAATGAATTTTTTGTGTGGTTCAAATGTGACATGCATAAGGCTAAGATTTC
Organism: Bidens hawaiensis; assembly: GCF_021521415.1. Lineage (NCBI taxonomy): Eukaryota > Viridiplantae > Streptophyta > Magnoliopsida > Asterales > Asteraceae > Bidens > Bidens hawaiensis. Next base: position 296,491 of record NW_027492914.1, read on the forward strand.
ACATTTTGGCAAACCTGTCGTAGCAATTTGTTAAAACTCAGCTGACATGGTTACAACATAACGGACCCATTGACCTTAATTATAAATATATTAGGAGTATCTACGTTACTAGGATAAGGATAGATAATTAAGAGACAGTTCTGTTAAATTTCAGCAGAATATACTATAGAAATCGGCAGGATAAATACATAGATATATATATGTGTGTGTGTATTTATATATATATATTCTATAGTGAGTGTTTTATCCGCTTATGATTTGTGTCTGCATAGACCTAGAAAGAATCTTTCGGTACCTTTAACATGTATCACATACACTCGTGAATCCAGGTACAAAAAATTCGACGATCATAGAAGTAGACATGTTGAATATCTTTAAAATAAAGACTTAATTAGTTGTATAATCAGGTTTAGAATAACGGTTGTGATTGAAAATTATCAATGACCGGCTATGAACAGTAATGCCAGTAGTGACAAATGGTATACGGGTATTGCGATCGCAGGCTAATTAATTTACATAACCCACACAACCAGCTTGTCGTTTTTAACCATGTATTGCGTTTTACGTAAAACATATATATAGCGGGTCGAAGCGTTCTAGCTAACCACGCATTTCTAATTTGAACTTAGGGTAGCCAAGCCTGAAATCCAACTCAATCGAATTCCACATTGTTTGTGATGCACCAAAGAATCGTTGTGGTTGCCGAACCAAACACAACGAATGAAACTGTAACTGATTTCAATTGCATGACTAATATGTGTATTGATCCTTTACCACATGAATCTTTACCTAGTTGATGTTCTTTACAAAAATATGTAGGACATTCCGCATTATAACCAAATAACCTATAATGAATTTTTTGTGCGGTTCAAATGTGACATGCATAAGGCTAAGATTTCACATTTTGGTAAACCTGTCTTGGCAATTTGTTAAAACTCAGTTGACACGGTTACAACATAAAGGACCCATTGACTTTAATTATAAATATATTAGGAGTATCTATGTTATTAGGATAATGATAGATAATTAAGAGACCGTTCTGTTAAATTTCAGCACAATAATCTCTGACTATAGAAATCGGCAACATAAATATATATATGTGTATATATATGTGTATATATATATTCTATGGTGAAGGTTTTATCCGCTTATGATTTGTGTTTGCATAGACCAAGAAAGATTTTTTTGGTACCTTTTACGCGTATCATATTCACTCGTGAATCCAGGTACAAAAAATTCGACGATCATAGAAGCAGACATATTGAATTTCTTTGAAATAAAGACTTAATTAGTTGTATAATCAGGTTTAGAATAACGGTTGTGATTGAAAATTATCAATGACCGGTTGTGATTGAAAATTATCAGTGGCAAATGGTATACGGGTATTGCGATTGCAGGCTAATTAATTTACATAACCCACACAACCTGCTTGTCGTTTTTAACCATGTATTGTGTTTTACGTAAAACATATGTATAGCGGGTCGAAACGTTCCAGCTAACCACACATTTCTAATTTGAACTTAGGGTAGCCATCCCTGAACTCCAACTCAATCGAATTCCACATTGCTTGTGATGCTCCAATGAATCGTTGTGGTTGCCGAACCAAACGCAACGAATGAAACTGTAATTGATTTCAGTTGCATGAATAATATGTGTGTTGATCCTTTACCACATGAATCTTTCCTTAGTTGATGTTATCCAAATGGTCATTGCTTATAGCATAAGTTATATGTCGTTCAATAAACTTGAGGTTGCTCTAAATTTGAGTTTCACAAAAAATTGTTATGAATCTCTATTTACAATTAAATATGAGTAAGATCCTAGTTGATGTTCTTTGCTAAAATGTTATATGATAAATGAAGTATCACAAGGCTCCGAAACGTGATGCTAGATTAGCAAATACGCCAGTAGTTCTTGAAATTCTGGCCGGCTTAAGAGTGATACACGAACCAGAAATCGTCTTTTCTCTTGTTCAGCGACATAAACAGCAAAATATCCTTCGGAATGTCCATGGGTGTTGCTGCACTCCTTCCATTTGAGAATGACCGTCTCATAATCTGTTTTGCTTGTGTGATCTGTGGCATAAAGATGGCCATTTTTTTCTATATGAAGGTTTAGTAGTATTTCTACAAGAAGGTCGTTGATTGAGGCCCAAGTGTTTGAAGAACGTGTCATGTTATATTTGGATGTCCATGATCATGTTTCCAAAGGTGGCCCACGAAAACAGGCATAATTTGGGCCACGAAGATCCGTTTCAAGCCCATTATCAGTCAAATAAAGCTTGAAACGAGGAGTAAAAAACGTCTTCTAAATAAAGTTATAGGTCTTTTTATGTTTTTTCGTCAGTTTTTGCATTTTTCTTTTTGGGTTTGTGTTTGGCCCATGGCCTTTTTTGGGCCCGTTTCGTATTAGAAACTCTATTTATATCTTGCTTATGTAATCTGAAGAGGTTGACTTGAATTTGGTTAATAAATATTTTCTCTTCATTTTCCATGGCCTTTGGGTGGGATTTGGGGGTTTTCGAAGTTCATCATGGGAATTCGTAGAATCAACGTGATTTGATCTTCATTTTCGTTTTACCGATGCATCAAGGATACAATAAAAATCAATTAGGTTCTCAAGGTGGAATGTTTTGATATATTGCAGCTTTCCGTATAGAGGGAGACAGCCGTCAAATCACTATATCGCTCAGTCTCTTGTTCAAGTGTGTCTATTCTCCGTGTGTCATAGGCATGCTCTAAAGTTTCCTTTTATAGGCTTTCCCTAACACCTGACAATCCTTTCTAGAAACCCTAATGATTGAAACAAAACATATTCAAACTTTTTACAAAAGTTTCTAAGTGTAAACAGGTCTTCGAGCAAGCTTTGCAGCTTGTCTTTAGCGATCATACCAAATAACCATTAAGTGTGTTAGGGAACAGTTCTCCGAGTAAGCTTTACTTAGAATATTTTCCTTACAAAATATTCATCAAGAAGACTTCAATCTTCTTGACCATGTCAAACTTTGCTCGATAAGCACCTATGAGCAAACTTGTTCTTTAGAAATCCCTTCAACCTTTTGTTAACTTAACTTATTTGAACAAACCCAAGTGTGCTGGTAACAACATATCATGCTCGAGGTTGAACCTTGCATGTTAGAAGTCCTTAAGTAATTTCTTTATCAACTTCCTTCAAGCTTGCTGGGACCACTGTTATTATAAATAAACCTTGCTCGATCCACCAAAATACTTGGTTTTAGCTAGGTTTAGTCAAGAGTTTGCTCTGAAACAAACCTTGCTTGACTTGAAGAACATCGTTGCTGGATGAAGTATAGTTTGCTCGAACTAACACTAAAGAAGAATTCCAAAAGATAACTTTGCTCGAAGAGCAAAACACCTTGCTTGACTAAGTAAAAGCTTGCTGAGAAATCCAAGTGTGTTCGGTTTTCATACTTAGCCATTTTCTGAAGAGGTTGAGAAGATTCCAATCTTGCTAATCCCTTCCCAACAATCTTCCCTTAGATTGGAACACACTCAGCTACACCAAAACACCTAATAGGTTACATACACTTGTCAAAATACACATCAAATTTTTCAGAAAGCAAAATTACATAACATAATGAAAAATTACAACTGATAATTCTGTCCCGTGGGCATTACAAATCAAACATAAACTAAGAGAAGAGTCTTCAATGAGTTGAGCTTGATGCCTCTCTTCTTCTGTCCAGCTTGACTATTGCGGCCCTTTCCTTGAACAAGAATAACTCATTGTGGTGATGCTGGGAGTGCAGAGTCCATCTGATTATATCCTCCCAATCTTCCATATGAAGAAATTTAAGGTCAGTGTCATGATAAATTATTCCCAGAGCGAGTCCATTATCGAAGAATAAAGGATTGATCTTAATTTCGGTTCAAAGACAAGTTTAGAGATCCTTCCATTCTTTTGGACTTCATGAATTGGCCTGGTCATCCTCCGCCTCATGCTCAAACATTCTTTTAAGTTGGCAAAAGGATTGGAATATTTGTTCTTCTGTTGAAAAGAAGCCTCAGTGCAACATCCTTTTCTGCCTTTTCTTCCTTTCAAAATCAGAAAGTTCCAACTTCCTCTTCATATTCAGCATTGGAAATCCCTTCCTAGATTGATCTCTTAAATGTTTGGATAGTTCATTTTGTTGTTGTCTGGCAAAGCTCTGCCTGTCTTGATAATCAAATAAGCTCAGAGTTGCCATTTCTTCCAATTGTTCCTTTTCAAAGTACAGGAAATCATCTTTGAATATAATGTGCCTCAACTCACCACTAGTCATTATGACTTTTAAATATTCAGTTCTGGCATCAAAATAGAGTCTTTTGGGTAGGTCCACATCAGTTTGTGGCCTTTGTTATCCCTGATGAGTTGCTCTGGTGGTTGGAATTAGGACACTTATAGTGGAAGACCTTGGAGCATATCTCCTGGTCTTCTCACATGCCCAAGTTGTTCATATAAATTGACAATTTGATCTTTTGGCATCAGGATAAGTTTCAAGTAATCGCCCCCTTCTTTAGCCAATTTCATAATCATCACCATCATCTCATCATTGGTTGGATCAACAGGGATAGATCTTTGGCTTGCAATAGGTTCACCCCTTGGTCCACACTAGAATTGTAGTAATCTTCTCTCATCTGCTTCTAGTCTCTCCCATTCTTCTTTCTGTGTATAAAATAATTTTGTTAACTGCCCTTTGCCCAAATTATAAAAAACAACCTTAGCCATGCCCTTACATAACATCAAACCTTTCAAGGTTTTGATTTTGTTCTCATCTTCTAGGGCTCAACAGGCTCAAGAGGTTCTTCCTTCACAACAACTGGATTAGGTAAACTCACTGGGTGAGGAGTCCGAGAGGACTTTGACTTGCCCTTTGCCTCATTAAATTTTGCCTTTTTAGACTCATAAAGTGATAATTTTTCATTCCTGCTCATACCTTTTATCTTCTCCCCCTCACTTCTTGCAGACACCAGCCTTTCAAACAATTTTATATGTTCTTCCTCCCAGGCTTTTCTTCTCCCTCTCAGCCAATGTGATCAATCTTGGTTTTCTCTTGCTAGCACTTGCTTCAGACTTAAGTTTCACAGAGATTAGTCTGAAATTTTCTTCTACAATCTCTTTGGTCATTATTTCAACATGTTCTATAGCCACACCATGATCTATCATAAATTTACACTTTCCCTATACTTGTTATAAAGCTTTTCAATTTTATCTTGTTGATCGGATGCTATCTTCTTTAGTCTTTCCCACTCTTCGTTGTTCACACTTTCTTTTGTTGAGTTGTATGCACTTTCCAGTTCTTCAAACTTCATATGGCTCAATTGTTTCTCTGATAGCCCATGAACTCTCAGATATGCAAGGAATTTTTTAGTATCCTTATTTCTATTTTCAATCTTTTTCTTCAAATCCTTCACTTCTTCATCAGTTAGGTCCTGCAACTCCTCATCAGTCATAGGAGCTAGTGTTTCAAACTTATAACCATGTTTCATGAGACTTATGATTTTATGATCTTCCTTTTTAGCTTTATTCAACATGAGTTGTATATTTTCCCTGTGTTCATCAGTCATATCTACATGCGGTGAATCAGGTATATCATCATCAAATAGATCAACAACTACATCAATTTTTGGTTCATTTGATTCAAGCTCATCTTTCAACATTAGTAGGTTTCTGTCACACCCTCAAAATCCACTAACAGAGTTTTACCGTCCGAGGGTGTGAACTAACAGGATTGGAATCATTAGTTATAATCAAACACCATGTTTAACGTTTTCAAACCAACAAGACATTAAGTCTTAAATAAAATGCGGAAGGGTAAATTGTAAACCAAAAAGTTTGCGCCACACAGGACGACTTAAAAACCCAAGTTATTAAGATAAGAATTAAAAGAAGTTTTCAAAGCGATGGTGTTTAGCTAATGCATGTTCCTATACCGCGTGCCCGCCTCGGCTACCTAAGAATAACTTACTAAAAGTGTCAACACAGGGTTGGTGAGTTCACAGGTTTATATAAATAAAGTGTTGAGTTTGCGTTTACATTTGCGTTTGCGTTTGCGTTACAAGATAGTGTTAAGTCAGTTATATATCAATAGGTAGCTAACCTATCAAGCATGTATTACTAAGTGTTCGACACCGAAGCTAACTGCTTATCAATTGCCTTGCCACCATGTCAACCACGACCATGGTAATGTGTTAGCCAAAATTACACCCACTCGACCTACAGTCGAGTTTAGAGTTGGGCTGGGTTTGTCAAACCCAGTAGTACTACTCAACAGTGACTCGCTATTATCCAAATATTAACTGGTTCGATGTTATAAAGGACTTTGGTTGGTTTGTTTGCCACTTAGCCTTACAAGTGATATATAAAAACTAAACAAAATCTACAGCGTTGGAGTATGTTATCTCCCCCAAATAAAAGCGTTTTAAAAAGAGTAAAAAGGGGACGTGAAACTCACTGTTTGCGAAGATAACCAAAAAGATCCGAGAAAAGGTGTGCGCCACAGAAAATCCTCACTAGTGTTCTAAAAACAAAAACGAGATTTTCTAAGTATTTAAACTACGAGTGAGTCCCTAGACTCGACACATACAACTTATGCATGAGATGCGTTTCGTGTTTCGTTTGTGAAATAAGTGCGACTCGACAAACACGTTGGTGATACGTTACATGTGTGAACAACTACTTAAGTGTCAAGTATTAACATTGTACATTACTAGCAATTATCCCCCACAATGGCAATTTGGTCAAAACATAGCAAACATTGATCGGTTATGCACTTTTCATGACAATTCAAGAAATACAGCAGCTAAATTATCCAGGCAGATTTTCACTCAACAAGGTTACTCTTATTAATATATCCTAACATGTCAAATAAATTGCCAAAAATCATCACAGAAGACATGTGGGTTAGGTTTTTAAAAATATTTTTATTATATTTTTATCATGTATGGTTTTATCACAATGATCAAAACATCACAGTAAACACACAGCAATCATTATTATGCGCAGTAGAATTTTATTTGTTATTCCCGTTAAATGACAACTCCAATTAATGCAAGACCAATTGGGTTAGGTTCCTAACTCAAAATATTTTATTCCATAAGTGGAACCAACCCATTTGGTCTTATAGTTTATGAGATACCTTAGTCGCAAAACAGCCTAACAGCAGGTCTCCCAAATCAACCTTGCACAACAGTTTTGTAAAATAATAAAAACAAACTTTTTTACGTCCAAAAATTACAAACTCGGACTTTTCAGAAACTAGACTCGACCTAGTATATTATAGAATCAAAAATCACATCAAAACATAACATTAACATCGAGTTACAGTCGTCCAAACACGAATTCAATAATCTGTCCAGCATCAGTTTTCATCAAAACTCAACAAATAATTAACCTATGAACTAACAATCATGCATGTAACCCTAATTCATCAACAAAAAACATACTTAACACTTAGGGTTTATGATTACAGGTTTAATCATACAATTAAATGATAGAATGGATTAGATATGGTGTTTATATTACCTAGTTAGCTTCTTGGACCTTCAAAACCACTTGTAATCACCTTGTATGTATGTGTGTGTGCAAAATCGGTCAAGGGGAGGGGAAGGGAGGCTGCCGTCGAGTGAGAGGAGGGAGAGAGGGGGTGTTAGGGTTTTATGATAATATGTTGTTTATATATTTATTAGATATCATACATGTTACACTTTACCCCTTGCACTTCTAGTTACTTGTTTCTAGCACAACTTAGTTAATACCATTCATAACTAATTTCATACATGTAAATATCAAGTAACACATAACTTAACACATAGTTATCAAATACTTGTTCATGATATTTATTGTTCGTTCACCAACAGTTTGAGTCGACTCGTGTGTGTTTCGGTGAAATTCCGAAAGACTACTTGTGTAGTGATTGCCATGCGTCATCTAAACCCTAGTTTAAATGTAATGAGATATGCGTTATAGTTCGTGTGATCTTAAGTCTGAATTAACGGAGTTCGGATTAACAGAGTTAACCTGAAATTGACGAGTGTCACAGTTTCACTGCTTGGATGAGTATGGCATTGATTGGACTTTTCTGTTTCTTTGGAATGGGTTCATCAGTATTTTCATTTTTATCACCCCTCTTCCTCTTCTTTACATACTCCTTCGCAAATTTATCCTCATATCCATGATCCCAACTCTCTGGATTCTTTTCTAAATCATCAACAGTCTGTTACCGTTTTTCACACAATATTTGAACCACAGTTTTAGCACCATTTTCATCAATAACCACCAGCTTATCATCATTTTCCTCAGCAGTGGCTTGCTCAGGTGATTTTTTTTCATGAATTTCTAGGGTTTTCTTGAACTGATACAGGCTTGTCAGCTTCTTCAGTTTGTTGAAGTCTTAGCAGTCCCTCAATCACCTCTTGTTCTAACTCTCCCTTTTCTTCATCCAGTTTTTTTTCAATTCAGCATCTTCTAACAAAATTCTATGGTCTTCAATTTCTTTATCCGTTAGAAATCTTGGGATTATTTCTCTTTCAAACCACTCCCCCACTATCTCATCATGCCTCTTGGCAGCCCTTTCAGTAGACTCATCACTCATCAGCACTTCATCACTTGATTTAACTTTATTAGTTTCAAGAGGGTGTAACTACTCTTCAGATTTAGCAATGGCCTTTCCCATTATTTTTTTCTTTTCTTCTTCCAAAGTAACCCACCACAGTTGGTTCAATGGGAAAATTATCATTTTGATCAAATAAGTCCTTCATCTCCTCATCCACAGATTTTTCAACCTCGGCCTCTTTCTCCCTTTCCAGTAAAGTTTTAACATTATCAAATAAATCATCCTCATTATCCACACTCTCCTTATTCACAATCTCATCAACATTCTCATCATCAACCATCTCCTTATCAGTAGTTTCATCATCCACCACCTTCTCATGTACAGTCTCCTCAGTAGCATCATTCTCTTAAATATTGTAGTCTTGTTCAGCAACATCAGACTTATCAGCTTCATAACCCTCCTCATCATTCTTCTCATTCACCTCCTCATCTTCATCACCACTACTGCCATACACATCACAAAGGTTCTTTAAAATGTCATTATCAGCATCATTGATCACAGGTGGATTCTCCCTCTGTTTTAGTGCAGCTGAGACTCTCAGTGGCCAGGGTTTGAATCCATTTAAGAGCCTGTGACGATTGTGATTCAAGTTCATCATTTGTTTTTCTCAACTCCTCATTCTCCCTTTTCAAATCAACATTTTCAATCAAAACATCCATGTGTCTGTCAAATAATCTAAAATTGGCATCAGGGGAAGGGGGTTGATAGGTGAAATTGGAAATGGGTCAGGAATATTAGTTTGAGGTTGGTTGGGTTCATGGGGTGGATTTCTAGAATGTTTGTACTTGTAGAGGGTAATGGATTTATGGATCTAATGGTAGGTGTGTGGGTATGTATGATTTGGAAGAGTATGTGGTTGGTCAGTTGTTTGTGAATGGGTTGGGGATTGATATGGTGTATTTGGCTGGTCTATTAGGTGGGCTAGTACATATTGAAGAATGTAAGGTTCATGTACAGCCTGGCCTTGGGTTTGGGTTAAAGGTTGGGTTAAGGTTTGGGTTGGTATTTGGCTTTGGGTTGGTGATTGGGTTGGTACTGTGTATGTGATGAAGTTGGTGGGGTTGGGATGTATGGTTCATGGTCTTGGTGTTGGGGTGGTGATAGGTTTTGGTTTAAGGGCTGGTTTTGAGGTGAGGTGAGTGGTGTAGGAATGTGTTGGGTAAGTTTTACTCATCATCCATGATAGATTTTTCTTGAACAGGTGGTTGCTCAAGATTGTCAGTTTGCTCATCTTCTGACAGAAGCATTCTTATCAAAGGAGTATTTAGCATTTTTGTCAGCAACTGTTGACCATAATTTGTCCAAGTCAACCTTCTTTTCTGACTTTTCTTCTTGGACACTTGGTCTATACAAAGTTTCATCAAAGTCTTGAAAATAAATCTTGAAAGACTTTATTAACTTCTCAAGATCAAACAACCAGGATGCTCCATCAACTGTATTTAACTAGTTTTCATTGAATATCACATCAGATATTCAATCACACTCAAGTGATCTTTCACATATACTCTATAAGCCTTTGAGTGTGTGGAGTAACCAACAAAGAAACAATCTAAAGACTTCGATTGAAACTTGTTCAAATAGTCTTTGGTATTCAAAAATGAACATTTGCATCCAAAAGGCTTGAGAAACTTGATGGGTTTTATTTGGAACAAAATCTCATAAGGAGTTTTGTCTTGACTTTTGTTGAGAAGTACCCTGTTCTGAACATAACAAGCAGTATTGATAGTTTCTGCTCAAAAAGTAATAGACAAATAAGCATCTGCTAATATGGTTCTTGCAGCTTCAATGAGTGTTATGTTTCTTCTTTCAGCTACACCATTTTGTTCATGAGTTCTAGGGGCATTGAATTGATGAAAAATTCCTTTTGCTTGTTCTTGAACTCACTCCCATTGTCAATTCTCATTACCTTCACCCTCACATCAAGTTGGTTCTCAATCCTTGTAACACAACTCTTGATCAATTCAGCAGCTTTGTCCTTGGAATTCAGAAAATAAACCCAAGTATATCTTGAAAAGCCATCAATGATCACCAAGAAATATCTTTTCTTCCCTATAATAGAAACACTCATAGGGACCAAAAAGATCCATATGAAGCATTTCTAGTACTTGTTCAATTGAGTTTACAAGTTTTGCTTTGTGAGATGACTTGTGCTGCTTTCCTTTATGACATGAAATGCATTTGTCATCAAGCTTGAACTCCCTTGTAGGTAAACCAATTACATGTTCACCTTTAACAAGTTTGTTCATGTACTTTAAATTAACATGACAAAGCTTTCTGTGCCACAATTTGGTTTCATTTTCAGTGGCCTTTGACACAAAACAAGTTCCACCCCTAGAAATTGCATATTTCATTTTCAATTCATACAAGTTTCCATTTCTAGGAGCCATCATCATAATCATATCAGGAGGAATCACAAATTCAGGTTTGAGGATGAAACAGTGAGAAGTATCAAATCTAACCTTATAACCTTTATCACACATTTGTGATATGCTCAAAAGGTTATATTGAAATCCTTCCACATAGAACACATTGTCAAATGACACTTTGCCATTGGTTAGAATGCCTTTCCCCACAATTTTCCCTCTATTTTCATCACTCTCAAATGCAACATGTCCTTCAAACTTCTCTTCATAGTTCACTAGTGACCTCTGGGCACATCATGTGCCTGGAACATCCACTATCCATATACCATACATCATTGATTGGTGTGGACTGTTCATGCACAAATCAAAGAAAAGGATCGGTTAAGGGATGAAATACAAGCTGGATCAGCTTTCAAATCATCAGCAACATTAACAGTTGTTGCATTGGGTTTGGGATCTTCATAAACAATCTCACAAGATTCATCAGAATCATCTGCCATAACCAGTTTCATATGGTAATCTCACATATGGAATTATGCTTTTGTATACTTCAATGATAAACTCTCTCTTCACATTTGTCACTAATGTTTCACATGTCACTTTTGTTTCATTTCTTGGTTTCCAAAGAAATCCTTGAGGTTCAAACCCATGTTTTAAAAGAAATTTCTCATCACCATTTAACTCTCTTGATTTCTTTCTCCTAAATACCTCTCTTTTAACTTTTTCTTCACCATCTGTTGATGTTGATTGTACATTCTTAACAGCTTTATTAGGTTTTATTCTGATAGGTTGTTTGATCATTTGAACCTTCTTTTCTTCAACAATATTCTTCTCTTTCTTGTCAACAGTTTCAGATTTCTTCTCACTCTTTGGTTCAACGCGGTTCACTTCAATATGAGATAACATCTTACCCTTTCCCAATTATTTATCATACTTTTTTCTTGTAAAGACCAAAGTCTTGACCAAACTTAGTCGTATCTGGTACATGAAATGGCTTGAATGTAAATCTTCCATGATAAGAATTAGTGTGAGGTCCATACACATCACAATGTTTTCACCATACTTTTCCTTTTAAGCTTTCATTTGACTTTCGCTTTTTGAATCTTTCACTTGGTCTTTGGGGTTCAACTCCAATGGTCTTTTGAGTTTTGAGACCATCAAAGTCAATTGAGAAAGGTACAAATTCCTCAATCTTGATGTCTAGTTGAAAGTCTTTCAACTGAACTCTTGACAAAGATTATCATTTCCATATTGATTGGTTCATCATCTGAGTTATCTTTAAACCTTGATTGTCTTCTTGCGTATTCTTTCACACTTTCTACTTCACCAACATCAAATAATTCTTGATTTGAGAAAACAAGGTATACAGGAATAAACTGATCACTGGTCACAGTTTCTTCAGTCTTCTTCTTGTTTTTAACCTTTTTCTCCTTTAGTGGTTCTTTGCTTGGAGGCTTCACCGAATTAGAGTTAACTTTTAATCCACCACATATGTCAATTGATACATGTTCCCTTATCATTTGTTAATGATGTTTTCTCATCTTGGGTGTGATATTTGGTAGCAAAGGAATCTTGCTTGGTGGACTTGGTTTGCCCTTTCTTTTATCCTTTGAACCATTATCACTTGAACATTGATCACTTGGGTCACTTAATTCATCTTTGTTCAAACAGTCTTCATCAAAATCATCTTCAGACACTTGCATACCAACATAAATCTCAGCATTCTTCTCATCTTTCACTTCTTCTTTCATCACAAACTCACCTTTGTCATCAACTTCAACCAATTTGTAATTTTCAATAAATTCTTCCTTTTCTTTAAACACTTCTCAAAACTGATCAAGGTAGGCATTTCTCTTTTCCTTATCAATCTTTAATGAGTAATTGTTATTGAAAGGTGGAGGAACAACCTTATATTTATCTTCCTCCTTGATCTTGTTTAATTTCCCACAAATATTTCCAGTTGAAACTAAATTTTTCAGGAAATCATTTTCAACTTGAAGTGTAGTTTTCTTCAACTTTTCATCAAGAAATATCTTCTTCAATTCATATCTGGACTGTTTCATATAGCTTTCCATACAATCTTGTTCCAGACTTTTGATTCTTTCTTCATAAGTCAAGTCACTTGCCTCATAGACATTGATCATACTTTGCTTTTTAAAACACTCACTTTGTAACTTTCCCACTGTTATTCTTAATGATTCATTCATTTCAAGTAATTCAAGTTTTGAGAGATTTGAATGTACCTGAGAAGTAGAGTATTAGCTTCACTCTCTATTTTAGCCATGGATGCTACATTTTCCTTTTCAATGTCATTGGCATGATTGCTCCAATCAAAATCACCTTCTTGTTGTTGTGCAGCTAATGCAACATTCCCTTGGTTTTTTGGTTGGTTGACATTGTTTCTGTTAGGGTTTTCAGGAGCTTGTGGAGGGTTTTGATTATTTCTTTGAAAGTTCTATGTTGGTTGTTGTAGTTGTTGGTGAAGTTCCTTTGTTGACCATGATTCTAATTCTGATATTGAAACTGATTTCTTGGCTGATTGTTTTGGAACTGTCTAGGTTGATTGCATTCCTTTGCAAAGTGTCCTAGTTGTTGACAGTTGTAGCATATTGCTTTTGACTTGTCAAATCCTATACTGTCATTCGGACCAGAGACCAAGGAGTTGTAGCAGATTGCTTTTGACTAGTCAAATCCTATACTGTCATTCAGACCAGAGACCAAGGACCTTCCAGTTCTATTAAACAACCCCTTCTTCTCAAAGCTAGCATAGCATCTTACCATTTTAAATCCATGTCTACTAAGTCATAGCGTCAATTTGTTCAAGGTCCTCTTCAACTAACTAATATGAATCAGATTCTTAGCCACAAAGGCATTGTAGGATTCAGTAAACATTGAAAATAGAGCTTGATTTCCTTGGTTAACATTTCCATCACCAAAAGGATCATGTCCACTGGTCATAGAGGATGTATCATTGTCATCAATCAGTTGGACATTAAATCTGGATTGTCCACCTTGACTGTTTGCATTGCCAGCAACAAACCCTTGGTGTGTCACCACCATATTCACTTGGCTCTTCTATGATGGGAATATATTATTGATTTTTTGTGGACAGATTCCCCATGGGTGCTATAAAAGTATTTGTCACCTAAAAACTCGGTCTGTCTTCTTTGATCATGTTGTTCTCTATTATCTCATTTTCAGCTGCTTGTAAAAAGAAGATGACATCATCTAGCTTCAATTGAGGGAAATTTACCTTTTCTTTAATGAATTTGCTAGCAGTGTACCAATCACCCGAAAGAGATGATAATAACTTCATGTTCAAATCTAAATCAGTGATTGCTAGATCTATTCTGATTTCAATAGAAATTGCTACGAACCTCTGCAACACAGACCTTAGTTTCTCACCTTCTTTAAACTTGAACCGGTCAAGATCTGATTTCAATTGATCCTTCTTAATGTTCTTCAACTTGATGTTGCCTTCAAGCATTTCAACAATAGCATCAAACATTGCTTTGGTTGTAGTGTGATAAGCTACACCGGTCAAGATATCCCAGCTTCAACATTGCTAATGCTCTGTCATCTTTCCTTTTCATTGTTCTTTCAACAGTTTGATTGTTTGTTGTTCCATCCGGCAAATAAGGCCCATACTTAATCGAATTCAACATTTCAACATCGTTGTAACACGCGGCAGCTTCAAATAGCACCTTCCATTTGATGTAGTTTTCCTGTCCATACAGCCTAGGAATCTTGTTAGTAGAAACCTCTTTCTCTTCCATTGATCCAAATATATTTTTGGTATTTTAAAATAAATTTTTAAATGAAAACTTAGCAAACTTAAATGAAAAACTTAGCAAGTTTGAAAAATAATCAGATCTGTGGACCAAATCCTCAAATCTGATAGATCTGGATGGATAAGAGCAAGATCTTTAAGAAAGGTAAGAAATTTAATATAGATCTGAGTAAGAAACACTTTTAAACCTCAAAAATATTATAGATCTGATAGAAATGAAAAATAGTGTATCTGACGTCACAAACCAATGTAATAGTTGTCAGCTGACGTAACTCTTCATCTTCAAAATCAGCAATGTTCAGCAACAGTTCTTCATAAAACAGCAGAAACAAGCTCGGATACCACTTGTCAGTCCCGTATAGCTCACTCAATAGCTCAATCGCTCACAATCGTAACCCACACTTGCATGTTGACAAGAAGGTTACGACATACTATTTTGTGAAAAGAGCAAAAGAATATTAAAGTCGGAATCAATATACTCTTAGTGTTGCTCAACAGACAAAAAAGTAACAAACACACAAAGTAACTCAAAATATTTCCATATATATTGTGAAGGATACAATGAAAATCAATTAGGGTTTCAAGGTGGAATGTTTGGATTTATGGCAGCTTTCCGTACAGGAGGAAGACAACCGTCAAATTACTATATTCGCTCAGTCAGGTGTGTCTATTCTCTGTGTGTCATAGGTGTGCCCTAAAGTTTCCTTTTATAGGCCTGCCCTGACACCTGGCATTCCTTATAGAAACCTTAATGATTGAAACAAAGCATATTCAAATTTATTATAGAAGTTTCTAAGTGTAAACAGGTCTTCGAGCAAGCTTTGCAGCTTTTGTCTTTAGCGAGCAGACCTGATAACCATTACGTGTGTTTGGGAACAATTATCCGATTAAGCTTTACTTAGAATATTTTCTAAGATATTTTCCTTAGAAAATATTCATTAAGCAGACTTCAATCTTCTTGACCATATCAAACTTTGCTCGATAAGGACCTATGAGCAAACTTGTTCTTCAGAAATCCCTTCAACTTTTTGTTAACTTAACTTATTTGAACAAACCCAAGTGTGCTGGTAACGTTGTAGCATGCTCGAGTTTGAACCTTTCTTGTTAGAAGTCCTTAAGTAATTTCTTGATCAACTTCACCACTGTTTATTATAAATAAACCTTGTTCGATCCACCAAAATACTTGGTTTTAGAAAGGTTTAGTCAAGAGTTTGCTCTGAAACAAACCTTGTTTGACTTGAAGAACAATCTTGATGTATGAAGTGTAGTTTGCTCAAACTAACACTAAAGAAGAATTCCAGAAGATAACTTTGCTCGAAGAGCAAAATACCTTGCTTGACTAAGTAAAAGCTTGCTGGGAAATCCAAGTGTGCTCGGTTTCCATACTTAGCCATTTTATGAAGAGGTTGAAAAGATTCCAGTCTTCCTTGGTCATAATCCATTCCCAACCTAGAAGATTGCTGGAGAAATTAATCAAAAGTTTAAATAATCAAGTATATTTGATCAAGTAGGCAACCTTACTCGAAATCAATAGAGATCTTGAGATTGCAACTGAGAAATATTTCTAAATATCAACCTTACTCAAATACCTTATTATTACTAACATTACTCGAATCTATTTAAGAAAAGCAAAGAGTTAACCAAATTTAGAGATATACATCCAGGTATACTCTAAAGCAAAGTTTACTCGACAATACTTTAAAAGTGCAAAGTGTGCTTGAGAATACTTGATATATTAATTTTAATATACAAGTGTGCTCAAATCATACAATGTACTCAGAAAGTAAAGTTTTCTTGAAGACTTCAGAAATATGCAAGTATGCTTGAAGAAAACTTGAACTATTATTGTAATATACAAGTGTGCTCTAAGCATGAAGTTTGCTCGATAAACAAAGTTTACTCGAAAATACTTGCAATTTCATACAAAGTATTCAGACATAAACAACACATAATTAACTCAATATTAAACAAGTATGCTTGAAAATGTACCAAGTTTAGTCGTTAGAGCTAAAAAACAGGTAAATAGCAAGTTTACTCAAACAATACGCATTTTGATCAATTTCAAACCCAAAGTCATAAAGTATGCTTAAAAAACACAAATTTCAATTAAAACACCCTAGTTTACTCGAAACAAGTATTTAAATCATATTCAGACATTTATATCATATTTATTCATTAAGTGTGCTTGAATGAGATGACCTTATAAACAACCAAGTTTACTCGAAAGTATATTATCATCAAAGTTTACTCGAAAATGCATGATCAGAAATATTCAAAGTAAATAAGTATCAAGTATGCTCAAATGAGTTTGAACTTCAAATAAAACAACCAAGTTTACTCGAAGGTTTAAAAATATCAAAGTTTAAACAATTTTTTCATTAAATTTTAAGAGCAAATGGTGAATAATGAGATCAAATTTCAGTTTAATCCTGTCAAATCCTTTTCTCTTTTATGAAAAGATCTCAACATGGGATCATATTGATTAAGTCACCTTTCAATACTTCATTTTCAGCATTATTATGACATAATAGACAGGTTAATAGCAGGTATTGACTTAGCATGAATTTCATTATTTTGGTGATATGCTTAAGGTTCAATTAGTTGCATAATTCAAAAATGGATAAGACTTATTGCACTATGATGTTTGATATTTCTTCTCAAAGCTTATTTGGCTTTCTCCATATCAACCCAAATTGACTTCGACCCCCTGATATTTGGTCAAATATCTTTTTTGACATAACATTTAAATTGTCTTAACAAATTTTCTTTTTAAAACTTTTCAAACTTTGAGGTCAAACTTTGGACTTACATGTCACGCAATACGAACTTACATGCCTTACATTCAAGGTATTTAGGACTTATAATGATGCCCCACCTCTGTAGTTTTAGTTTAAACCCTCATGTTTGTAAATTTATCAACTTTTGGTTGATGTATAATCATTTTTCTCAAATTTGTTCTTTGTCATATGTATAAAGTGTTTCATTTTGAGTGACCAAATACCAACAGACTTATGTATGACTGGGTAATTACTTTTCTATCTATCATTCGGAGAGATTTATCTTGGAACATGCATATTTCAACAATGTATCTCTACATTAAGATTAGCATATTTATTATGTTTATATCACCTCATTTTTACACATCATGAAAAGCAACCATACTTATCAATGACTGAACTAATAGTCCTTTTAGCCTATTAAATTCATATGATTGGTATAAATAATCAATCTACTATCATTTCCTAAAAGGTTGGATCAAATTTTCATTGAAACCCTTTTTAACTTCTATAAAGCTTGAACTAAATAATCTTATCATTTCTCTACACCATTAACTTGCTCAGCTTTTCAAAAATGATTTTTTTTTGAAAAACTTCTTTGAAGAATGTTCATTTGAGCACACAAGTTTAACATATAATCAAAGTTTTGACACAAGCAATCAATAACATATTCAAGAATAATCAAAAGTGAATGGCATGCATTAACACAATCAGACTAACATAATGTTCAAACCAAGACTAATTATGCAAAGTCATCATGTCCGAAGCACATCATCATCTCAGATCATCTAATCACAAAAAAAAAAAATATCAGATAAGCATGTAGATTCAATATTTCAAGGCAGTTGTAAGCACTTATCAAGACATCATGATTAATCAATCACTGAAAACAAACCTAAGAATCATTGATACCTAAGTCAAGTATAGTCAATTAAAGCACAAAGCAGTCAATTAGAAACATAGATTCAAACATGGAACACAACTCACTCATCAAGACCCTTTCAAAAGATAGTCAATTAGCACATTGAGCATACATCACCTATCAAACTTCATCAGAGTTGATCATGCCTAAGGATTTTAATAGAAAATGAAATCTTGTTTTATCTAGTGGCTTGGTGAATATGTCTGCCAAGTTGTCACTTGTGTCAACTCTTTTCATTTCTATAAGACCTTTCTCACAACAACCTCTGATAAAATGGTGTATGATTTCAATATGATTGGTCTTTGAGTGTTCAAGGTCTTCTTAATAAGACCGTCCTCCAAATCATCAGCATCAATTTGTTCAAGGTCTTCTTGCACTGCACTTGTGTGAATAAATTTCTTGGCCACAAATGCATTGTAAGAATCAGTGAACATTGAGAAGAGTGCTTGATAGTCATTTCCTTGATTAATGTTTCCAGCAACTTAAGGAGCATGTCCACTTGCCATTGATGATGTATCACTATCATCCATCAATTGCACATAGAACCTGGACTACCCATTTTGATTTCCAGATTGACCAACTACATAAGCTCTTGGGGTTTCATCACTGTACTTATTTTGTTCTTCAATTATAGGGTCTTGTTGTTGGTTCTTTGTTGACAGATTCCCCATAGGTGCAATTAGTGCATTTTCAACTTGGAATCATGGCTTGTCTTCCTTGATAATATGATTTTCAACCATTTCATGCTCAGCAGCTTGCAAAAAACAGATAATATCATCAAGCTTGAATGTTGGGAAATTAGTCTTTTCTTTGATGTCTTACTTGTAGTGTACCATTCTCTAGACAAGGATGATTTCAGATCAAAATCTGATATTGCAAGGTTAGTGGTTATGATTTCATTGACAATGGCAACAAACCTTTGCAAAATAGATTTCAATCTTTCTCATTCCTTGAACTTGAATCTATGTAACTGTTGCTTTAATCTGTATTTCTTGATATCTTTCAGCTCAGTATTTCCTTCAAACATTTCAACAATGGCATCAAACATGGCCTTTGCAGTAGAGTAATGAGCCAGACTTATCAAGATATCCCTTGATAGACCAAGTTTTAGCATAGATAGTGCTCTATTAAAGGCAGAATCAATAATATCCAAATTGTTGCTTGACAGACAGAAATGTAACAAACACACAAAGTAACTCAAAAGATTTCCATTAATATTGTGAAGGATACAATGAAAATCGATTAGGGTTTCTAGGTTGAATATTTGTATTTGTGGCAGCTTTTCCATACAAAGATATTCTTTTTTAGGAAATGGTAGCCGTCAAATCACAATATTCGCTCTATGTTCGTTCTTATCATAAAGGTGCCCTAAAGTTTCCTTAAATAGGTACACCTAACATCTTCTATAAATCCTAATGATTGATAAATAACATATTCAAACGTATTCAAAAATATTACAAGTGTAAGCAGGTCTACGACTAAACTTGTAAGCTTTTATCTTTGTCGAGCAGAACTTGTAACCATAAGTGTGCTTGGAACAGTTCTCCGAGTAATTTTTTACTTAAAATATTTTCTAAGGAAAATATTCTTCAAGCAGACTTCAATCTTCTGGCCATATCAAACTTTGCTTAATATAAATCCTACGAGCAAATTTTTTCTTCATTGGTCCCTTCAACCTTTTGTCTTTAACTTATTATAACAAGTTAAGTGTGCTAGTGACACTGTAACTTGCTCGGGTTGAACCTTGCTCGCTGGAAGTCCTTAAAATAATTTCTTTAATAACTTTCTTCAAGTGTGCTTGGACCACTGTTTATTAATAAACCTTGCTTGATCCATCAAAATACATGGTTCTAGCTTGGTTTAGTCAAGGGTTTGCTCTCATACAAACCTTGCTCGACTAGAAGAACCAACTTTCTTGATAAAGTGTAGTTTGCTCAAACTAACACTTAGAAGACTTCTAGAATATAACTTTGCTTGAATCAAAATACCTTGCTTGAATAAGTTCCAGGCTTGCTCGAAGGGCCAAGCTTGCTCGTATTCCATACTTAGCCATTTCTGAGGAGGTTGAGAACATTCCAATCTTCTTTTTGTTGAATCTTGATCCCACCACTTTTGGGAAGCATACCCAACAAAATAACACTCATCTTCTTTCTCAACAAACTTAAGAACAAGATTGGTACTTGTATGGAGCAACGTTCATGGATATCCAAATTTTTTGAAGTAGTTGACTTGCGCCTTGGTCTTGTAATAGACTTAATAAGTAGTCTTCTTCAAGATCTTGTTGATTAGCACACGGTTTTGTATGAAGCATGCACCATTGACTACTTCACCCTAGAAGAACAGTGGAAGCTTTGAATCTTATAGCATGGTTTTTGCTACCTCAATCGGTGTTCGGTTGTGATGTTCAACAACCCCATTTTGTTGAGTAGTATACGGGGCACTGAATTGTCAGTTTATACCCTGTGTATGAAAAACATATTCAATAGTTCTGTTGCAGAACTTGGTTCCGTTATCACTTCTAATGCACTTCACTTTCTTATCAGTATGTCTCTCCACAAGAGTTATAAACTTGATTAGAAATTGTGCAGGTTCATCCTTGTGACCTAGAAGAAAAGTCCAGCTGAAACGAGAAACATCATCAATAACAACGAGACAATGTGTTTTTCGACCACTTGCTAGAGGATGAACTAGAACAAAAAGATCCATATGCGACAGCTGAAGAATGGAGCCAACTGAATTGATTGTTTTGGGCATGTGAGGACGTTTATGTTGTTTGCATTTTGAATAGGAAAGATATTTCTCGATGCATGAAAAAGTTTTAACATGTAAACCCCTCACATGCTCACATTTGACCAATTTGTTCATTTTTTTAAAATTGACAAGACCCAGACGTCGTCGATGCCAAAGTGATCAGTCATTCTCTGAGGCCTTAGATAATAAACATGAAGCAGTTTGATGTGAGTATATACTACGCATGTCTAGTATATAAGCATCATTATGCCTCGAAGTATGCATCATGATCCATTCCTCGGGGATTTTAAAACCAGGTTTCATAATTAAACACTCATGTTCTGTGAAGAGGGTTGAGTATTGCTTGTCGCATATTTGTGAGATGCTGAGAAAGTTGTGGTTAAGCTGTTCCACAAGGTTGACATCGTCAAAGGTCAATATGCCATTTGAGACCTTTCCTCTCTTAGTTATATTCCCTCCCATATCTCCAACAAAGGAAACATGTCCATCATCGAACGGTTGAACTTCAAATATTAAGGACTCGTCTCCGGTCATATGTCACGTGCAACCAGTGTGCAAGTACCAAATACTATTGACATGCCTTCTTGACTGACCCTACAAAATTAGTTGTCTTGGGAAGATCAACCATTAAATCACCAAATTTTATATTATTTTCTTGAAAAATGAAACTTTGTGGTGAATCAGAATCAGAAGAGAAGTCCTTAGGAATCCATGCAGAGTCATGTTTCCTGTTTTTGGAAGATCTTTTAGGTCGTCTCCATTTTGGTTTTAAAACAAAATCCTCTAATCTTTCGATCTTTGGATTTCTTTTCTCCCTTGTTTTTAGTGGGTTCTTTGATTTCTCTATCTTAGAACCCATTTTTGATCTTTCCTTCCACTACAACAAAAGGGGCTTTTTAGGACTTTTTTGTGTGGGACGCTTGTAAATTAGGGTCCTAAAATCTATTTAATAGGAGAAATGAACATTTGGGGTCCTTTTACAATATATGCTACAGAACCAGTGTCCTAAAAAGTTATTTAATAGGATGGATGATTCTTTGGGGTCGTATTATCATATAACTTAATAAGACACTTAAAATGTAAATCCTAATAAAGTAATCTATAAGACATGTAGTTGTTGGTGTCCCATTATGTGGTAATGTAATAGGACCACTGGAGGTCTTATTTTAACATAACTTAATAGGACACTTTGTAGTTAAGTCATAAATGTTCGGTGTTATAGGACCCTTTCTAGTCGAAGTCATATAAGAACATAGCTTAGTAGGACATTTTACACTATGTTCATATAACTTTAACCTTTATAAGATGCATAATCATTGAATACACTGTAATAGGACATTTGATATTTTAGTCATAAAACATCTAGTTTATAGGACGCTTATTTCCTAGAGTTTTATTATAACATAACTTAACAGGACACTT
This sequence comes from Bidens hawaiensis, assembly GCF_021521415.1. Classification (NCBI taxonomy): domain Eukaryota; kingdom Viridiplantae; phylum Streptophyta; class Magnoliopsida; order Asterales; family Asteraceae; genus Bidens; species Bidens hawaiensis. Next base: position 319,130 of record NW_027492914.1, read on the forward strand.
GACACTTGAGTCTTATAACTTTATAAACTCGGGATAGTGTTTTGGTCGTAATGATTCGATTATAATTTGGTTTGGTGTTAAAAGGTTCTTTTAAAGCCAAAACTCATTCAAAAAGGGTCATTCTTGTAAATATGATTAAATATAATATTAATAAAATAAAAAAAAAACCCTAACTCCCATCCCAAAACTATCGACACATCTCTGCTCCCTCTCTTTCACGATGTCATACACCCAACAAACCCTAATCACCTTCAATTCAATCTTAATCTTAAAATTAGAGGTGTTCTTGAGTGATTCACATGATTCCTAATGTTAAATGGTAAGTTTTATGTATCAGTTCTATAAATTTGATTATTATAATGTTAATTGATGATTTAGAACCCTAGGGATGACATAAACATGTTAGGGTTTGAGTTTTGATGACAACAGTTTGCTGACAGATTCATTCTCGTTTATTGATTGGTTTGTAACTTAATGTTAAACGATGATTATTGATCGATTATTGTTTTTAGTATATAGTAGTCTGAGTCTAGTTTCCAGAAAGGTAAATTTTGTAATTTTTGGACAAGTTTTGAATAGTTTTTATGATTTTACAAAAACATATCTCAAAGCTGATGTGGGGATTCAAATTCTGGTCTGTCTTCCCGACATCATTACTTGTGATTAACGAAGCCAAATGAGTTGGTTCCACTTTTGGAACTTAGTATTATTAGTTTATAAGATAATACAATTTACTTTGCAAAATTTTGATAAATGAGTTGAGAACGCCATGAAACTACTTTTTGTTGCGAGAACTGATGAACTTCTGGCACCTATCTGCAATGATTGAATTATTGTGAGTTTTAAATGAATGAGAAAAGTAAGATAAAAATGTTTTGGGAAACCTAATTCATATATTCTATTGTGGTAAATTTTGTATCATTTACCCTTAAGTTTTGCTTAGTGAATAAAATCAGTTTGTACATGCCAAAATCTGTCTTGTGAACTAAATGATTATAATTCGAGTTGTATGATGAATATTTGGTTTCTTTGCCATGATATGATGTGTTGATACATGTTAGGACTTTTTGGTATAGTTGACATTACTTATTATCACCAAAGAGTTATCGTGTCAAGTTTTTGTTTGTGTGTTAGTCCATACTTGGGTTTTAGAGTCATGTGTTGTTGAACACATATTCTCACAACTTAAACACTTGTACCAGGTAACGGTTAGCGAGTCAAGTGCATCATTTTTTGTTTTGAGAAAAGTCTATTACACACGACACCAGGTGATTTCATGCTTTTTCCTATTTGTTTTCTTGAAAGAAAACACAAAACTATTCTCGTATACTTGTTTTCACTTGTGATGCTTATCATATGACAGAGCCTCATCCTCAAGGTATGTATATTGTTTTGTTGGCTGGTTTATAAATGAAATGAAGATGAAGAATGTGATTGATGTGTTTATGTTTATCATTAGGTACAGGTGTGATTTTATGTATAGAGAAAGCATTGTCGCGGGCTGGGGTGAGCAGGGAGGATGTGAACTACATAAATGCGCATGATACATCAACACCTGCTAGTGACCTCAAGGAATACCAAGCTCTTCTTCATTGTTTTGGCCATAACAAAGAGGTACCAAACCAAACCAAACAGAGAAATATGTGTTTGTTTTTTAACAATATTATAAAGAAAAACTTTTTTAACATTTTGCAGTTGCGAGTGAACTCTACAAAATCGATGATCGGTCACCTTCTCGGAGCAGCTGGTGTTGTATAAGCCGTTGCAACTGTACGGGTAATACTTTGTTTATGTCGTTGTGTGATGACAAGGATTAGGAGGATGGATGAAGGTCAGTATATTAGTATTCTAGTCTTTTATAAGTGTTAATTTGTTTTTCATGTTCTATAAATTATTTGTTTAGTACACTTGAGAGTGAGACTCGGCCCTCGGGACACAGTCTATTTATTGTATTGAGAGTTAATTACATGGATGGTTAAGTCACTTTGACACATTCATCCACTTTGACTTGTCGTTCATTTGACCTCAAGGCCTACACGCACTAAAGGGCTTTTGACAACACATATCGCACATATTATTATGGGTTTTTTATTAGCACCAAAGGGCTTTGTATTAATGTTGACTCTATTATGGCTTATTTATTTCAATTGCATCCCGATTTTAACAAAGGGATTTTGCTTTATATTAATCTTTAATCGTGACTAACAAACATTTTTCTGTGTTTTGATCAGTGGCAAAGAATTCTAGCTTATGCCAGTGCTATCGAAGGTTTTTGGATAATTGTTTTTATTTGTGTTAAACTGAATGCTTTAATAATATGTATGTTAAAAAAATGAATAATGTAGACTAATGGTCAATATGGATGCTTTAGCTGTTCTAGCTACTTTTAAAAGGGTTCATTGTTTTGGATATGTTGTTTATTTGCTCACTTTTCTTTTCTAGCTATGTTTTTATTTGACTTTTAAGGCGGTTGATTTGCCGCCATATTTGATTGAAAAACGTCATATTTCCTCACTTCTTTTTTCACTAGTGATTAGGTAAACACATGTCAAAACATTGTAAAATTGTCATAATATGTTTTTATTGGGACGCTTTTTGGGTTGTTAATGAATATATTATGCGACCATAAAATTAGTTTCACAATCTTATTTGAGATATCAGGACTTTTTTCTTGTACTAAAGTACCTATAATGTTACACCATAAGGGTCTTATAAATTAATTTTTAAGGACGCTTGTATGTGTATTAAAAGATTAAAGATAGGTAAGCACATGTTAAAACATTGTAAAAGTGTCCTGATATGTTTTTATTGTGACGCTTTTTGGGTTGTTAATGGATATTTTATGCGACCATAAAATTGGTTTCATAATCTTATTTGGGATATCAGGACACTTTTTGAGTTCCGAGACTTACTACGACCACTTTACATGAAAAGCCTTTATAGTTGGTCATGTTAAATGAAATGTACTATAAAATAGCATTTTAGGACGCTTTTGTGCGTACTAAAAAACCCTTTTTGTTGTAGTGTTCTTAGTTATCTAAAAAGGTTTTATGGTTTTCTCATGGTTTTTGGATCTCACGTCCATTTCACCGAACGGATCGTTCAGTCATTGTTCTTGTAAGCATTAGAACATAACTTATTAAACTGATTGTTCATTTCCCTCTATTTTCGGTGCAAGTCTTGCAATGTTTTGCAAGGTGAAATGGGTTTCCACATACATAACAATGTTTTCTTCTAGATACCCTATAGAACTCATCACACTTGACGTGGTGGGAAAGGTGATGCTTGGAAAGGAACATGAAAACCATCTGATCTGTAACCTCTATCATCAAAAGCATTTGTGTAAAATGAATCAACATAATTTTGTTGATGAGGACCGTAGTAGTTATTATCAAAATGATTGTACAGTTGAGAAGTTTTCCAATGATTAGTTGTTTGAGTAAATGAGTTTTTGTGAGGTGGAATATATTTACTTGAAGTACTTTCCCTTGCATTTTCAAAAACTTTCCATTTGTTTAAGTTATCCTCAACTTTACAATCTTTAGACGAACAACAAGTTATGTTCATCTCATCAACCAAATTTATATTCTCGTTACTTTTAACAAAAGTTTCATCATAAATAGGTTCACAATCACTATCTAGAACAAAACCATCATTTTCATTTAAAGCATTTTGAGAAGTATGAACATCAACACTCTCACAAATTACATGATCATACAGATGATGTCAATATAGTTTTCATGGATCCAAAAGTATTATTATTACAGACCAAGTTGACAAATGATTGTTTTAGATTCATATTAGAATCAAAAAGTGAATTTAAAATGCTAATATGTCCACAACTCATGTCCTTTTCCACACACCGACTTTCTTCTACATAACCTGTTGAAGAATATAAATCCTCATTAGAACTAACTGATATAGGAATGGGACCAACAGTTGTGGAGGCTGGAGGAACGAGTATCTTTGGTTTTATTACATGACCAATTCCATAGACCATTTCGTCCTCTGGTGAGGTATTGAAACTAAAATGGGGTAGGCTAGTGTAGTTCTCATTGAATGGTGGAGGAACTGTTGTGTGACCATAGCCTAAACCTGTTCTTTTTGTCACCCCAATTTGTGTCCCAATAATCCCATTCAATTTATTAAAAGCCATTTCAAACTTATCCACAGTTACCTTTCTTTGGGCAAGGTATAATTCTAGCTTTTCAATTTTAACATGCAACTTAACTACTCGTCTTTCATGAAACTCAGCTAGTTTATTAGACTGAAACAATTTTTAATTTAATTTGGCCATATCATTATTATGGGTTTTAATTCTAATGGCAAAAATCTTCTCAGCCTTTTTGCATTCATCATTCCGACATTTAATACTTACAATTTCATCATGTCAATGCAGCATTGTGAGTTCGATAATTCTCTATTATATTAATACAAGCTTGAGAGAAGAATTTGTTTATCTCGGGAATGTTAGATACGGTTTGGTATTCTTCTGCAGCAGATCTTGACGAGGGGTGATCTTCATTCACAAACACTATCCCAGCGAAGGTAAGTGGATTTATCAGCTCACAGAATTGGTCATCCTCCAAATCTGGTTCAGTTGAGTGACCATGTCCTTTGAGTTTAAGCTTGATCTAGAGCTCCCTTTTGTTGGACTGCTTTAACCTATTCTGGGACCTCTTTGTTTTAAGGAGGTGCTCTGATTAATTTGCCACTTCTCACTCTATCTACCACCTTCGTTTTCATAGACTTCAGTAATCTTGATGTCATTGGTAGGCTTGGATGAATTTGTACATTCCCTCATGAAATGCCATGTTTCATTGCAGTGGTAACACCGAGGTTTGTCCTTGTCAAAACCAATCCCATTCCCACTAGAATCCTTGAAGCTGTTTCTTCCATACTTTTTCATGAAGTTTGAAGCGCAATAAACACCCATGGCCATCTGGAACTTGATGTCCATTTTCTTGATATCTTTTTTATTGATTTCAGGAATGTCTCCTTGTTGAAATGAAGGAGGTAGAAGCTTTCCCAATAAAGGCATGACACAACGTAACATGTGATTCATCAACTTAAGAAGTAGTGTATGATGAGTTGTTTGCAGATTTCTTGATCCCATGAACTTCCCATGCTTGTTCAACAACCTTGTCTACTACTTCTTGTTAGGAGTTTAAACCGGATGGTGTTTGCTCACTTGCAGAGGTTTTGAATGCAGAAGTCTGTGTTGGTTGAGCAGAAAACATCTTCACCCCATCAACTGGATGAACGGTGGTATGAGCTTGACTAAGGAAAGTTGTGTTGACTACTGATCCAGTAGAGATTCCCGCATGATTCAAAGAACTTATATGGTTACTCAATCGTAGCTTGTCATCCATTTGGATGACTTTATGGTGGAAGTCAAGCCAGATAGAGATGTTATCGGTAAATTGGTTGTTCTTTTGATGTGATGATGCTACTATTCTAGGTGTAGGGTAAGAAGTCTAACAGCTTGTCATTGATTTCTATCTGATCATAGTCAATCCCAGCACTCTTCATCTTGGTGATCAAAGTTTCAAACATGTGGATGAGAGATCCAACAGTTTCTCCTTGTATATGATTGAACATGTTAAATTTACCCTTCAACATTGAATTTTTATTGTTTCTCATTTCCACGTTCCCTTCAAATTTGTTAAGCAATGCATCCCATGGACCTTTTATAATGTTGTGATCTCTTAAAGTTTGAGCGATTTCAAGTGAGAGGCACACACTCAAGACACCATAGGCCTTCTTATTATCACTCAACATCTTTTTGTCATCATTGGTATAGGCCTTACATGTTTGGGAACTGGTCCACTAGCCGTATCAGTGGTGGGAACGTGAGGACCATTCTCAATTGATCTGAGAAGAGCATAGTCATTAATTCTTATATGGTTCATGAAACGCCACTTCAAAGATAAAGAAGGTTTTTGTAGGTCCCTTGTTCGGATCTAACAACACAACACTAGTCTACTTGGATCAACCTCTACACCAGCTAGCGGAAATCACTAGTAAGGACCAAGATCTCGGATCTTCTTTGGTTGTGTTTATTTCCATGAGGGAAGAAGAGAGGAGTGAGTAGAGAGAGTTTGTAGATGGATAAGGTTAGTAAAATGACAAAAAGGTTGGTTGTGCATGAGATACACACATTATAAATAGTGTGTGGTCATGCACTTTGATTGTATTATTCACGGCCCAATGGGCTCTAACATACATGGCATTGGGCCAAACATACAAGGAAACAAAGTCCAACTAGCTAACGTACATTAACGACACATTACAATTAAATACGAAAGACTAATACAAAATGGGCCTAACAAATGTTCTGCTAGGGTAGCATACCAAGCACGAGGTGCCTAGTGAAGGCCATAGAGAGCTTTATCAAGACGGTAAACATAATTCGGACGATCAAGATCCTCAAAACCTGCCGGTTGCTTGACATAGATCTCTTATTTTACTTTTCCATACAAGAAAGCGGTCTTCACATCCATTTGACAGACTTTGAAATTCATGTATGAAGCATAGGCTAGAAAAAGACGAATTGCTTCAAGCCTAGCCACAGGAGCATAAGTTTCGTCGTAATATAGACCTTCACGTTGAGAGATACCTTGCACAATCAATCTTGCTTTGTTTCTAATAATCACCCCTTTATCATCTTTCTTGTTTTTGAATACCCATTTCGTCCCAATAGGTCTCTTGTTCTCTGGAATCTTGACTAGCCTCCAAACATGAAGTTTCTTGAACTGCAACAGCTCTTCTTGCATAGCTTCAACCCACGAGTTTTCCTTTTGGGCCACTCTGTAGTCCTTCGGTTCAACTTGTGAAATAAAATAAGCAAAAAGACATATGTTAATGGTACCAAATTTTCTCCTTGTTTGGATGCCAGCGGATGAAGAACCAATGATGTTCTCTATGGGACGACTTCAATGGATGGGTAATTGAGGAACATCATCAACAATGATAACAGGCTCTGCTTGGAGATTAACCGACAAATTCTCCACATGATGAAAAGTGTGAGGAGCATTGACAAGAACATCAGTGGCTAATTGAATTGAATCAGGTTGATCAACTCGATGTTCTTGAGAAATTTGTTCATCCCATATATGTTCACCATATGGAACAGCAATTGTATCGATGGGTGTTGATGTAGTATTGTCAGAATCACCAGCAGCATATTCTTCGATGGCAGCAGCAACTTGAATTACTTCTTCATAAGAGGGAGGTGTGGCAACATATTCTACCACGCTTGGAGTTTCTTGAATGTCTGCCACGAGTTCAGTCTGATATGGTTTCACATTGTCGACAGACTAAAATGAGTCATCTGAATCGGTGTCAGGTACATCTTCGAATTCAACCATATCAGTTGAACCGGCAGATTAAGGATTAGGATTGTTAACAACTTGATTATTTTCTGGCAAGGGACCAGGTGGTAGTGCAATAGGTGGTACTATTCTGTTGGAAGGCGCAGGTAGATTCACTTCAGGCAAACTGTTGATAATGGATTGCATCAATTCAATAGAGGCTCAGGTAAAGGTAAAGAAGATGGAACTTGAGTGTTTGCAGGTGGTGGAGTATACATGCCACGGAATTGTTTGAAAAAGTAATCATAGTCAAACAACCAGTCGGCTCCCGTGCGAGCATCAGTAGTGCTAAGCTCTTGCCAGTCAACGTTGAATGATTCCAGGATCAGCTTGGTCTTTCTTACTGTAGACACGATAAGTGGTTTTGTTAGTGGCATAACCAACAAAATAACACTCGTCTTCCTTTTCAGCAAACTTTGGATCAGGGTGCATGGATATCCAAATGTCTTGAAGTAGTTTACTTGCGGCTTTGTCTTGTAGTAGACTTCATATGGAGTCTTCTTCAAGAGTTTATTGATGATCACACGGTTTTGAATGAAACAAGCAACATTGATTGCTTCACCCCAAAAGAACAACGGAAGTTTGGAATCTGACAACATTATTCTAACAGCTTCAATCAGTGTTCAATTCCGACGTTTAGTTACTCCATTTTGTTGCAGAGTGTATATGGCATTGAAGTGGCGGTCTATTCCATTTGAACTGCAAAATTCATCCACAGTTCGGTTGCAAAACTCTGTCCCGCTGTCGCTTCTTGTAAATTTCACCTTCTTGTTTGTCTGCCTCTCCATGAGTGTAATGAACTTGATCAAAAACTGAGTGGTTTCATCCTTGTGCCCTAAAAGGAAAGTCTAACTGAAACGAGAGTAATCATCAGTAATCACAAGACAATGGGCTTTTCGGCCGATTTCCAATGATGGATAGGACCGAATAAATCCATATGTAACAGTTGAAGAATGGAATCTGTTGATCATCTTAGGCTTGTGAGGGAGCTTGTGTTTCTTGCATTTAGAGCATGAATTACATTTTTCAATGCAAGAGAAAGTTTTAACAGGCAATCCCCTCACATGCTCACATTTGACCATTTTGTTCAAGTTTTTAAAGTCTACATGGCCAAGACGTCTATGCCATAGAGATTAGTCGTTCTCCGAGGCCTTAGTTATTAAACATGAAGCGGTCCTACGTGAATAAGAGCTATTCATGTCTAATATATAAGCATCATTGTGCCTCGGAGTACGCATCAAACTCCAATCTTCTAGGACTTTGAAACCTGGTTTGAGAATCAAACATTCAATCTCAGTGAATAGTGTGGAGTACTGTCGATCACATATTTGTGAGACACTTAGCAGACTGTGATTCAATTGCTCCACCAAATTGACGTCATCAAACGTCAGGATCCCATTTGACACTCTTCCTCTTTTTGTGATGTTACCATCCACGTATCCAACGAAAGAAATGTGTCCACCATTGAACAGTTTAACGTCGAACAGCAAGGGCTCGTCTTCCATTGGGTGCACCCACTGTCTAGGTACCAAATACATTGACAGACCTTCTTGACTGACCCTACACACATTAGCAAACTAATCAGACATGGGTTCCCGAGACTTAGTTGTCTCTGGAAGGTCGACCACAGAATTATCGTCTTTTATTTTCGTGTCCTCATTTATGAAGTTTTGGGATGTGTCAGAGTCAGAAGAACAGTCCTTAGGAATCCATGCACGTGCAGGTTTCATGTTTTTGAAAGATTTTCTAGACTGTCTTCTTCTTGGTTTTAAAACGAAATCCTTAGATTTCTCAATCTTTGGATTCCTTTTCTTGTTTCTTTTTGGTGAATTCTTTGACTTTTCAGTCTTAGAATTCCTTTTTGCTCTTTCCTTTTTGGTTATCCAAAAAGGTGGTTTACTGGTTTTCTTATTCTTGGATCTCACATCCATTTCATTTCACTGGCTGAACTATCAGATTATTCATTTCTTGTTCTTGAGCTTTGTGTAGCCCAGGAACAGAATTGATTAAACTGACTTTTCATTTCTCGTTGCTTTCTATACTAGTTCTTGCAATGTCTTGCTAGGTGAGATGGGTTACCACAAACATAACAAAGCCTTTTTTGTTATCCCTATAGAACTCGTCAGAGCTATGATATGCTGGTTGTGGTGCATATGGTGATGCTTGGAAAGGAACAAACAAGTTATCGGATCTATAACCCCGATCATTAAAAACATTTGAATAGAATGAGTTCACATAATCTTGTTGAGGGCAGCCATAGTAGCTGTTGTCAAAGTGATTGTATAGTTGAGGATGATGAAATTGATTATTTGATTGGAAAAAATTGTTTCTATGTGGCGGTAAATATTTACTTGAGGTACTAGGTTTTTCATTTTTAAAACAATTTCCTTTTGTTTTATCACCCTCTACTTTATAATCTCTTGACGAACAACTAGGTATGCTTGTCTCAACAAACACACTTTCTTGTACATTTCTGTTACTGAAAGTCTCATCAAATATTGTTTCACAATTACTATCAGACACAGAGACATCATTTTTATTCATATCATTTAAAGAAGTGCCAACATCAACACTCTCACAAAGTACATGATTGTTCAAATGTTTTTCAAAGTATACCAGATGGTTTTAGATTCACACTTGAATCCAAAAGTGAATTTAAAATCTTTTTATCTCCATAACCCTTGTTCGTTTCCACACAATCACTTTCTTCTACACAATCTGCCGAAGAAGATGAACTACCATTAGGACTAATTGATGGAAGAATTGGATCAATGGTCTTGGGAACAGCAGGAGTAAATGTCTTTGGTTTTGGAACGTGTCCAATACCATAGACCATTTCATCCTCAGGTGGGGAATTAAAACTAAAGTGAGGAAGGCTAGTACAATTCTCATTAAAAGGAAGTGGAACAGCAATATTATCATAGCCTATTCCCGTCTTTTATCTCACCCTAATCTGTGTCCCAATTATTCCATTAAGCTTATCAGAATGGCTATTTTCCTTTGAGCTAAATCTAACTCTAATTTCTCAATTTTAGCATTTAATTCAACAACACGTCTTTCTTGATGTTTAGCTAGTTTTTCATTAAGCTTAGCCATATCATTATTATGAGTTTTAATCCTAGTGGCAAATATCTTTTCTGCTTTCCTAAGATCATCATTCTGGCATTTAATGCTAAGATTTTCATCTATAAGGACAGCATTATGAGTTCTATAGTTCATAACTTTATTAATGCAAGCTTGTGAGCAAAGTTGGTGTACCTCAGGAATGAAAGAGGTAAGTGTAGGTTTTCTAGCAGCAGGGCTTGATGAGGTGCTTACTTCATTTGTAAAGGTCATTCCTACAAATGTTAGAGGATTCTTCATATCTTCAAATTGGTCATCCTCCCAATCTAGTTGAGTTGCCTTAGTTGTTCGGGTGATCATAGCCTTTGAGCTCGACTCGAAGTTTCCCTTGGATGTGCTTCCTTGACCAATTCTTGGGACTCTTGACTTTGAGGAGTAACTTGGAACGGGCTTCTTGTCATTTCTTTTTGCACCCTCACTGTCAGACATCTCGGTGATCTTGATGTCATTAACAGCCATAGGTGGGTTGGTGTATTCTCTTGCAAAGTGACCTGATTCATTGCAGTTGTAGCAACGTAGCTTTTCTTTCTCAAACCCAATACTCTTCCCATCAGAATCTCTAAGCTGTTCTTTCCATACTTTTTTCATGAAATTGAATGCTCGGTGAATAGCCATGCTGGTACTTGATGTCGATTTTCTTGAGATCTTTCTTGTTGATCTCGGGAAGGTCTCCTTGCTCAAATAAAGGAGGAAGCAACTTTCCTTGTAACAACTCCTCATGGCTTGCCATAAAGGCATGGAATAGTGCCACATTAGAGTCATCGGCTGAAAGTGTTTGAGGAGCATAATTAGCTTGATTGTTTGTGGGTTTCTTGATCCCATGGACTTCTAAGGCTTATGCAACAGCTTTGTCAATGGCTTCTTGAAAGGAGCTTTAACTCGATGGTGCTCGAGGAGTTGCAGTTTTCTTGAAGGCAGAATTAGTAGTGTGAACAGTAGGGTGTGCTTGGCTTAGAAATGTTGTGCTTATTCCTGATCCTGTAGATATCCCAACTTGATTGAGATAACTGATATGATTGCCCATCCTGAGTTTGTCATCCATTTCAAATGACTTGATAATTGATGTCAAATTAGCAAGGATCTTCCATGCATATGGAACGGAGTTAAACAACTGGTACTTGATTTCAATCTAGTCATAGTCAATTCCAACATTCTTGATCTTGGCAATCAATGTTTCAACTCTATGAATAAGACTAGTGACTGAATCACCTTGCACATGATTGAACATATTGAACTCACCCTTCAGCATTCCTTTTCTTCTATTCCTCATTTCAGTATTACCCTCAACTTGCTAACCAAGGCATCCCAAAGACCCTTGGCAGTGGTGTAATGTCTCAAAGTTTGAGCAATTTCATGTGAGAGGCAAACACTAAGAACACCAAAAGCTTTATGAGCATCACTAAACATTTTTCTATCATTATCAACGTAAGAATATTCTTGGGCTTAGGAACCTGGCCATCAGCAGTAGTAGTCATGGAATGTGTGGACCTTGCTCAAGGGGTCTAAGAATATTATAATCAAGAATTCTAATTTAGTTCTTAAAACGCCATTTGAACCCTTCAAATTCATTGTCCCAATTCAGTAGCTTTGGAGGCTTAGTTGTAGTTCCGGCCTCGTATTCAAAGATCAAATATCTTCTTACAGCTTCATTCTTAACTTCTTAACTTGCATTATCCATTGCTTAATCAATTCAAGATCAAACACAAACACAAACAGATTATGTTAAAAACACAAATACAAAGTAATTGAATGGAGAGTAATCGAATGAGGAGTAATCGAATGGTTAATGTAATTGAATTAACTGTGATCTAATTGAATGGTTTGAATCTAATCGACTGGGAATGTTTTCTAATCGAATGATCTAATCTAATCGAATGGTGATTCAATTCAATTAGAAATGGATTCGATTAGATATCTTGAATTCGATTCGATTAGACTGAAATTCGATTCGACTGCTTTTGGGATTCGATTAGATTAGCTTTAATTTGACAAGAGAACTTCAATTCCATTCGACAAATTTTGATTCGATTTGATTAGAACAGTACTTAGGGAAAGTACAGATTGTACTTTCTGTCACCTTTTTCAAGATCTTCCTTTTTAAGGATATCACCTCAATCAACTTTGACCCTTTATGGATCTAAAAAACATCCATATTTTAACACTTTTAAACACCAAATGTTGAATTCTTGAAGCATTTAACCTTTGAACCTTCACAAATTAACACTCAACCTTTAACCCGAAGCTTGAACACATGAAGTTATGTACTTATGAACATTTTATCTTCACTTTAAGGTACCTGTAACCCTAACCCACTACAACACTTGAAAACCTGTCTTAAACACAAACAAGACCAAAATCCAAGGTTGTACCCGAGATCTACAACTAGTAGAGCCCGAATACCAATTGTAGGTCCCTTGTTCGGATCTAACAACACAACACTAGTCTACTTGGATCAACCTCTACACAATCTAGCGGAAGTCACTAGTGAGGATTGAGATCTCGGATCTTGTTTGGTTATATTTATTTCCGTGAGGGAAGAAGAAAGGAGTGAGTAAAGAGAGTTTGTAGATGGATAAGGTTAGTAAAATGACAAAAAGGTTGGTTGTGCATGAGATACACACACTACAAATAGTGTGTGTGCTCATGCCCCTTTGATTGTATTATTCACGGCATGAATCCTTTTTGTCCAACTCGTTAATCGTGTCGGGTGAGAAATAATTTTGTGTACTATCAATAACATCCATTGCTTCAGCACCAACACGCTGGGTGTTAACACTTGTAAAATACTTTGCTAACAAATATTTCCAATCACTTTCTACCTCTATAATCACGTTACTGTTTGGGTTATTGTATAGTGCTCCTTCCAGCTTGAAGTTTACATCACCAAAAGTTCTCAAAATTCTGAAAGTCTTCTCTCAAATTGTGTGCAACCGCCTACAAATGGAACATAAATATGCCACATGATTTAAACAATTTACCCAAATTTAATACAAACAAATATCTAAATGGTTTATTGGTCGCCCAATGGGCTCTAACATACAAGGCCTTGGGCCTAAACATACAAGGAAACAAAGTCCAACTAGCTAACGTATATAAATGACACAAAGTAACAGTCTCTGCCAAGAAGCTCTAAGTACAAACGGATTGAATTTGAAACAGATCGAATTAAATTTTGAATCGAATCGAATAGAAATTTGAATAGAATCGAATTGAAAAAGGAATCGAATCGAATAGAAACTCGATTCGATTGGTTTTGGATTTCGATTCGATTGGTTTTCAAACTTGATTCGATTGGTTTTGTTGATTCGATTCGAATGGTTCGTGAATTTGATTCGAATGCTTTTTCCTGAAAGTACAACTTCACTTTATGCATGGATTTTCACAAAAGTACACTTTAGCCAAATATGGAAACTCGATTAATCTACCAAGAAACCCGATGAACACTTGTAGATCTTTAAACACAAACTTTTAAGCTTAACCTCATAATCTTCTTGAATCCAAATACTTTCAAGAACACAAGAACACACTTTTTCAAACCCCGAATACCATTTTAACACTTTAACACGCTTATTTCAAGCTTGTGAATACTACTGTAACAACAAGTGAACCCGAAAACCCACTTTAACACTTGAACACAAGTCTTTAACACACAAACAAGACCAAAATCCAAGGTTGTGACCCAAGAACTACAACTAGTACAGCCGAAAGCTCTGATACCAATTGTATGTCCTTAGAACGGATCAAACAACAAGTGTTCTTGAATCAATCTCACTTACTAGCTAGCTGAAATCACTAGTAAGAAACCGAGATATCGTTTCTTTTTTGTGTTTGCTTATTTGTCCGAAATGGAAAGAAGAGAGAGTAGAGTGAGAGTTGGTGAGAGGATAAGATTTTGTTTTTCAAAAGGTTTTTTTTAGCATGTGCATGCTTCACCTTCCATGCTCACTTCTATTATAAACAACCCAATGGGCTTAGCATTACAAGGCCTCAGGCCCAAACATACATTAAATAGACCAACAAGCTAACTAAATACATCGTGAACAGACTAAACAAATACAAAAGACTAAATAACAAAACGGGGACCTAAATTAACAAACTAAACTTTCTAATCTGACACATTTTGTCCTCCACCTTCTGCATGCTTCACAAATAGGACTAAACATTACAAACTATGAAGAATTATCAGAACAAGTCCCTGTACTTATAAGAACAAAATATTAAGTAACATTTATCAGCTGGCCATGAGTTGACTGGTCTTTAACATCTCACAACTATCTTATAGTTTCAGTTATGAGATAGTACCTATACTGTTTCTGGTTATAATGCAATATACAATTGTTTTGATCCCAGCTAAGAGATAGTACCTATATTGTTTAACACCAAAGGGCTTTTGGCGTCTTTGGAGGTTGATGGTTCAAATCCCACATTAGATGGATTAAGTGATTTAGCAGTAGATTAGAGTAAAGTGCCATATTCGTCCTCGTGGTTTGACAAATAATGCGAATTTAATTCAAAAAGTTTATTTTTTGCATATGGACCCTCCACGTTTTCCAGTTCTTGCCAATTGCATCCAAATCACTAACTCCGTTAAATTTAATCGTTAAGTCAGGGGTAGACATGTCTTTTCACTATTTCTTTATTATAATACTTATTTCAGTGAACTGCGGTTTCGTCCTTGTGGTTTTTTCAAATATGCGGTTTTAGTCCAATAGTTTCAAGTTTGCAATTTTTGTCGTTTATGTTTCATTTCACTTGCAGTTAAACCCGAATTTATTAACCTCGTGAAGTCTTTTCGTTAACACATTTGCGTGCCCTCATATGACGATCGATTTTGTCGTTTTTCTCCCCAAATAAACCTTAGTCCTAATTCGCAACCCCCTCATATGAGGGGCTGGGTGTATTTAGGGAAAAAGAAAAAAAAAAGAAGGAACAAAACTGCTCCTTACGTGAAGGGCACACCGATGGGTTTAACAACCAAACTTAACAAGATTAGGGAGTAGTTCACTGAAATAAGTATTATAATAAAGAAATAGTGAAAAGACATATCTACCCTTGACTTAACGATTAAATTTAATGGAGTTAGTGATTTGGATGTAATTGGCAAGAACTGGGAAACGTGGAAGGTCCATATGCGAAAAATAAACTTTTTAGACTAAATTCGCATTATTTGTCAAACCACGAGGACGAAAATGGCACTTTACTCTAGTAGATTATTAGTTGTTTATTTAAAAGGAACCTATATTGTTTCGGCTTATTATGCAAAATACAATTGTCGTGATCCTAGGAGAGAGGTTGGGAAGAAATGAAAGTAAATTTATTCGAGCATGCAATTGGTATATGAAACTTAAATATAGAACAAGTATGTTTTGTTGATGCTTTTATGTATATTCTGAGATCAATGCCAGCAACACATAGTTAAAAATAATCAACAAAAGGCAGAGACAACACTCTAAATAATTTTCTCACTTGTATTTTCTCTTTCTCGAGTAGTTCTTCTCCCTAGGGTAGGCTTGAAAGTGTTGCTGAAAAAAGTTCTTAGATTCATCGTTATCCCATCTTAAACTATTCCACCACTTGATATCACCTTCAATCTTTTTCAGGCTGCATGAATTGGAGATTGAAAGAGGAAGTTTCTTCAACCCGGAGAAATGCAAAACTTTAATCTGCTGCAACACTGGGAAAACTGATGTGTCATCACAGATTGATCTCAAGTTAACCATGTTGCTTATCTCTAGTACCCTTAAATTAGGCAGAATTTCTTCATGCTTCCCTGATTCAATGACGCAAGACAGATTTTCACAACTGCTCACCCTAATATCTTCAAGCTTTTTTACATGACGAAGCATGGCATAAGATACCGCTACTTTTAACATTGGACATTCCAAAACTTTTATTGTTGTCAGATTTATGAGGCATTTGCCTCTGGGAATTATCCCCTCAACTATTGCCTCTAAACTTTGTAAATGATCAAGAACCAGGTGTTGTAGATTGGGAAACATTTCCCTTGAACTTCTTTCCTTGCTTATTAAATGTGTAACCTCATTGGAATTTGATATAGTGAGTGATATCAATGATGATAGGCTCAACCAGTGTCGTTGTGTCATGCCTACACATGTTAACAAATCCAGAGAACTTGTGTTGTGTAGAAGATCTTGAAGGTCTTCTTGCGGGAGATCAACTCCCATAAGAACCAATCGTTTGTCATTGTGTTTAGCAACATGATGGTTTGAGTCATGGCTCCATGGACTAACATGGATATCAAATCTTGTTAATTTCTTGAGCAAAAAAGATGCGGATTTAAGACATTTAACTGAGTCCAGTCTTATTTGAAGGGCCGATAGGTGTTCCATTGATAGTAACTCATCAAATGTTGCCTTTTGATTTGCACCCGTCTTTGGATTCCAGTTATAAGAACTACGAGACATATCTAGAGTCTCAAGGCTTGATAACCCTGATATGCTTCCAGTTACTATTTTATTCAGAAAGGGTGTGCAAGACAGGTTTAGTTCTCTTAAACAATGTAATTTTCCAAACCCATTAGGAAGAGCTTTTATTCTGGTTCTAGAAAGGTCAAGAACTAATAGTTTACCAAGAGATTTAAAGGAAGGTAGTGTTTCTATCAAACAGTCCCTCAGAAAGAGAGCACGCAATTCACTCAGGCAAAGAAAAGACGGGGGCAAAGAAGTAATTCGAGTTTTGCTAAAATCCAGTACTCTTAAAGACTTAAGATTGTGAAAAAACTCGTTTGGAATTTTCTGTATAGGATTATCTTGGAGAAGCAGGACACTTAGCTGTGAGCCTACAGGTAATACTGGCAACTTTTTGATTCTGCAGCATACAAAAGAAACTCTTCTAGAAGACTCATTTGGCATCTGATACAATGGAAAGCCAGATTGGGTGTGAAACCCATACACCAGTTCTTGACTCTTGGACAGAAGTATGGCTAAGTCGCGAAAAATGTCATGCATTTTCACAGTTCCTTCTGAATCTTGATCCAGTAGGCATGAGTCCTTCAGGCGTTCGACTAAAGCAATATCATAGTCAAATGTTTCCTCTACAGTTTTGTTCTCAATTATTATGCCATCAGACACCCAACATTGGATGAGTTCACGAACATCTATTAAGAAGCTTGCTGGGTATAAAAAACAAAACAGAAAACATTGCTTCAGAATCTTACTTGGTAAGGAATGATAACTTGTTGCTAGAGTCCCAAATATCTCTTTCTCAATGTTCTTGAACAAGGGTGATGAGTACCGGTACCTAAGATACATGTTTTGCCACAATTCAATATGTGGTCTCTCCCTTAGAGAGTTCCCAAGAGTCTTGATTGCCAATGGCAGACCATTGATACCTGCAACAATTTTCCTCGCTGGAGATTTTATACCGTCTAAATTAACTACAGGTCCTGCACTGTGAACGAAAAGATTCCAAGCATCTTCTTCGATCATGAGTTTTAACTGAAAAAAGACATCAACGGCCATTTGTCTACACACATCACGAGATCGAGTGGTTAAAAGGATCTTACAGCAGGGATCCCTTGATGGTATACCCACAGCATCAAGATCGATCTTTTCCCAGACGTCATCAAGAATCAGGAGGATCTTCCTTCTCAGTTTCAGTCTTTCAAGAATTCTACAAGCTATCCTGTGAGTGGTGTCACCCGCTTCCAGTTTTAGATGAATTCTCTTGGCAATCTGCGACTGGATTGCGCTTAAATCCAATGATCTAGAAACTTGAACCCATATGACAATATCATAAGAATTTGGAGAGGAAAAACAAAGCTCATTGCTCAAGTTCTTGACCAAAGTTGTCTTGCCTATGCCACCCTTCACCCATACAGCAATCGTTCTGATTTCATCCCGGTTTAGGATTTCCAAAAGTTGTTTCATATCTGATGCTGCTCTCTGTCCCACAAGAGGTGGCACTGCCATTTCCATAACGGATTTAATTGGGGAGCTTATTTCGCAGTGACTAGAATTTAGCTCTTTCACCAGCTCGAGTTTCTTTTCCACTGTCCAGCACTGCATTATCTTGGATCCCCTGCCATCAGCATATTCATCAGCCATCTTTAGCAGTGGCCTCACATCATCTTCTGCTCGAGAAGCCTTCATCAACCATTCACTTACTTGTGGTTTTGGAACTTTTCCCTCCATTTTAGCTAAGGTGACATCTTCTTCAATCACCATCTTTTTGTTTCTTAGGTTTGCAATCTCTTCCCGGAGTTCATTAATTTTTTCTTCATATTTGGAAAGGGTTTTAATTTTTGAATAGACGAACTTAAAAATTGTTTTGGCGCCCTCAACGACAAGACCATCCATGGTGAGAAATGGGGGAATGACAGATTAAATATCAGCTTAACTATGTTTAAGCAATGAAAAAGAACGTCTATATGAGGGAAAAAATTGTGGTATGAATTTGAAATCAACACATCGATTTTCGTTTTAATCGCAAAAAACAAAAACAATGACCCTTCCTCCCTGTTGAAGTATTACTTCAATTCCTAGGAAATGCCTAAAAATGTTAAGACGGCACGGAATAAAAGAAACATATTGTTTTAAACGATGGGAACGCTTGAATTCTTGTTCTTGTTTACGAAAATGATAAATTCTAAATAGCAAACACTGTAGATTCCAAGTAATTCTTTTTCTTGTTTACTCCACATGAAAACAAAAAGTGATAGATTCTATAATCCAAATTTTGACAACTTGACACTAGCTCTTACCCTTGCTATTCGCCATAACATAGTTTGAAGTTCCGAAAATAGCTATACAATTTCCCCCAATTTCAGAAGAATCAATGGATTAAGTCGATTTAAACAATGATATTAAAAGTATAAGATAATGGATATCATATGTGTAATGAATTTCAGAAAGAAAATTGCACAAATAACAAAAGTTGTTTAATTTTATAGTTCGGTTCGGCTTTGGAGGGAAAAATAACCCCGACTGAACCGTAATTTTAGTTTAAAGAAAACAAAACAAATCATTTGTCAAACATTAGTTTGAATCTTTTCATTTGGTTGTTGCCAATTATTACAATTTCGGTCGGTTATAGATATATTAAAAGTAGTGGTGAAACAAATAGTGGTATATTATTCTTGATACAATATTGTAAAACTCTATTGGCGCATGTAATTATTATGAAAAGAAAAACAAGCAATACCATAATGCTGAGTTTTAGTGAACTGGCCCTCAATTTAGGATCCTCTACCTTATGGAAAGAAACACTCACCTTGACTACTGAACGATAAGCTTCATGGTGATGAAGGTTTTATTGGTGATTTTAGTGTATCGGGACATTTTAGGTGATTGGGATAAGAGAAAATGAGATAATATAATTTACGATATGAGTTGTGTCAAATAAATTACCATTGGTATGCAATTAACTTGTTGACAATACAGTTACAAATGATATTATTGTACATCACCTTGAACCTTGCAAGGTTCTTGATGGAATCAACTCTCCGAAACGTAGATGGGGAAGCCAAGAACCCAAAGGCGATTGAAGCGCGATGAACAGCCATGGCCATCTGGTACTTGATGTCCTTTTTCTTGAGATCTTTTTTTTTATTTCAGTAATGTCTCATGTGAAATGAAAGAGGTAGAAGCTTTCCATGCAACAACTCCTCATGGATTGCCATAAAGGCATGAAGCAGCGCGACATGTGATTCATCAACTTGAGAAGTAGGGTATGATGAGTTGTTTGCAGATTTTTTATCCCATGAGCTTGTATGATGAGTTGTTTGCAGATTTTTTATCCCATGAGCTTTCGGTGCTTGTTCAAAAACCTTGTCTACTACTTCTTGTTAGGAGTTTGAGCCGGATGGTGTTTGCTCACTTGCAGAGGTTTTGAATGCAGAATTTTGTGTTGGTTGAGCAGAAAACATCTTCACCCCATCAACTGGATGAACGGTGGGATGAGCTTGACTAAGGAAAGTTGCGCTGACTACTGATCTGGTAGAGATTCCCGCATGATTCAAAGAACTTATATGGTTAATCAATATGAGCTTGTCATCCATTTTGAGTGACTTTATGGTGGAAGTCAAGTCAGATAGATGTGTTATTTGCAAATTTGTTGTTCTTTTGATGGTGATGATACTATTATTCCATGTGAAGGTTAAGGAGTTCAAAGCTTGTCATTGATTTCTATCTGATCATAATCAATCCAGCACTCTTCATCTTGGTGATCAAAATTTCAAACTTGTGGATGAGAGATCCAATAGTTTCTCCTTGTATATGATTGAACATGTTGAATTCACCTGATGGAGGCCCAAGTATCGAAGAACGTGTCATGCTATATTTAGAGATCCATGATCGTGCTTCCAAAGGTGGCTACGGAAACGGGCATAACTTGGCCTATGGCGGTTTGGCACATGTCCGAAGCCCAAAAACGCCTTCTATTTTTGTGTTTTTTCAGCAGTTTTTGTATTTTTCTTTTTGGGTTTGTGTTCGGCCCATGGCCTTTTTTGGGCCCATTTCATATTAGAAACTCTATTTATATCTTGCTTATGTAATTTGAAGAGACAGACTTGAATATTATCAATAATTATTTTTCTCTTCAATTTCCTTGACCTTTGGGTGGGATTTGGGAGTTTTGGAAGTTCATCACGGGTATTCTTTGAATCAACGTGATTCGATCTTCATTATCGTTTTACCGCTGCATCATCACCCTTCAACACTGCATTTGTACTATTTCTCATCTCCACATTCCCTTCAAAATTGTTAACCAATGCATCCCATAGACCTTTTGTAGTGATGTGGTCTCTTAAAGTTTGAGCAATTTCAAGTGAAAGGCACACACTCAAGACACCATAGGCGTTTTGAACATCAGTCAGCATCTTTTTTGTCATCGTCGGTATAAGCCTTTACAAAAATGTGAGGACCATTCTTAATTGATCTGACTATTCTTATATAGTTCTTGAAACGCCACTGAATTCCTCAAAAGTTGTTATCCCACTTGAGCAGTTTTAATGGTTTGTTAGTGGCCCCGGCCTCATGTCAAAGATTAGCTAGGTTTTCGATGCCTCGGGATCAGCCGTCATCTTGCAAATCAGTAAATCAGATCAAACAGTCCACTAACAGTTTCTGCCAAAAGTTCCAAGTACAAACGGATCAAGTTTGAAAAGGAATCGAATTGAATTGGTAAATGGGTCGAATTGGATTTGAATCGAATCAAATTGGAATTGAATCCAAACGAATTAAAAAAGCAATCGAATCGAATAGAAACTCGATTCGATTGTTTTTGGATTTCGATTCGATTGGTTTCAAGACTCGATTCGGTTGATTTGTGGATTTCAATTCGAATGGTTTGTAACTCGATTGGATTTATTTTTTCCAGAGAGTACAATTTTTACTTTATGCACGTTTTAAAGAAAACTACACTTTTTATCTAATATGGAAACTCGATTAATCTACCAATTAAGAAACCTGATGAACACTTCGTAGATTTTACAATACAAACTTTCAAGCCTAACCACACAATCTTCTTGAATCGAAACATTTTTAAGAACCCAAGAACATAAGAACACACTTCTTTCAAACCCGAATACTTTTATAAAACTTATTTCAAGCTTGCAAACACAGCTACAATAAGTGAACTCGTAGACCCACTTTAACACTTGAACACAAGTCTTCAACACACCAACAAGACCAAAATTCAAGTTGTGACCCAAGAACTACAATTAGTATAGCCGAAAGCTCTTATAATAATTGTAGGTCCTATTCACTGATCAAACGACTAAGTTCTTGGATCAATCTTACTACTAGCTAGCGGAAATCACTAGTAGAGAACCAAGATCTCGGATCTTGTTTGGGTTTTCTTATCACCCGAAGTAGAAAGAAGCAGTAGGGAGAGTTGGTGAGATGTGGATAAGATTATTTCAAAAGGTTGTGGAGTGCATGGGTATGCTCTCCTATTTTTCTATTATTTCCTTATAACATGGCCTCGGCCCTAATACATTTAAACAAACCAACAAGCTAACTGAAAACATCGTTAATTGACTAAACAAATACAAAAGACTATGAAACAAAACGGGCCCTACATTTTTTAAAATGCTAATAGGGTAGACACAAATCATTCATCTATATATGTTTAACCCATTAAGCTTTTTTATTCTTACCAAATCCACTTCAAGCTTAAAAAGTGTCAATTTTGTTTTATGTCTAACATGTCGTTTAAGCAAATTCAGCTAAAATAAAACAACTTGCCCGGTATAATCCAATTCATAGTATAGCTATAGATAGGGGTTAGGGAACTTTAACTAAAATGAAATGGGCAAAAGAGTTAAAAGTTTCTCAACTTCTAATATTGGTACATACAACCTCCTAAATATGTTCATTCAAATATTCACATTATTTAAGTGTTTACATCTAATGCTTTGACATGTTACCAAACCCATTTAACCCCTTGGTGTTGGCAGATCACCCAGGCTTGTTGCCCAGACTTGATCAATCAATCAATCAATCAATCATGCCCAGTAAAATCCCACCGACAGCAAAGCTATAAGTAGGGTCTGGGGAGGGTGGGATGTAGGCACACCATACCTCTATCCAAAGGAATAAAGAGGTGGCTTCCAGAGAGACCCTCGGCTCTAAGTACATGTGTATGAAGCAAAATAAAGGAAATCAAAGTTTAACAGTTATATAAAAACTACTACTAATTATAATAATATTAATAATAAGATCACAGTTTAACAGCTATATAAAAGCTAATAATAATTATAATAATAATAATAATAATATATGTAAGGGAAATACCATTATGGTATGTGACCTAAATAAGTTAAGTCTAAGCCCTAAGGTATTCAATTTTCTCTAAAAATCCTTAACTTTAATTCTACTTCTCCACGAATTCCTATCCTCAACCATGTCCTCGGAGAGGTTTAGGTCTATCAAATCATGCCTAATCCTCTCATCCCAAGTCAATTTCGGTCGTCCTCTACCCCTCCTCCCCTCTATAGTAATGTTTTCTACGGATCTAACAGGATTCGTCGTCTGTCTACTCTTTACATGTTCAAACCATCTCAATCTCCACTCTCTTATCTTGTCTGCTATGTTCGCCACCCTCAATCTCTCACGAAACACAACGTTTCTTATTCGGGCTAGCCCAGAGCAAAGATGAAACAGAACGGATATCAACAAGACTCTATTGATAAGCTGATGATACAACATTATAACAATTCTAAATGTTTTGACTCTTCACCATTGACCCCTATTTATACACAGCCAGAACCAATCCTAATCTGACATGTGTACTTGGAAGTTATAAACTTTCCATTTGACAATCTGGACCTTATACTTACATAAACATTCTAAATACATACTAAACATAGTTTGACTAATTACAACACGACCCCTAAACTTTGACACCCATGGATTAACGAAATTATTTGCCAACAAAGCCAAACTACCGAGTTCCAACCGTACTTGAAAATGACATGTGTCCGAACCTGGACATTAACAACAAGAAAAGACAATGCTGTAAATGATGTTTTTACTTGTATTTTCTCTTTCTTGAGTTGTTATTCTCACTAGGGTGGGCTTGAAAGTGTTGCTGAAAGAAGTTCTTATCTTCATCATCATCCCATCTTAAATCATTCCACCACTTGGCGTCACCTTCAATCTTTTTCAGGCTGCATGAATTGGAGATTGATAGAGGAAGATTCTTTAACCCAGAGCAATGCAAAACTTTAATATACTGCAACACTGGGAAAACTGATGCACCGTCACTGATTGACCTCAACTTTACCATGTTGCCTATCTCTAATACCCTTAAATTAGGCAAACTTTCTTCATGCTCCCCTAATTCGATGATGCAAGACATGGTTTTGCAACCGCTTACCTTAATTTCTTCTAGCTTTTTAGCATGACGAAGCATTGCATAAGAGACCGCTCCTTTTAACATTGGACAATCCGAAACTTGAATTGTTGTTAGATTTTTTAGGCATACACCTCTCGGGATTATCCCCTCAACAATAAACTTCAAATTTTGCAAATGATCAAGAATCAAGTGTTGCAGATTTGGAAACATTTCCTTTGAACCCATTCCCATGCTTATTAAACATGTTATATCATTGCAATTTGATATAGTGAGTGAAGTCAATGATGATAGGCTAAGCAACTGTCTTCGGGTCATGCCAACACAAGTTAACACAACAAGAGAACTTGTGTTGTGTAGAAGATCCCGAAGATCTTCTTGCAGGAGATCAACTCCTCTAAGAACCAATCGCTTTTCATTTTGTTTGGCAACATGATGATTTGAGTCATGGCTCCATGGGCTAATCTGGATATCGAATCTTGTTAATTCCTTGAGCCACAAAGATGCAGATTCAAGACACCTAACCGAGTCCAATCTTATTTTAAGGGCTGATAGGTGTTCGAGTGTTGATAGCTCATCAAATATTTCTTTTCGATCTGCACCAGTCTTCGGATTCCAGTTATAATAACTAAAAGACATATCTAGAGTTTGGAGACTCGTTAACCCTGATATGCTTCCGACGACTATTTTATTCAAAAAGGGTGTACGTGACAGGTTTAACTCTCTTAAACTATCTAAATTTCCAAACCCATTAGGAAGAGCTTTTATGTGAGTGCCGGAGAGGTCAAGAACTAGGAGTTTACAACAAGATTTAAAAGAAGGAAGCTTTTCTATAGGGCAGTTTCTAAGTAAGAGAGAACGCAGCTCACACAGGCAAAGAAAAGACGCGGGCAAAGAAGTTATTTGAGTATCGCTTAAATTCAGTACCCTTAATGAGATAAAACTGTGAAAGAACTTATTTGGGATTTTCTGTATAGGATTTCCTTGAAGAAAAAGGACTGTCAGATGGGAATAGATAGGAAACTCTGGCAACTTTTTGATCCTGCAACTTGTGAGAGAAACTCTTCTTGAAGACTCGTTTGGCATCTGATAAAATTGATGGCCGGATTGAGTGTGAAACCCAAACAACAGTTCTTGACTCTGGGATAGAAGTATGGCTAAGTCACGGAATATGTCATGCATCTTCACAGTTCCTTCTGAATCTTGATCCAGTAAACATGAGTCCTTTAGGCGTTCAATTAAAGCAAGCCCATAATCAAATGTTTCCTCTACTGTATGGTTCTCAATAATTAAACCATCAGACACCCAACATTGGATAAGTTCCCGAACATCTATTGAAAAGCCTGCTGGGTATAAAGAACAAAACAGAAAGCATTGCTTTAGAATCTTGCTTGGTAAAAAATAATAACTTGTAGCTAGAGTCCCAAATATCTCTTTCTCAATGTTCTTGAACAAGGATGATGAGCATCGCCACATAAGATGCGTGTTTCGCCACAATTCGATCTGCGGTCTGTCCCTCATTGAGCTTCCAAGAGTCTTGATTGCCAAGGGCAGCCCATTGAAACCCGCAACAATTTTCCTCGCTGGAGATTCTATACCATTTGAATCAAGTATGTACATGTCCAGCGCTATGAACGAAAAGATTCCAAGAATCTTCTTCACTCATAAGATTTAACGGAAAAGAAGCATCAACAGCCATGTGCCTGCACACATCACGGGATCGTGTGGTTAAAAGGATCTTGCAGCCGGGATCCCTTGATGGAATACCCACAGCATCAAGATCAATCTTTTCTCAGACATCATCAAGAACCAGGAGGATCTTCCTTCTCAGCTTCAATCTTTGAAGAATTCTACTAGCTATCCTGTTAGTTGTATCATCTGCATCCACTTTTAAATGAATTCTCTTGGCAATCTGCAACTGAATTGTGCTCAAATCCGATGATCTGGAAACTTGAACCCAGATGACAATATCAAAAGAAGTTGTAGTGGAAATGCGCAACTCGTTGTTCAAGTTCTTGACCAAAGTTGTCTTCCCTATGCCTCCCTTCCCCCAGATGGCAATACTCCTGATACCATCCGTGTTCAGGATTTCCAAAAGTTGTTTCAAATCTGATGCCGCCCCCTGCCCCACAAGATGTGGCACGGCCATTTCAACCACTGATGTTATTGGAGAGCTTCTTTCACGTGCGACTGAATCAAAGTTCGTAGAATTTACCTCTTTCACCATGTGAAGTTTCGTAGCAGTGGCCTTACATCGTCTTCTGCTTGAGAAACCTTCTTCAACCAGTATATTACTTGCGGTTTTGGAACTTTTCCTTCCAATTGAGCCAGTGTGACATCTTCTTCAATTGCTATCTTTTTTATTGTGAGGTTTGCAGCCTCTACTCTGAGTTCGTCAATGTTTTCTTCATATTTGAAATATGTTTTGATTCTTGAACATATGAACTTAAAAATTGTTTTGGCACCATCAACAACAACACCTTCCATGGTGAGTATTGGGGATGAATGGGAGTTAAATCGAAACAGTAATATCAACTTAACTGTGTTTGTGGTTTTGAATTAGAAATCCTGGCTTTGAAATTCGAAAAAGAACGACTATATAAGAGACAATGTTTGGTATAAAGTTGAATTTAACTAAGGACACATCAATCCAACACATCCATTTTGTTTTGATTGCAAAAACAAAAACAATGGCGTATGATTATACCCTCAATGCCTAGGAAATGCCTACAAAAGTTAGATGTTGAAAGTTCACACAAAATTCTTCGATAAAGCATGGGATGAAGGAAACCTATCGTTCTAACCGGAAAAATTGCTTGTATTCTTGTTCTTGTATGATCCAGATGCTATAAGAAATGATACTTTAGAAAACAAAATTCGTATATTCCAAATGTATATCAGTAGCAATGACACTATAGTATTAAATCATATTGTAAAATAGATTAAGCTAGATTCGGAAATATACTTATTTTATTTTATATTGTAACATATGTATATATGTGTCATACCGATCTGAATCTTACTTGTGGGTCGGATGGCAGTTATTGTCTAAGGGTTATATAACCCTAGGCGCTTTCACACTTGACGGTTATCGATTTCACTTTCAATATACAAATTAGTCAATTTGATTAAACAACAATCTGGTATCAGAGCCATTCAAAATCTCTGTTAACCTTCATTAATTGATTGTCAACATACACACGTACAAAGAATTCTTTCAAGTGATATACGAAAATACGATGGCGACACAAGGAAATGGATTGCAAACCCAAATCCCAATATTATTGGGACAGAATTACTACCATTGGCATATTCAAATGCGAGTCTTATTAGAATCACAAGACCTTTGGAGTATTGTTGAAACGGGTTGCAGCGACTTACCGGCGAATGCAACAGATGCGGTGGTTACGGAACACAAAGAAAATCAGCGACGGGACAAGAAAGCACTCCATATTCTATTTCAAGCATCCAGCGAAACCGTGTTTGAACGAATAGCGACATCATCTTCATCGAAGGATGCATGGGACACACTGCAAAAAGCATATAAAGGGGAACAACGAGTGCAACGGGTTAAACTCCAAACACTAAGATGCGAATTCGACATCATTCGAATGACTGAAACAGAAACCATTGAAGAATATTTCAACAAAATCAAAACTATTGTGTATCATCTTCGGATGAATGAAGAAAAAATTGAAGACCAAAAGATTATAGAAAAGATACTTCGGACATTAACAAGGAAATTTGAATCAGTTGTCGTTGCAATAGAAGAATCCAAGGACGTAACGATTATGTCCACAGAAGAATTGATGGGAATTCTACAATCACACGAGTTGAGACTAAAACAATACGATACACAACAAATAGATCAAGCGTTTCAGGTTCAAAATTCTAATTCAAATTCTGATCTTTATAGAAATAGAGGCTTTAGAAATTATAACTCCCATGGAGGACGAGGTAGAGGAAGAGGCAGATTCTCCTACTCAAACCGCGAAATAAAATGCTATAACTGTCAAAAATTGGGTCACATAAGTAGGAATTGCCCCATGAAAAACAATGATGAACAAAGAGATAACGTATTAATGCATGAGGATGATGAGAATAACGAAGAAAATGAAACCATGTTTATGATATTTAACATGGAAGAAACCTACAATCAAACCCAATGGTACCTGGACAGTGGTTGTAGCAATCACATGACAGGCAATAGGCATGCGTTTATTACTTTAAATAATGCCGAAAGAAGAGAAGTTAGAACTGGTGACGATAAGAGACTTGAAGTACTAGGGTGTGGTGATGTTCGAATAAATCTCAAAGGAAAAGAAAAAACCATACAGAATGTGTTCTATGTTCAAGGACTTAAACACAATTTGTTGAGTGTTGGACAGCTAACACAAAGAGGTTATGATGTGCATTTTAAAAATAATCAATGTGAAATCAAAGATCAATCAGGGACAACTATTGCAAACATAAGAATGACGGGTAACAAAATGTTTCCTTTGAACCCAAGTAAGGATATAACATTAGCCCTAAACATGTTCTTCAAAGATGACTCAACACTTTGGCATCACCGATACGGACATGTGAACTATGATACCTTAGTTAATATGAGTCAGAAAGAGATAGTTACGAGATTACCAAAAGTACACAGAACTGATCAAATATGTGAAGGATGTGCATTAGGGAAACATGCAAGAAAATCATTTCCAAAAAAGGCAAAATGGCGGGCAAGTAAAGCACTCGAATTGATACATTCTGACATATGTGGACCAATGAGAACGCAAACCATCGGAGGCTGTAAATATTTTATCACTTTTATAGACGACTTTTCTCTGAAATGTTGGATATTCTTCTTGAAAGAAAAGTCACAGGCTATACATTTCTTCAAAATATTTAAGGCCGGAGTAGAAACACAATCAGAGAAAAAAATCAAGTGTATTAGAACTGATCGTGGTGGTGAATATTGTGGCATTCATTTTCAAAATTTCTCGAATGAACATAGGATACATCACCAGTTGACCACTAGTTATACACCACAACAGAACTGTGCCGCGGAACGAAAGAATAGAACAATTATGGAAATGGCCAGAAGCATGTTAAAAGCAAGAAACCTGCCTAATAAATATTGGGGCGAAGCAGTAGCATGTGCAGTATATTTATTAAACAGGATTTCAACAAAGAGTGTACCAAGTGTGACTCCTCAAGAAACCTGGTCCGGGGTTAAACCGAAAGTTGATCACCTGAGAGTATTTGGGAGTTTGGCATACGCACATATACCGGAACAAAAAAGAGGAAAGCTAGATGACAAAACCGAAAAAACAATTTTTATAGGTTATAGTGAAAACAGCAAAGGATACAAGTTATATAATCATACAACTAAACGAACTATAGTGAGTAGGGATGTAAAATTTGATGAGGGAAATACACTAACTCACGATATTCAAGGGGAACAAGGAACACCATTTTTGATTATCAACAATCAATCGAATAATGATCGCATGCCCATTACTGATGATATTACAATGGACTCTGAAATATCAAATGATCATCATATGAAGATACTTCGAGAGAAAACATTAACACCCAAGAAATAGAAAACACGTTAGACGCACCAACAAGTTCTCAAAGTCCTCCTCAGAGAGTTAAGACTCTAAATAGTATATATCGCAAAACAAGACCTCTAACCAAGCAACAAACGGAAAATAAATACCAAGAAGCAGAAGGGTTATTTCATGAAAATCAATCGAGTTATGTCTTCTTTTCGAACACCGATCCTTCAACCTATGACGAAGCTAACCAAGATGAGAAATGGAGAAATGCTATGGATGACGATATTCATTCCATAATCAAGAATGAGACATGGGATCTTGTGGATCTACCACATGGACACAAGCCCATCGGAGTCAAATGGATTTACAAAACTAAGTTTGACAAACATGGAAACATAGGCAAATATAAAAGCCAGGCTGGTGGTGAAAGGATATAAACAAAATTATGGTATAGATTATCAAGAAGTATGTGCTCCGGTGATCAGATTCGAGACGGTACGATTAGTTATTGCATTGGCCGCTCAATATGGGTGGCATCTACATCAAATGGATGTAAAATCTATCTTTCTTAATGGCTACTTAAGGAAGAGGTATACATAGAACAACCACAGGGATACATTAAACCCGGAAACGAACATAAAGTATGTCTACTAAAAAAGGCTCTCTATGGCTTAAACAAGCACCACGCGCTTGGTATACTAGGATTGATGAGTACTTCATAAGAAACGGTTTCAATAAATGCACCTTTGAACACACACTGTTTTTAGAGATAACAAGCAAGGTACATTTACTTGTATGTTTATACGTTGATGATATTATTATTGCAAGCAATTCATTAGAAGAAATACATGAGTTTAAGAGTGAAATGAAACAAGAATTCGAGATGACGGATATGGGAATTCTGCATTACTTTCAGGAATGGAGATATCTTATTCGGGTAATAACATTAACATATCTCAATGAAAGTATGCACAAAGTATGCTTGAAAGGTTTAATATGATAAATTGCAAGTTTGCTATTACTCGGACTAAAGCTAAATAAAGATGACCCAAAAGAATCAATTGATCCAAGTATATATCGAAGCTTAGTAGGCAGCCTTATGTATCTCACAAATACTAGACCAGACATAATGTTTGCTGTTAGCAAAATAAGCCGGTTTATGGAAGAACCTACACAAACTCACTGGGAAGCAGGAAAAAGAATACTACGCTATGTAAAAGGAACACTAAATGATGGAATCGTTTACTCCAACAATCCAGGAAGACTTGTGGGTTTTAGCGATAGTGATTATGCAGGGAACTTGGACGACAGCAAGAGTACTTCTGGTTATGCATTTCAGATGGGATCCGGGGTAGTATCTTGGCAATCTAAGATACAAAAAGTGGTGGCTCTATCATCCAAGGCAGAATACATCGCTCTATCCTTGACAGGTTGCCAAGCTCTATGGCTTAAAGGGATACTCAAGGAACTAAAATTCGATTACAATGAATCTTTAACATTATATTGTGACAACAAATCGACCATATGCCTTACAAAGGATCCTGTACAACATGGAAATAGCAAGCACATTCGTGTAAAGTATCATTTCATCTGAGATTTGGTAAAGAATCAAGAAGTTAACATACAATTTTGTGCTACTAAACAACAAGTTGCAGATATTTTCACCAAAGCATTACAACCTAAAAGACTTTCTTCGGTTCAAGAAGTTATTGAATGTTCTCCCAATTTAGCTTACGGGAGGATATTAAATCATATTGTAAAATAGATTAAGCTAGATTAGGAAATACACTTATTTTATTTTATATTGTAACATATGTATATATGTGTCATACCGATCCGAATCTTACTTGTGGGTCGGATGGCAGTTATTGTCTAAGGGTTATATAACCCTAGGCGCTTTCACACTTGACAGTTATCGATTTCACTTTCAATATACAAATTAGTCAATTTGATTAAACAACATATAGAAGAAAAATATGCCCTTCCTCTCATGACTACTACCGCTGCAAAATTGTAAGGCCAAAGAGTTATGACTTGCGATATCAAATTACGAAACCCGTAATATATTAATGGTCAAGTTAATAATTAAAGTGAGCGGGAAATCCGGATACGAGACGAGAAATTCGGTGCACGAATTTAGCTTTAACGGGAAGGAGATCTTCTAGAATGTTTGTTATTTGGCTATATATAGGTTCTTGTAATATGTATGTGTGTGTTCTCATGGTATAAATCACCCACCCAAGGATAGCTCACCTTGGGTGGGGTCGGTTCGTTTAATGTATTAATCTTTTAACCTGCAACGAGATCGTTCACTTATATTCTATCTTTATATTATCTTTCTTCGGTCGTTTGATTTGCCACACCCGTCTCGACACTTTTTATCAAGAGAAAAACCATTCGTATGGTCGTTTTGGGACCTACTATTGGTATCAGAGCGGGTAAATCTTGTGATTCAACTTTGCTCTTAATATGCGGGTTCTATTTTCGCCATTACCCGAACCGAGACGTTAAAACCCGTTGAAGTTTTGAAAATAAAGTTTGAAGATCTTGGAAATAAACATGCTTGAAGTTCGTCTTTGTAGATCTGGGAGTTTCACAGCCAAGTTTAGGAGGTGATGTTGGCTTTCCGGTTTGATTTGCCGGTGAGTATTATGATGGTTACAATGGTGGTGGTTCAGAAAGTTATCCGGTGACATGGCGTGATCACCGGATCTTGTTTTCTGGTGATTCCGGCCACCAAAATGGAACAGAAAATCCGGCTGCTTTTCCGGCTGCGTTGAACGGCGAAGAAAGAGAGGAAGAAGATGAATATGGGTGGCTGGAGATTTTTATTACGGCAGGAAGTGGCGGCGGGGTTGGAAGCCGCTTTTCCGACGACGGTAGCCGGAATCAGTTTTCTAGTGGCCGGATGAGAAGATGACGACTGAGGACTTGGATGTTGGTTCTGGGACACAGTGGTGAGTGGTGTTAATATGTTGGAGCATGACAGCGGTTGGTCACCGGAATCGATTTTCCGGCCATCAAATTTTCCGGCGGGGTTCTGAAGGTGGCGGTTGTTGATGTTGATGGAGGCTGCCTTATGTTTTTCAGCTTAGGGGTTTTTTTTCATCCCCTGGTATTTTTTTTTGTTGTTATGGGCTAGCCAAGACTTGCATGGGCCAACACTCTTAATGGACCAGCATGTTATTATTTGTTATGGGATGTTGGGCTCATTTTAGATTTGGGCAGATTATGTTTTTCGGCCTAGTTACCTTGGTCTGTCATATGAGAACAAGATCATTGATCTAGGTAGATTGTTTTAACATGTTGTGGGTTGTAAGTATTCAAGGTTTATGTTTAAATGAACTCGTATTTTTGGAAGGAGATTGATGTTCAGGGTTGACTAAACTAAAGAAAGTCAAATGCGTTCGGATTTTCGCCATTGTTGGACCGTGTTCAAAGCATGTTATTTCTATGTTATTTTCGAGACGTTTAAGAAGTTGAGGAACTTTGACCAAATTGAATATGAATTTGGACTTAAAGAGGAAATAACAAGCTTTGTCATTTGATCGTTGTCGGCGGTGGATCATACCTTTACCTTTAGGGGGTGATTGAATAGGCTTCGGCTATATCGGGTTGATTCGTGAAGATGCGAGACACGATTCAACAATGTTTTAATATCATAAGTCAAAGGGGTGATTGTAAGGCCAAAGAGTTATGATATGCGATATCAAATTACGAAACCTGTTACATATTAATGGTCAAGTTAATAATTAAAGTGAGCGGGAAATCCGGATACGAGACGAGAGCTTCGGTGCATGAGTTTAGCTTTAATGGGGAGGAGATCTTCTAGAATGTTTGTTATTTGGCTATATATAGGTTCCTGTAGTCATATGTGTGTGTTCTCATGGTGTAAATCACCCACCCGAGGAGAGCTCACCTTGGGTGGGTCAGTTCGTTTAATGTATTAATCTTTTAACTGACATGGAGATCGTTCACTTATATTCTATCTTTTGTTCGGCCGTTTGATTTACCGCACCCGTCTCGACACTTTGTATCAAGAGCAAAACCATTCGTATGGTCATTTTGGGACCTACAAAAACGACATCTGAAACTTAAATACTTAGCTCGAAGACCTGAAAACGGTGATAATACTAATTTCCTCCTATTACAGAAAAATATAATAGATTGGAATCAGCCGAGTGCAACAGTGAAATTAACATTTAACAATAAAAGATAATCGAAAACGAAAAGAAATCAAATATGAAATGCATTTCAGAATGAAAATGGCAATGTTAGCCGTCACTAGGGCTGTCATTTTTACTCAAAACCTGAAATTCAATTCGAGAAGACATATCTGGACCCGAACTAACCAGAACCCGAACAGAAGTAATTTTGGTTGGTTGTAGGGCCCCGTTTTGTTTATTAGTCTTTTGTATTTGTTTGTTCAATTTACGATGTATCAAGTTAGCTTGTCGGTTTGTTTATTGAATGTTTGGGCCCGATGCCATGTAAACAAAGCCCATTGGGCCGTTAATAATGAAAGACAAGCATGGTATAGCTTGCACTATAAATAGTGCAAGCATGAACATGCATATCAACCTTTTGTCATTTCTCTATATTATTCACCTACCAACTCTCTCCCTACTCCTTTCATTCCTTTTTTCATTTCATTTTCGGGTAATAAACCAACACTCACAAGATCCGAGATCTCGGTTACTTACTAGTGATTTCCGCTAGCTAGAAAGTGAGATTGATTCAAGAACTTGTTTGATCCGTTCTTAGGACATACATTGGTTCTCAAGTTTGAATTATAAGTTTCGGGTCAACCCGAAAAACCCGAATAAAGTTTTAGTTTTGAAATTAAATATATCATCATCATCATCATCGTACTCAGTATATCCCACCAATAGCAATGCTATGGTAGGGTCTGAGGAGGGTAAGATGTAGACAGCCTTACCTCTATCCCATAGGGATAGAGAGGCTGCTTCCGGTGAGACCCCCGGCTCGATAGTAGTTTTGCATCAAGCCTTGGACATAAGGCACATAGCACTCAATCATCGGGACACCGGCTGATCGGTGCATGTGCCCTTGTCTTTCGGCTATCAACGCCACCACATGATGCCTGATTAACCTTCCGCCACTTTTAACGTTATTTTCACGAGATTAGTAAAATAACGTCAAAATTAGTGCAATTTTACTTTTGCCCACCCGAGGGTTCACTAAAGTAATCAAAATTAGTGCAATTTTACTTTTGCCCACCCGATATATTGAAATTAAATATATCTTTGGATATAATATGCTAAGTCTTAGCCACTAAAGTAATCAGAATCCGATTCTAATCGACTGTAGTCATTCTAACTATTATGGATCGATTATTTATTGTTAATTTATGTTTTTTGTTTATTACTAATAGCAATCGTAATCTAACAACCAAATCATGCCCAATCGAAGATGATTATGGTTCGAGTTAGTTTTACTCTTTTTTATGTTGGTTTATTATTTTGATTGTTTCCTTACAAGCAAAGAATAATATTTTGTTTTAATTTTAGCATTGTAGTTTTTTTAACTTTTTTTTGTTTTTGTTTTCTAAGATACTCGATTAACCCAACCCAAAAAAACATGAACTTGAATTATCAAAACCCGAAAAACTCGTGAGAGATTTGGGTTGAGCTTCTGGTCAAGATTTAAAACTTTGAAACTCACATAATCAAAAAGCAGACCCGAAGACACCCTTATAACCAACGTCAACGAGGACTCGGAGTGGTGGCCTCAGCCGTGACCAACGAGGACGTTGGCCCTTTGTTATGGACTGAAACCAAAAACGATTAGTCTACCAATTAATGTGATACGTGTTTCAAAAGGTTTGTTGTTTAGTTTAAGTTGATAAAACATACATACGTCTCTGATTGAGGCACATTGGTAAGGAACCTTTGCTTACTAGTGTCGTGTGTTTATATTTGTTGATGCCTAAGATTGGCAGTTAACCAGATTTGTTTGTCAATAATGAATTTGTTAAATGGCATGAGATTGATGTTCAGTTGCATGCTTCAACCCCGGGTATGATTTGCTTTTAATTGAATTGTTACAACTTGTTTGTTTACTTGCTCATTCTTAAACCATTGCTAGTGTGATCAGCACTCTAAACTATTATTCACAATTGATAAGTACTTCATAATGTTAAGAATCAATTACAAAACACACTGACCACTTACTACTCGTGGTTCGACACTCCGCTTATCCTAACTAGTTAAGGTGAATAGAACACTATTTTAATTTTATTTTTTATTAGACCACGGGGTCTAGATCAGCATACTAATTTATGTCTACAATTTAGTGTTGATATCGACGACACCAACCGAATTCACGTAGGTTTGTTGTCGGTTGGAACATAGATGTGTTTTTTTTGTTTTAAGTTTTTTTTTGGTATATGTTTTGGCTTACTAATTTATGTTTTTTATTTAGTGTTGATATCTTCAATAGAAACCGAATTCGAGTCGGTTCACGGTTGCAACACACGGGTTTTACTTTTTTTTCACCGCGGGTTTTTGTTATATATATATATATATGATCAGGGTTATGAGAGAACTTTTTTGAAATTGAGAACTATGATAACCATTTTGGACCACAAAAAACCCAAAATAAAAAAAACACAAAAATGAAAAAAGTAAAAAAACCAAAATTCTTATTTTATCATCCGGTTTCATAAAGAAAACTCGGTTTAGCTAAATTATATACATGTTTTTTTATACACATATATATAATTTAAGATAAATGATATTGTACATATGTGTATATTACGTAACTAAAGATTAAATAAAATTATACATATGTGTATAATACGATGTGATTTTTTTTGATGGAACCGCAATGAAATATAAGAATTTTGGTTTTTTTACTTTCTAAAAGTTTTCGCTTTTTTTTTGTTTTATAATTTTTTAAAATTTTTTTAAATATCAAAATATCTTATTGATATTCATATAGATTGTTATGCACAAAATACCAATATATTTTCACTTGTCGTATTTTAAATATCATTATACTTTTTATGTACAGTCATTAAAAGATGGTCTTTCTTTTGTCTTGGTTGTTATTGGAAATTATTATGATAACAGATTTTTTTTCTAGTAGTCCTCATAATAACCCTTTCTTTAATTTGTCTAGTTTGTTATTGGAAATTATGATAAGTTGATAACAAATGTTTTTATTAGTAGTCCTCATAATAACCCAAGTGGGATAAAATTCATCTTTTGATGATTCACAAATGTGGAATGACTACACATTTGTTTTATAACTACCGTAAAAATAGTAAGGACATAGCAGAGTTACTTGTTTACCCCTTTTATAAAAGATAAATTTTAAATAATATTGAGATTTGTTTAAAGGTTAACAAATAATTTAACTACACATTTTGCATATTAATTCCATAGAACATCATAATTTGTTAATGACATCCAAGAACTATATATCTCTGGTAACACAAGTATTACTTTACACTATTGCAGTTTTGTATGCTATGAAATTGTATCAATATGTTTAAGTCGAAGGTTAGGTTTTAGCCAACACGTTTAATATCTACGAATGCCGATTTTGTTCAGGATTTGCGATTTTGTTACATTATTTTAAATGATTGTGGGCATAAGTTTAGCCACATACCAGTTTTGATTTCTACACATGCCTAACTTGACAAGAAAAGTTATTGTCATTGATTTTGTATTTTGCTTATAAAAAAATCACTCGCACAAATCTTCAACTCTCATATCTTGACATGCAGACAACACAGATCCTAGAAAACAGCTTGACTTGATTTCAAACACGAGTACTCTATGAAATAACTATAAATTACGCTTGATCTCTAAAACAAGGTGAAACAATCAAACAAACAACTGTTACCGTATGTTATGCAGGACTGCTATTGATGTTTTCTATTTATTTATTCTTTATATTTTTGCAGCTTAATGTATACATGAAACAAAATACAGAGCATGACCCGACATATTGAAGATATGTTATTTTCTCTCGATATTTTGTTTTTGTTCTTTATATGGATTAATATGTATTCGGATTACAGTTTGTTTAAAATGTTAACAAGTAGTGATGATGGGAGATGATACATGGAGACGGTTGTTTCCTCATCACTTTAATAAGTCGTACCCCTACCCCTTTTTTCATGCCAACATTCTACTTTGAAAATTGTTCCCATAGCCAGTCTGGTAAAGGCGGTATGCATGAAAATACTTCTTGCTATGGCTGATCATGGACAAACAGTAAATGGTTATCATGGTGGTGGGTCCCCTGAAGAGGTATATACTCAACATACTTCTAATAGTGTCATAATGCAGGTTGAAACATCAATCGGAGTTTGACACCCCATCTTGTAAATTTGATCAGGTATGTATACATTATTTTATAAATTATATGATTTTAATTCTGATTATTATTTTTTTATCTCAAATGTTAGCACTAATTCTTTTATATAGTGGAAAATGTTATATTTTTAGGTATAATTATCCTGGGGAAGATCAAGATTTAAGAGAACAGAGTGTTGAAGTATCACACATATTTTCTGATTTTATTTATATAATAGATCCATATTCATCTCATGTGCCATAATAATGAAAACATAAAAAGATTTAGCCTTTATAAATTTTCAGGGTGGTCTAAGTGACGGGTATACAAGAATTTTATAACGTTTAGTATGTGTTTGGCAGGTATTGCTTTCCATCTTAACAGGTCCAACCGCGGATATCAACAAAGGCAACTGGATATAGAAGAATGCAATTGGCTAAATTCAAAAGAGTGCGAGAGTAATGTTTTTTTTTTAAATATTGTTTATAATCTCGAATAACAATTTGATATATTGAACATCTATAGTAGAAATTTTTAGTTTTATTTGTGTATATTAGTATGTAAATATATATATGTATATATAAATTTTATAATTTTTTTGTAAGGAATTTTTGGATGCCTTGCGATCGGAAAGCTAGTCGCAAATCTGTAACAATGGTGGTAACAGTGGTAGCAAAATTTGCGACTGTGGCGAGGCGGTCGCAAGATTTGCGACAGCAGCGGTTCTCAAAATTCGCAACTGCCGCAGCAGCGCTCGCAATATTTACGACAACAACATCGGTTGCAAATGAAACAGCGGTCGGAAAATGGTCGCAACAGAGCATTAGCGACGTGGATTTTTCTGACTGCATTTTTAGTTGCAAAATGGTCGCAACAGGGCATATGCGACCGTTTTGCGACCGAAAAGATGGTCGCAAATGCCTATTTTTCTAGTAGTGAAAATGGTTCTCAAAGTTCTCAATTTGCAAAGGGTTCTTTTAGGATCCTTACCCTACACACACACACACATATATAAAGAAAAAATAAAATTAAGTTAGACAGATTTATTTAGTCCGTTGAATTTCTTTGATTTTCCCGTTATATATGCTGAAAAAATAAAATCATCATCGTACTCAGTATATTCCATCAATAGCAAAGCTATGGTGGGGTATGAGGAGGGTAAGATGTAGACAGCCTTACCTCTACCCTATAGGGATAGAGAGGCTGCTTCCGGTGAGACCCCGGGCTCGATAGTAGTCTTGCATCAAGCCTTGGACATAAGGCACATAACGCTCAATCATCGGGACACCGGCTGATCCGTGCATGTACCCTTGTCTTTCGGCTATCAACGCCACCACATGATGCCTGATTAACCTTCCACCACTTTTAACGTTATTTTCACGAAATTAGTAAAATAACGTCAAAATTAGTGCAATTTCACTTTTGCCCACCCGTGGGTTCACACATATATACATTATATGCGCGCACCGCAAGCAGGGCGTACAGAAAAAATAAAATAAAAAGAAAAAAAATAAATTAACTGATGCAAATTTTTGCTACGTTGATGGCACGCTATCAACGCCATTTCAGACAAATGAATTCAAGAAGCAACAGTTAGATTTGTTATTTAGAATCATTTACGAAACATCTGAATGAAATAAGAACAAATTTGGTCGGATTTTCCAAAGCACTTTCAATTAGTCACTTCCAAGAAATTTTTATTACTTATTAATGGAACGCCACTATGTGTTTTTTTTTTATTAATTAGAATCAGTACAAAAGAACATTGGCATTTGAAGAGTGTCTACTTTCTATTTAAGCCCTGATTCATAGGCATTTGAACAATATTCCATCCCTTGTTTCATTCACACTATGGAAGCTATAGGGTCTGCGGTTATCGATGGCGCTAAAACAATGTTTAAGTTCACGTTTTCAAGAGTTAAGACTCTTTCCAAGTATGAAGAGAACATTTTTGAACTCAGGAAAAAGATTGTTGAGCTCAGAGGCAAAAAGATGGCAATTGAAGAATATATCTCCTTAGCCAGACTAGAAGGTAAAACTCCAAAACCACAAGTAAACGAATGGTTGAAGAGTGTTTCTCGAGCAGAAGATGATGTAAAGCCGCTGCTAGAGATGCCTGATAAGATGATGCACCAGTACCTCCAATGCTGGACGGTAGCAAAGAAACTTGAGCTGGTGAAAGATCTGATTTCTACTCATTTTGACACAGTTGCCCTAGAAAGAAGCTCTCCGATAATAGCAGTGCAAGAAATGGCAGTTGCGAGTCTGGTTGGGCAGGGGGCAGCATCCCATATGAAGCGGCTTTTGGAAATACTGAATCGGGATGATATCACAAGGATCGCTGTCTGGGGGATGGGTGGCATAGGGAAGACAACTTTGGTCAAGAACTTGAACAATAAGTTGCGAGTTTCCACGACAACGTGTTTTGATATCGTCATTTGGGTTCAAGTGTCCAGATGGTTTGATGTTAGAACAATTCAGTCTCAGATTGCCAACAGAATCCATTTAAAAGTCGAAGATGGAGACACCGATCAGCATACAGCTAACAGAATTCTTCGAACACTGAAATGGAGTCGGAAGATCCTGCTGATTCTTGATGATGTGTGGGAAAAGATTGATCTTGATGCTGTGGGAATTCCACCAAGGGATCCTAGATGTAAGGTCCTTTTAACCACCCGATCTCGTGATGTGTGCAGGCGGATGGTTGTTGATGTTTCTCTTCAGCTAAATCTTATGAATGACAAAGATTCTTGGGATCTTTTTGTTCAAAGTGTCGGATCGGTACTATCTAGCGACGGGATAGAATCTCCAGCAAGGAAAATTGCTGCAAGTTTCCATGGGCTGCCATTACCAATCAAGACTGTTGGAAACTCAATGAGGGACATACCACAAGTTGAGTTGTGGGAAAATGCATGTCTTAGGTGGCGGTGCTCTTCACCCTTGTTCGTGAACATCGAGAAAGAGATATTTGGGACTCTAGCTACAAGTTATTATTCCTTGCCAAGTAAGATTCTGAAGCAATGCTTTTTGTTTTGTTCTTTATACCCGGCAAGCTATTCAATAGATGTTAATGAACTAATCCAATGTTGGGTTTCTGATGGTTTACTCAATGAGAACCAAACCGTAGCGGAAACTTTTAATGATGGGTTTGGTTTAACTGAACGTCTGAAGGACTTGTGCCTACTAGATCAAGATGTAGCAGAAGGAATCGTGAAAATGCATGACATTTTTCGTGATTTAGCTATACGTTTGTCTCGAAATGAAGAACCGTTTGGATTTCACTCTCAATCCAGTCTTCCTTTCTATCAGATGCCAAATGAGTCTTCTAGAAGAGCGTCTTTCGTATGTTGCAAGATTAAAAAGTTGCCACTATATCCTTTATGTTCTCAGCTAACTGTCCTGCTTCTCCAAGATAACCCTATAGTGAAAATCCCAGATGAGTTTTTCCATAATCTTAAGTCTTTAAGAGTATTGAATTTAAGCAACACTCGAATTACGTCTTTGCCCTCATCTTTTATTTGCTTGAGTGAATTGCGTGCTCTCTTTCTAAGAGACTGTTTTATTGAAACGCTACCTTCTCTCCAGTCTCTTGGTAAACTATTAGTTCTTGACCTTTCTAAAAACCGAATAAAAGCTCTTCCTGAAGGGTTTGGAAGTTTAAATAGTTTAAAAGAATTAGATTTATCATGCACACACTTTTTAGAGGAAATAATAGCCGGAAGCATATCAGGATTATCAAGTCTCGAGACTCTAAATATGTCATGTAGTGCTTTCAATTGGAATCCGAAGATGGGTCGTGCAATTGCTCCCCAAAGAGCAACATTTGAGGAGTTATTATCATTGGATCGACTCTCGGGCCTTCAAATAAGGCTGGACTCAGTTGACTGTCTGGCACATGCATCTGCTTGGATCATGAAGTTATCAAAATTTAATATCCAGATTACTCCATGGGCCCATGGTCCAAACGGTTATGTTGCCAAACGCAATGAAAAACGATTGGGTCTTAGAGGTGTTAATCTCTTGCAAGAAGACCTTCATGATCTTTTATACAACACAAGTTATCTGGATATGTTAACATGTGTAGGCATGACCCAAAGACACTGGCTTCACCTATCATCGTTGATATCGCTAAATTTATCGAAATGTGATGA
This sequence comes from Bidens hawaiensis, assembly GCF_021521415.1. Lineage (NCBI taxonomy): Eukaryota > Viridiplantae > Streptophyta > Magnoliopsida > Asterales > Asteraceae > Bidens > Bidens hawaiensis. Next base: position 361,469 of record NW_027492914.1, read on the forward strand.
TGTAACACATTTAATTAGCAAGGAAAGAAGTTCTCGGGAAATGTTTCCAAATTTACAGCACTTGGTTCTCAACCGCTTGAAGAGTTTAGAGACTATTGTTGAGGGGATAATACCAAGAGGAAAATGCCTTAAAAATCTGAAGACAATTCAAGTATCGGATTGTCCAATGTTAAAAGGAGTGGTATCTTATGCAATGCTTCGTCATGTTAAGAACCTTGAAGAAATTAAGGTAAGCGGTTGTGATAACATGTCTTACATCATTGATTCAGGGGAGCATGAAGAAACTCTTCCTAAGTTGAAGGTGTTAGAGATGAACAACATTGTCAGTTTGAGGTCAATCTGCGTTGGTACATCAGTTTGTCCCGTGTTGCAGAGGATTGAAGTTTCTTGTTGTCCCGAGTTGAAGGAACTTCCACTTTCAAACTCTAATTTATCCAGTTTGAAAGAGATTAGAGGTGAGATCAAGTGGTGGAACAGTTTAATATGGGAGGATGATGATGTTATGAACAAGTTTCGACAATATTTTCAAGCATACCCTAGGGAGAACTGCTCAAGGAAGAGAAAATATAAAACATAATTTTGTTTTCATTTCCCTTTAATTTTGTGATGTTGGCATTGATTTTGTATTATTTACAAAACATTACTAGTGGACTTGCCTTATACTTCAGTTTGGTAGACCAACAGCCTGCTAGAATATGATTACTATCGTTTCTTGCGAGTCTCATTCTTCGTATAACAATAATTATGTTTAGTATTTGAATTGAGAAAACAATATCGGTACTATCTTACATGTAGCAAGATTGGGGTGGTTTAGGTAACTTTTTAAAATTACTAACTTTCGTGAATTTGAGGACTTGATATTGCTGTATATGAATACGGGGCATTTTTAGATTTAGTGCACATTATGCCCAAATTCGATCTTCCTAATCTTAATTTTCCCAAGTATATGTAGAATAACACATTTTGTAATGCTTAATGAATACTATCTGGTTTCCGTACCCAAGTTTTCACATGTCCTAATCACAAGTTGCATCTCACATTATAAGATGTGACATGTTTATTGTATTGTATTTTATTTGTATTGATGTTTCTTTTTTCCTTTAGACTATGTTGTAGTCACAAGTTGCATTCTACATATTGAGATTTAAATTATGGTTTTGAATATCAATTAACATTTAACAAAATACAATAACCGAAAACGAAATAATAAAAGTGCACCGTTACTTGTTGCATCGCGAGACTGAACTGGCGTTCATAGCAAGCATTACAACTTGCGCGCCTCACCGATTACCGTTACAAAAACTGCAGTATGTGTTTGAAGATGGCTTTTTGGACTGGACCGTGGATTTTGTAATTGGGCCATAATGGACAATTTTGAGTCGATGTCATTTTCAAATAGTGGTCCTTTAGGGATGGACGTTAGATTTCAACCTTCATAAATTATAACTATGCTTTGAGGATACGCGTTAGCACTTAGCAGTATCGTAGAACTCGTTAGTCGCTAGTCGTACAGTAGGATAAGGACTAGCAATTAATAAGGATTAGTCGGGATTCATTGGATTGGAATTTATATGTAATTTTCCAATTATACATATACAAAATAACGATTAATCAGTAACTAGTCGGTAGGGTAGCAACCAGCGGTAGACATGCTTTTCCCAATAATCTTCAACGAGAGAATACCATGGTAATATTTGATAAGAAAAAAACTTTCTATGGTTACGTTTAAGAATCAAACAGTCAGACAACTAATGAGTTAAAACAATTATTATTAAAAGATATCAATTTGGTTCGGTTGAAATGGCTTTTGGCAAAAATTGGCTCGGGCTAAAGCATATTTTATGACAGAAGTATCAAACAAGTTCACGCGCTATATGTAATATATGGCGGCTAGTGGGCAAAGGCATTGATGTAGTTGGTTTACGTACAAATCTTGCAATATGTACGCATAGCCATGGTACATGTTGTCTCAACCTAAAATATGTGAATCTTGCACCAAAGTGACTATAGAAATATATTATCGACCCGACTCTAGGCTTTCCGCACCACATAAACATTGGCAAAGGCAAATTATGAAACTAGTTACAACTTGTTCACTTTTTGTGTCATTCACCTTATTAAAATCTGATATCATAACTAAGTACATATTTGAAAGGGCAAAAAAAGACAGTAAAAAAAATAAAGAAACAATACATTGGAATAATGAAGTATTTTATGATAAAGCTTTTTTTCTGTCAAGATGTTGAGTAAACGTAGAATAAAATAAAGTGGTTGCACGAGATACTAAGAGGGAACTAGAGACATTAATATTCAAATAAAGGTTTGCATAGAAAATGCGTTGTGACTTGCAAAGTGGGTTAATAAATCATACTTTTAAACAAAGTTATTAAACTAGAAAAACAAGTGACCATCGACAGATGTAAAAACGCTTTCCTATTGTTTCTATTTTCCTTTTTATATATACAAAAGTCTAGACACGACCTATGTCAAATCCTTAAAAGAACTTGATTTGACACTAAAATCTATCTAAATGAAAAAGTTTACTCCTTCATACTTTAATATGGTAAATATGATACAGTGTGTAAAAATATAAGATATGTTACATGAATATTTATGTTTATATAAGTCTAAACAAATTATAAGACTAGGGAGGGGTTTTACCGTCCATTCACATCACCATCACGTAGAAAACGTGGTTTTAAAGTCCTCATCCATAAAACCCCCTTATCGTCTCATTATATACACACATATATCATGTAAACGAACCGAACGAACACGAGCAAGGTCTTGTTCATGTTTGTTCGTTAAGAAAATAATGTGTTCACAAACGGTTCACGAACACTTACCGAACAAGATTTTATGTTTGTGTTCGTTCATTAAGGAAATTAACGTGTTCCCGAACGGTTCACGAACATAAATAAAATCGGTAGAGCCTAGAGATTGAGACCGATGTATAACGCCTCTTTTAAAGCCCCCATACAACCCGCAACAGCTAGTCTAACTGCATCACAGGGTCTGATAAGCGTATTGACATAGGGCTTTTTTTCCGAAATAAGAACACCATTATTCTATGATTGAGCTTGGGTAATAATAAATTAGTATATATTGTGATCATTTGAAAGAGACATCGGAAAAAAGAAAGAATTGGAAATATTGTTTAAAATAAAATAAAGAAACAAATTGTAGCTTTTATTTTTTTAGTAATTTATGTAAAGAAAGGCAGTATAAAAGGAATCACTTTTACTTTTGAAAGACGCAGCCAGCCGGATCATACTCATAATAAAATAATATCTTGACAGTCAAAAGATCAAAATCTCAAATCCAACTGACGACACACCCGAGATCCCAACCACCAAACCATTCATTCTCAATTCATTCCATCACAAATTATTAACAATAATATCCAATTCAACCATATCTCCGGTTATGGAGTCGATACTGGCTCGAGCACTGGAGTATACGCTCAAGTACTGGCTCAAATCATTCACCAGAGATCAGTTCAAGTTACAAGGACGCACCGTTCAGCTCTCCAATTTAGGTCATTTTTTACATTTTATTATTAATTCTCTTCTTTTCGATGCAAATGTGTACAGGTTTATTGATAGTTTTGAGCTTTTGAGGCTTCGATTCCAGAATTATGTATCGGATTAGTAGTGATTTGTAGGTTTAGTACTTAGATCCGTGAATTCGGTATATAATTTTGTATAATTGAAGTGACGGACCGATTTAGGTTAACATTTTATTAACTTGCTTGATTTGGAAGCAAATGTGCTAAAATTGTAGTGATAGTTTTGAGCTTTTGATGATTTGATTCGAGAATTATGTATTAAATTGATAGAGATTAGTAGGTTTAGTATTTCGATCCATGAATTCGGTGTATAATTTTGTATAATTGAAGTGATGGAGTTGATTTTGTTAGCTTGCCGATTTAGGTTTACATTTTATGTTTTTATCAGCTAATGTGCTAAAGTTTTATTGATACTTTTGAATTTTTGATGATTCGATTTGAGAATTATGTATTGGATTAGTAGTGATTTGTAGTTTCAGTACTTTGATTCATGAATGTGGTGTATAATTTTGTATAATTGAAGTGACGGAGTTGATTTTGTTAGCTCACCGATTTAGGTTTACATTTTATTCACTTGCTAGATTTGGAAGCATATGTGCTAAAGTTGTAGTGATTGTTTTGAGCTTTTGATGCTTCGATTTGAGAATTATGTATTGGATTAGTTGTGATTAATGGGTTTAGTACTTCGATTTATGAATTCGGTATATAATTTTGTATAATTGAAGTGACGGGGTTGATTTTGTTAGTTTGCCGATTTAGGTTAGCATTTTATCAGCTTCCTTGATTTGAGCGCAAATTTGCAAAAGTTGTATTGTTAATTTTGAAATTTTTATGCTTTGATCCGAGATTAGTAGGATTAGACTAACTTCAATGGGCCTTTGGAGATCAACCTTGGAGGCCCTTACGATTGGAGAGTATAGAAGCCTAGGTGAGGTGCCCTTACACAAAGGCATGGGTTTGCCTCGGTTCATGTGATGAGATGGACCCAAAGTAGTAAAAAAATTTACATAAATATTATATGTAATGGGTAGGCGATGAGGTGGAAATTAAAGAGGGTAAGGATATTTGTAGGGTTGGAGCTGAACTTGAGGTTTTAAGAAATTATAAGGATATTATGTGGCAGATGACTTGGCAGTTAAGGCCGTCTAAGGACGCATATAGCATTGAAGATACTTATATCCATGGATTCGGTACTCTGTTACTAGTTTTGGTGATTTAGAGGCAGTAGTTCTGTATAATTGAAGTGACGGAGTTGATTTTGTCAACTCTCCAATATAGGTTAGCATTTTATCAACTTGCTTCATTTAGACTCAAATGTGTAAAAGTTGTATTTGGTAATTTTGAACTTTTGATGCTTTGATTCAAGAATTCTGTATCGGATTAGTATTGTATAATTGGCGTGACACAGCTGATTCTTCAACTTAGGTTAGCATTATTCGGTATTGGTGCATTAGATTGACAGATTTGATTTTTTCAGCTCTTCAGTTTAGGTTAGCAATATGTCAACTTTGCTTGATTTGGATGCAAATGTGCCCAAGTTGTGTTGTTAATTTTTAGCTTTTGCTGCTTCCATCTGAGAATTATGTATTAGACTAGTAGTGTATTGTGTATATTTGTAGGTTTAGTACTTCGTAACATGAATTCGGTTTTCTGTTACTCGTTTTGGTGCTTTAGATGCAATGATTCGGTGTGATTGAAGTGACTGATTCGATTTTGTCAGCTCTTCAATTTAGGTTAGCATTTTATGAAGCAAATGTGCAAAATTTGTATTGATTGCTCTGAACTTTTGATGCTTTGATTCTAGAATTCTGTATTGGATTAGTGGTTTTAGTACTTTGATTCAGTGATTGGATATTCTGTTACTAATTTTGGTGCTATCGATGCAAAAATATGTATAACTGAAGTGATGGATTTGATTTTGGTAGATATAAACGGCGATGCTTTGCACGCAAGTCTCGGATTGCCTCCTGCGTTGAATGTGACAACTGCTAAAGTCGGGAAGTTAGAGATTATAGTACGTACCCTGCTGTTCAAGTTAAATTTAATAAATAACAAATATAACTTGCTAGATCTTGTTTATATACGCACATACATGCATCTAACTAAAGTATGATTGCTGTGTTTTCAAGCTCCCTTATTTCAGCAATGTTCAAGTAGAGCCAATTGTTGTGCAAATCGATAAGCTTGATTTGGTATTGGAGGAAAATGATGATTTGGATGCATATGCGAGTACAGGGAGGTAATGGTTAATTTGATTTTAGTGGTAAGTAGAGCAATTAGAGCAGCAATATCATTTTCCTAATTTAATATTCTCAATGTTTATATCTTGAAGTGCACAAACGCCATCTAGTCCTTCAAAAGGCAGTGGATATGGATTTGCTGACAAGGTTAGTCTCTTTCTATGTAGCTCTTTTGGGCTTTTAATGTGGTTGCTGGCCAATTGTCTTTTTCTGTCAGACATTCTTAATTGTAGCTCAAGCAAAGGCTTGCATAGAAGTTAACTGACCACAAGTAAGAGAAAAAAATAGTGTTTTTTAAGTTGCATGAAGCTGCACAAAATAGTTAATGTTGAGAATGTTACTATTAAAATTCTGTTGATAGAAGCTTACAACCACTGTTTCATGAAACTTACATTTCTAGTCTCTAGCATAGTAAAGGATGTTTTGGTTTAAGTGTTTGGGTGGTTCGTTTGCACTTTGCGGAGCTCATTGTCGTAGGATGCTACTTTCTTCTGGCCAGTAGTGGATTTTGTGTGTATCTGTGCACTTTATTGCTGTGGTATTGAAGTCACATTCTCTTTTCATTTTCTGCTAGTTTTTCATGATTAGAACTAGGTATACAGCATTTATGGACTACGGTTTATGAGTTTTTTGATAGTTGCGACTTGCAAGCGGGATTTCATTGTGTGGATCCTTGGCTAGTCACCACAATTAATTGCTTTAATGATAGCTTTTAACTATTGTTTTAAGACTTTTGTGGATTCCACCGCTGAAAATTTTTAATTTCATCAGATTGCAGATGGAATGACATTGGAGGTACGAACTGTTAATCTTTTACTCGAGACCCATGGAGGTGCTAGACGTCGTGGAGGAGCAACTTGGTACGTTTTGGGTACATTCAACTCATTCACATTTCCTTTAGCATCTTGATTTTTGTCAATCTTGGCCCTTAATACATCCTTACAAAATTTATGTACACTAATTAGATAATCCTCAGCAAAACACAATCCCAAACACCCTAACAAATCATCATGAATTTATGTTTTTTTGCTTACAGGGCATCACCAATGGCATCCATTACTATTCGCAATCTCTTGCTTTATACTACAAATGAGAACTGGCAGGTTACCTTATAAACCTGTACACAGTATTAGTAATTTTATCTTTATTTTATTTTAGGTCTATTGCTTTTATACATCAAATTACTAACTGGAGGTCACTTGTTGCAGGTTGTAAACCTTAAGGAAGCCAGGGACTTCTCCAATGACAAGAATTTTATCTACGTTTTCAAAGTAAATTCCATTGTTATCTTCTTTTCAAGATGGTTTTATCTTTATTATATGTTACTGATACTTACTTTTTTGGTCACCAGAAGCTTGAATGGGAGCATCTATCAATTGACCTCTTGCCTCATCCTGATATGTTTGCAGCATTTGCTGAAGGCGCGTTTAAGGATGATGACGGTGCTAAGCGAGTATTTTTTGGTGGGGAGCGGTTTCTTGAAGGAATATCTGGAGAAGCTTATGTAATACAAACTTAATGTTCTTAGTTATCTTTCAACTTTAGTGTTACCTACTGTTTATCTTAATTGCATGTTATATAATCAGATTACCATACAAAGAACAGAGCTTAATAGTCCATTAGGTTTGGAACTCCAATTACATATTACTGAAGCAGTGTGCCCAGCTTTGAGTGAGCCAGGTCAGCATATGGTTTCTTGATTCTGCTTGTAAATTAGTTACTGTGTTCTGAAGCTTTTGCATTACAATAATCTACTATGAGTCTATGAGCAGGATTACGAGCTCTTCTTCGCTTCTTTACGGGATTGTATGTCTGTTTAAATAGAGGAGATGTGAATCCAAATGCTCAAGAGGTTTGATTTCTTTTATTATTATCGTCACTTAGTTTTAAAATTGTTTTGGAGCACTATTATATCTGACGGCTATAAGCAACTCACTCTTTTGGCAGCGATCAGCAGAAGCTGCAGGGCGTACACTGGTCTCTATTATGGTGGACCATATATTTTTTTGCATTAAGGATACTGGTTTGTGACTTCTTACATAATATGTAACCCTTCTTTTGGTTTGAGGATTTTTTTTTCTTTTCTATCACAGACAGTTATATATAGTTGTATAGAAATAGTGAGGCTTTTAATCATCCTTTGGATGGATATAATAGAGGTGGCAAATGGGCAGATTGATCGCTTGGGTAATGGGTCAAAGCGTGTTTGAGTCAAAGCGAGTTGTGTTGACCTTACTACTTTTTGACGTTTTTAACAATTCTTTCCTAAGTTCCTTATAGAGTGTCAAGTATGATATAAAGAGGCTTTATGCATTAAAAATACACATTGGGTGACTCCCCTTTCATTTGACCAGTTTTTTTTGGCTTTATTATCCACTTGAGTACTCAGAAATCGCACGCAACCCAAACCAACCCATGAATAAGTAAATAGGTTAAATTGCTACTTCTAATATAATTAATTCTAGTTCAAAATTTGAAACAGAAGAGGCGTATATAACAATCAATGGCTGCTAATGATTCTAATTACAATTGCAGATTTCCGGTTAGAACTTTTGATGCAGTCACTTTTCTTTTCTCGGGTAGGTCCCAATGACAATAAAAAAGACTGTGTTTATTGCTGTTTGTTTATAATTTTATATCCCTCATAGATTGCCTAGCCTTTTTAGCTTGTTTATAGGTGGGAATAAATATTTTCTTTTAGATTCAAATGATGATTTAATTTGGCCTTTGCAGGCAAGTCTTTCTGATGGAGAAATCACCAAATGCTTAACTCGGGTGATGATAGGTGGTCTGTTTTTGCGGTATGCTGCCTTCACTTATATCTTTTACATTTATAATTTACATTCACATGCCATATGATGTTAATTTCTACCAGGAATTTAGTGGTTCTTTCAGATTTTATGCAACTTTTGCATATTTGCGCTACAGGTGGCAAAATTGCCATATACATATTGTATATCTGTGTGTGTGTGTGTAGAGAGTGGGAGAGAGAAGGATCATGAGAAAAATATGAGAAAACCACTTTTAAAACATTTTTCCCCTTTTTTGTATCTTATTAATCTTTGCAAAATAATTAAAAATAAAAAAAATTGTATGTAGTTAGCGAGTTACATATATGTAACTCGTAAGTCGTAAGCTTACATATATGTACCTTGTATCGTATGAAATACATATATGTAACTTCGTGGGCTACATATTTTTTACAATAATAACCTTTTAATTAAAAAAATGAAAAGAAAAAAAAATTATTTGTTGGTTTGCTCATAACTTTGTGTTTCTCTCATGAGCCCTCCCCTATATACATGTTTGTGTGTGTGCATATATCTATATGTACTATGTTTTGTTTTGCATTAGTTATTTATATTCTTATCAATGTATCAGCTTTATAATGGTACTTAGTGCTTATAAAATTCAGGGACACTTTCTCTAGCCCACCATGTGCATTAGTGCAACCATCAATGCAGGATACTACAGATGAGCCACTTCACATCCCAGATTTTGGTAATAATTTAATTCCAAAATTTTATAAGCTATTAATATGCAAAACCTTTATAGCTTGTTATTAGATCTATTTATTCAATTAATATATTTTTTTTCAGGAAAAGATTTCTGTCCTCCAATATATCCTTTAGGGGATCAGCAATGGAAAGTAAATGACCATGCTCCACTCATATCCCTCCATAGTCTCCAGTTTATTCCCTCACCTAACCCTCCATCCTTCTCTTCGCAAGCTGTCATCGACTGCCAGCCTCTTATGGTACTGCATTTTAAATAGTTATATTAAATTTAAAGATGACAACTTTAAGTCACTTAGTTAGGATTTAGGAGTGAGTCAACCTGGGCTGTGTTTTATCTCAAGTTAGTGAAAGGGTGATTAAATTGTTCAAAGTCTATTTCTAACGCATAATACCTATTAACTCATTTTTATTTAAACAATTAAACACATAGATTCTTACTCCAATAATTTTGTTTTTGTGATTAAATTGTTCAAAGTCTATTTCTAACGGATAATACCTATTAACTCATTTTTATTTAAACAATTAAACACATAGATTCTTACTCCAATAATTTTGTTTTTGTAATTAACGGTATTATTCATAAAAATTATAAGAGAAATGAGAAAAAGGTAGGAGTGTTCATGGATCGGTTTTGAGCGCAAACCGAAAAATTGGATTTTGAGTTTTTAAAAACCGTTAATTTCGGTTTTACCATTTGGGATTGATAATTTTGGGCCGAAAAACATTGGCCCAAAATAATGAATTTGGGTATAAATGCTTTTGTTATTTAATGACTAATTGGTTATTCTATATTTGGGCTAAAATATTTTGGTTACACTATTTATTAATTTTTTTAACTCACTTATTATTTAAAATGAAAAATGAAAATTCATACATTTGGTTCGATTCGGTTTCAATCACGTGCAAAACCAAACTGAAAATTTGGTTTTTACAAACACATAAAACCAAATCATCAGTTCTGTTTCGGTTTGAATTTTCGGCACGGATCAGCTTCACGGTTTTGAAACGCCATCATTCATTTCCAGATACATCTTCAAGAAGATTCTTGTCTAAGAATATCATCCTTATTAGCTGATGGAATTTTGGTCAACAATGGTGACATTTCACCCGACTTCTCGGTCAACTCACTTGACTTCAAAGTCAAAGGATTAGACATCACTGTTCCACTGGTCAACGAGAGCTCCTTCACTGGAGCAAGGCTTCATATTGAAAACCTATACTTTCAAGATTCCCCTTCCCTACGCCTCAAACTACTCAATCTTGAAAAAGATCCCGCATGCTTCTGTTTATGGAAAGGTCAACCCATTGACTCCAGTCAAAAGAAATGGACAAGTGGTGCTTCGCTTATAAACATGTCTTTAGAAACACAAAATGATAATAATAGTTCTAAAAAAGTTAACGGGTCCCGCTCACACTCTTCAGACTTATGGAGGTGTGTAGAGATGAATGGCGTTTGTGTCCAGGTGGCAATGGTAACCGCAGACGGAAGCCCATTAACGGACGTACCTCCACCCGGAGGTGTTGTTAGGGTTGGAGTTGCGTGTGAACAGTATCTCTCAAACACCTCGGTTGAACAATTATTCTTTGTGTTGGATCTTTATACGTATTTTGGTACAGTCAGCGAGAAAATGGCGATGGTGGGAAAAGATAAACGAAAAAAGTCGATTAAACGTGAGTTGTCGGATGGAAGTTTGATTGAAAAGGTTCCTGGTGATACGGCTGTTAGCTTATCGGTTAAGGATCTAAAGCTAACGTTTCTAGAAACTTCTAATTTGGATATTCAAGGAATGCCTTTGGTTCAGTTTGTTGGTGATGATTTGTTCATGGAAGTTACTCATAGGACCTTGGGTGGGGCCATGGCTATTTCATCAAATTTAAGGTGGGACCGGGTCCAGGTGGACTGTACAGAAACTGAGGGTAACTCGATAAATGCAAATGGTAAACTGAGAGCTGTATTTTGGGTGCAAAATGGAAGGAAGATTCCATTTTTGGATTTACGTATGGTGCATGTTATTCCTTATAATGCACGGGATACCGAGTGTCATAGTTTGAGTGTGTCGGCATGTGTAGCGGGTGTACGTCTGGCAGGTGGAATGAACTATGCTGAAGCTTTGCTTCACCGTTTTGGAATTCTGGGCCCAGATGGTGGGCCAGGGGTTGGGCTTTCTAAGGGCTTGGAGCATTTATCATCTGGCCCGTTTTCAAAGCTTTTCAAAGGTTCTCCTCTGCTAGATAGTAAAATTAAGTTTCTCACTATTGGTGGCAGTTTTGACCCTTTGATTTATTAATAGATCGATTTAAGTTTGGGTAAAAAATTTTATAAGTTCTCTTGTTTATAATTTTTTTATTATTAAACTGTGTAAAAAATTAAAATAATAATAATAATTAACGAGCAACGAGCTAGCTCGAGCTTTTTACGAGCCGAGCTCGAGTTCGACTTTTTAGCTGGTTAAAGTAAACGGAGCTCAGCCGGCTGGTTTGAGTTCGAACACGAGTCCAACCTGGCTTGGCTCGTTTACAGCCCTAACTTTGGTGAATGGGTTAATTTGAGTTGTGTTTATCTTAAACGGGCCTACAAAAATATAAAGCTAAAACGAGAAGGATCAAACGGGTTAAACTCAACCAAAGACGTAGATTATTATTGTAATAGTAATACTATATCCTTTAAAACTAAAAAAAAGTTGACCCATTTTTGATCTGTCACATGGCCCACCCGTTTTCCCCCTTCTGGTTTTGGTTTTGATGCATTCATCTAATTAATTTGTTAGAGAAGAATACTCTTTACAATATTTTTCATTTATTTTGTTCAGGTGAAAGCATAGAGGAAGATAAGAATAGTGGTTACTTGCAATTGGGTCCACCGGATGATGTGGACGTATCACTAGAATTAAACAACTGGTTATTTGCATTGGAGGGTGCTGACATGGCAGAAAAATGGCGGTTCTATAATTCAGAAGATTCTTATCGAGAAGAAAGTTGCTGGCACACAACTTTTGACAGTTTCAAAGCCAAAGCAAACAGCAGCAAAAAACACTCGGTCAATAACAAAAAGATATTGCCTGGAGCATTGAAGTATCCTGTTGAATCAGTAACGGTGAGCATTTTCTTCATTACTTGTATTTAACTTTGTTTAGAACTTTATTCATGAATATTAATATATTATAGTGTTTATAAAATGCTTTTATACATGCTAAAAAATACATAAAACTACATAGATGAACCGTTAAATCTCTAATAAGAAATTATTTAAGGTAACTAGCTTTGATAGGTGGTTTTTACACGCCTCTTTAAAGTCACATCATCACCAGTGAGCCAGTGACGCATCATTAATATTAAAGCCACATCAGCACCAGCAACACTTCATCATTCTTACTTTACTTTTATGTTCTTGTAGGTTGGTGTTGAAGGCTTGAAGACATTAAAACCCCAGATCCAAAAAGTAACTGCAACCTCAAACGGGCACAAGCAAACTGTAGAGTCACATGGTGGGGTTGATCTTGAAGCCGACATAGTATTAAATGAAGATGATGGTGCCAACGGCGCGATCAAATGGGTAGTTGAAAGTTTAAAGTTTTCTGTGAAGCAACCGGTAATGACATCTTAGCCTGCTTTTATGATCATTTTTACTCATTTAGAGTTAGAAACATGGTCGGTTTTATAATAATATTGGTACCATGTAGGTTGAAGCAGTTGTAACCAAGGATGAACTACAACATGTTGCTCAATTATGCAAGTCCGAAGTGGATTCCATGGGGCGAATAACTGCTGGTGTTTTGCGTGTGTTAAAGCTGGAAGGCTCAGTTGGTCAGACAGCAATGAATCAACTAAGCAACCTCGGTAATTACTATTATTATTATTATTATCATTTTCGTTTCTTTTCATGTAACATATTTCTTGAATCGTGTTGATTAAAAGTACTTACATCTGATCTTAAGTTAAAAACTTGATAATCAGTAAACGCTGTGTGTCAAAATGATTATTCTATGTAGAACTCATACAACTGAAAATTTTGAAATTTGCAGGAAGTGAAGGGTTTGAAAATATCTTCTCACGCAAAGATAGTAACGGTTTGATTCCCTCTTCACTTTTGGCTCCAACTAACCAACAACCTTCTTCACCTGATCCAACATTAACTTCACTCGAGGCTGCATTATTAGATTCACAATCAAATTGTGCAGCCCTCGTGGCGGAATTAAGCAGTTCTGAATCTTCCAAACAACACCTTGATAGTGTAGAACAACTTGCCCAGAAACTGGAGAGTATGCAGAAACTGTTATCAGAGTTGCAGACTCGGGTATAGTTTATAATAGTTTTGCCTTCTATGTTATGGTCATATAATTTAATGATAATATGGTTCATATTTCCTATGTATTCTTTAATGTATATAGTGAATATATATATACATATTTACCGGTGTAAGCTGGTTGGAAATTTTGTGCGAAATTTGTTGAGTTGTGTAAAATTTATTCTTTTTTGCACCTGTGTTCTAACTAGAGCTAACAGTTTATGACACATTGTTCTCACACAACGGGACCTGATACGACGTTGATTGTTTATGGGTTGTAAATCGCTCAACACTGTAATCACATGGTAAAAATATGGCAACTCGACTAACTTGTTTTAAAACTTGTAATTTTATAAATATCTGAATATATGTAAAAAACATGTAAAACTCCCTATCCATCATCTACTTCAACTTCACTCATAACTTTCACTCGTTAGCCTGAAACACTCCCAACTAACGGAATATTTAACACCACTTTCGACTCACTTTGTCTTCTGTCAATAATTAAGCTTAAGCAGGTAAACATGTCATTCGTTTGTTAAACTCATTCAGGTTGAGACATGACATGTTCGGATTAAGGTTCAATAACCGTGTTAAGTTGCACAGCTACATTTGCATACTATAAAGTTCCCAAACACAAAAGGTACATTTAAATAAAAAGAACGAAAAAATAAAATACCACCTCATCATGAAAACAAACAACATTGCTTAAAAGCTATACATGTACACCATGGCCAGTTAACAAATACAAGCTACGCGGTTGCAACAGTATCCCAACGCCAGATGGTGCCATCCTCACAGCAACTCAGAATTGTGCTGAGACATATTTTATAAAAGTGTTCAAATGAGTACCCACTATAATTAACATATTAACAAAACTTAACTATAACGATTAAATGGTCACATGGATATACCTTCCATCAAATGACATGGCAGTTTGCCTGATGGGAGATTTGGACTGAACATGAGATAACCTGACACGAAGTGGCAATAACATCAAGCGTTGAATCGGTTTCACACATAAAAAGTTAAATCATGAGACGATGCTAAATAGTAATCAAACCTAGCAATTAGAGACGGTGGGCTTGTCTGCAATTCCCATACATAGATTTTTCCTTCCCTGTTCCCTGGTATCAACATCTTGTCTGTTTTTAGATTCATATAATAAGCATAGGTAGTAAAATACTAAACATACTACAGCAAATATATCATATTAGTAATACATTTTTTTGACCCATTAGAGATGGTACAGCCAAAAACAACGTATCGGTTTGATAACTATTTCAGAAACATGACCCGGGATTCACATAAACTGTAGTTTTATTTAAATTATTATACCATGAATAACATTTATGCATTAAGCGAAGCGTCATACCTATAGCTGCTGAATTGTAATGAAAATCACACGAAAGCTTTATAAACCAGATGTCACAATCGGGGACAGGATATTTCTGAAGAATATCCACCGTGCCCTGAAAAAAATAATTATCATACATATTATAAATAGTACGACAAATATGATGCAAGTTTAAAAACTAATAAAGAGATATCAAACCTCTCCTGGAGACTGCTCTTTCATCTTTGGCTCCCACAATATGAACTCGTTGTCAACACTCTAAAAGAAATACAAATAAAAATGAATTACTACATCCGTCCAATTATAAGTGTCCACATTTCCTTTTTTATTTGTCCCATTACAAGTGTCCACTTTCAAAATTTATTAGCCAATTTCCAAGTTTACCCTTAAACACACACAACTAACATTAATAAACAATATTGATGGACCCACTTTTCAAGGGCATTATTGTCATTTGGTAAGAAAAAAAGTAATCATTCAATCCACCTTAAACTTTGTGTTTTTCAAACCTGGACACTTATAATGGGATTGAGGGAGTATAATAGGATTATATATTGAGAAAAACATGCTATTTTCTCCTATTTAAATTTATATACAACCTTATGTTCCTTTCCTAAAAGGAAAAAGAAATAATAATAGAATAGTAACAGGAACAGGAGAGCTAGAATCATAACCAAAAATGAATATAATGTAAAATTAAAATTCTATTTTTTTAATTTTTTTAAACAAGCCAACACAGAAAAAACACGTGGACGCTGCAAATTTGTATGAGCCATTCACCTTAGATAGTATGAAATCACCAAGCCACCTATTGCAGTCGACATAATTTGTATGTATTGAAGCGATTAACACCTGAATAAGTTGAATTCAGTTTAAACATGTTTGAAAGTAAAGAAAAAGCCAAGTGCAAATGAAAATAAAAGAATAGTTCCTAACCGGAAACTGCACGTATTTTGTAGGAAATTGCGAAGGAAGTCCCTCCCATGTAAAAGATCTCTCAACATATGTCCAAAACTCTGCAAGAACCTCAATCATAATTACAATGTTTTGGACATTTCTATATATGAATGACTAGATTTGGGTTATGTTTAATCTCACACTGAGTCAAACATGTTCAGACTTGCCTAAAGTCTATTGTTAATGCATGCACATTAAATTGTTTTATTCAAAGACTGAGATTGCCACTATACAATGGTGTGTGTCCAAAAATCATAATAAGGGTTTAAATATTTAAAAAGAACAAAACATTTTTCCAATAACAGATTGTACCTTTCATTGACCAGATCTTTACGGTATTATCCATTCCACAACTGGCAATACGATATATATCTGAAGGGTGGAAATCCTGAGAAAAAAAAGTAAAAAAAAAAAAAAAAAATCAATCCAATTCTACCTTTGTTACATGTTAGTAATAGAATAAACAAAAGTATTAAAAAAATGCATATGCCACTGCAGTTTAAACTAACCACGCTCAATACTTCATTGCGATGACCACCAGCTCCCGCAAATATCAAAATGCATATTCCAGTTTCAACATTCCACAACCGAACGGATTCATCCTATTCAACTCATTAAGTTTTAGAAAATTGCATATTAAAAGAATAATAAATTTGAAACGAGACTTACTTTACTTGCAGAAAGCACTAGAGAAGGTTTTAGTGCTTGTGTTCTAATTTCGTTTATTGAGTCTCCGTGACCAACAAAACTCTGCAGCATATAGATAATTAAAAGTGGAAATAAAATTAAAAACAAAAATGTGAAGCTAACCTTGCGTATCCTTTCATGGCCCGCATCAATGACACGGATTATACCATTGATTCCTCCGGCTACTAGCAAAGGTGTCCCGTCAGCATCACAAGCCCAACTCACAGTGTAGAAAGACTCTTCCTTCTGATCTAATATGTACATAGATATACAGAACTCGTTCATATATGTTTATTATTTAGGTTTCTGCCAATAATAAAATTGAATGCTCACAATAATACAGGTTGTGTTTAACAGAAAAAGTTTCATCTTACGTCATCATCAATGTAGGACTGAAGTACAGCAATTACACCACCTTCAAGGCATTGATATACAGTAACCTAGAAAGTAGAAACGTCTTCATTTAGTCAAAACAGAAGACAATAAAATTAACAAGAAAATTCACATCAAATTGTCAACGTTATGCACATAGTATATATAGCAAGGCGATACTTATACAAAGATTGAACAAAATCCATCATGTACCCTTGGTTTCAAAATGCATGAAGCGCACATATGTGAGGTGTTTAAAATTAATATTTTAACTTGTTAACCTTTAAAGACTAAAAAAAGAGCTTAAAACAAATAAGTTCAAGAACAAAAGCTCTAGTACCACCAAAGAAGTTTTATGTATAACCAAAATAAGTACTCTATGTGTACAGGTAGCGCATGCATAGGTACAAGTAATCTATGTAGACTCTCACTTTAACTCAGAAATGTGCACATCAGAGCGCACCACGCGCATGGCGCATTGTGCGATTTAGAGGGCATCATCTCCGTATCAGAGAATAGCAGTGCATCGTGCATTTTTAAACCAAGCATGTACCTACTCCACATTTTGGGCATTGAAAAAAATCTATAAAGATGTATACCTTTTTCCATGTTCACTTGCATGTTTTATAGAAATATTGAGTAGTTTAGTCTATTTAGTATTAATTAAGTTATCTGTGAGCATCTTTTAGCCATCAGCTGTTTTTCTTGTTTTCAAAGAAGAAATACAATTATCTATTTGCTAGTTATAGATAAAGTAGAAGAAATTCACAACACATAATAGGTTTATACATGGAGCATACTGATAATTCACATCAAACGGTCAACGTTATGCATAAAAATATATGTATGTATACACACACATACACATATACAGAGAGAGAGAGAGACATAACATGAAGATGTCCTAAGTTTGAAAAAATGAGAAATCTATCAACATGTATTTTCAATTCACTTGCAATTTTATAGGGATTAGTCTGTTTGGTAATTACTTATGTTATCATTAAAGGCATTCATTCATTTAATGAATTTATTCGTCTTTTTCCAAGAAGAAATACAGTTACTAGTACAAAGATGCTACTCAATAATTATTTAAGCTTTGTTTTTCCCATATACAGTCTCTTTGCACATGATTCACACACACACACACACACACATATACATACATAGATGCTTTGGTGAAAGACAAATTGATATAGACCATCCAATAGCATGTTTAAACTATAAACTTGTTTCAGTTTTTGGGGAGCATGTTGCAATTCTCAACTTTTGTACCTAGAAAACCTATGCATGCACATATCCTAATCATGGAGCCTTTTCAAATAATACACACACACACATACTGCATTTATGCATGTTTTTGCTAAAGACTAACATGTTGATAAGTAACTGCATAAACACATTCTCAAAAATATAATATTCTTCCAACTGCAACCTAATTACTTTCTGCACATTTGACAAACATTAAATCATCCACAATTCCAGTCTCTATAAAAAAACCCATAATAAAAATAAAATTAACAAAATATTTAAAAAAACCCTAATTTACCAAATTTCATTCTCCAATCTCTATATAAAAAACCCATAATAAAATAAAAACCTAATTTACTAAATAATCATAAACCCTAATTAAATTAAAAAAAAAATACACTGACTGTAATTAATGAATTAGTTATACCCGATTACCACCGACGGTAGCAAAGACATTGTAATAACGAGAATCAATGAAATTGAAGACGACGGCGTAAATGGGACGTTTGCCTTCCTGTAACCTGTTGGTGACTCTGTAGTCTCTCTTCCTCGTCGGAGTTAAACCTCCCACCGCCGCCTCACTTCCGATCAGAGTCTTCGCCATTCCAATTATGCTGCCTGCCTCCCGGAATTATTATTATTATTATTATTAATTAGGGCTTCAAAAGAGTAAGTAAACACTGTGTCAATATACTGATATTTTATTTATTTTTTGAATTTATATTTTTTTTATTATATGAAAGTTAATAATATACTTATTGTTTGATGATAAATTATTTTCAAATAAATGAGATGTTATAACCCGGTTTAAAAGTTATATGGTTTTGATGAGACCCAAGACCCGTTTATTTTTTTACTATTAAATTGGATTTTTAATTATAACTAACATTTATGAAAGTTAATAATATACTTATGGTTTGATGAGACCTAAAACCCGTTTATTTTTTTACTATCAAATTGGTTTATAATTTAAATAATATATATATCTTTTTTAAAATAAATAAGATATTAATTTTTATTATATCCTATTTTATAGGATTTTTATATCAATAATTTGGTGAAATAATTTTTAATTTAATGATATGTTATAACCCATTTAAGGAATATCTGGGTTTGGTAAGACTCATACCGATGAATTCGGGTCAAATGCATTAAAATCCTCTATTTAAAAATCAAGCAAATCTGGTGACTCCAAAAAAATGGGGAGCGACCACATCGCAACACGTAGGATTTTTATGTCTTCGTTTATATATATTATAGAATAGTTTTTATCCCCCGTATTACGGGGGTTGTTTTATATTATTTCTTTCTAATATTTATTTATTTTTTAAATTTTTATTTTTTTATTGTATAAAAGTTAATAATATACTTATGGTTTGATGATAAATTGTTTCACAAATAAATGAGATGTTATAACCCGGTTTAAAAGCTATATAGATTTGATGAGACCCAATACTCGTTTATTTTTTACTATAAAATTGATTTTATAATTATAAATAATATATATCTTTTTTTAAATAAATCATATATTAATTTTTAGTATCACCATATATGATTTTTATATAAAATATTTGGTGAGATTGATTTTTAATTTAATGAGATATTATAACCCGTTTAAGAAATATCTGGGTTTGATAAGACCCATACCTGTGAATTCGGGTCAAATGCATGAGAAGCCTTCATTTAAAAATCAAGCAAATCTGATGACTCCAAAAAAAGGGGGAGCGACCACATCGCGACACGTAAGATTTTTATGTTTTCGTTTATATATATTATAGATTAGTTTTTATTAATCTTAACTATCGTCTTTTGGTCGATGTTGGTTTCAACTAAAGAATTAGCTGCTGACGGGTTCAACTTTTAACTTATTTGCTTCCAACGGTCCACGAATAACAGAATCCTAACGACGTTAGTTGCAAGTCGTCAGAAAAACGTTTTTGGCCTGAAAACTCAACATTTTTGTCCCTAACATCTTTGTAACTTTGTATCGGACCTTTAGGAATTTTTTTTTTTAATAAAAGCCCCAATAATTGAGGTCGTTGGAACCCTAGAACCATCCTCGGAAACGGTTGGTGGCGAGTCAATTGGTGGTGGTGGCGGTGCCGTGGTGGTGTATTCTGGAAAAACTGTGACTTTTAAAACCCAAAATGTTTTTTTCAGCGACCTGCAACTAACGGTGTTAAAATTTCGTTAGTCACGGACCGCTGGGAACAAATACTTTAAAAATTTGGACCGTCAGCAGCCAATTCATTAGTTGGGACCGACAACGACCAAAAGACGATGGTTGGGACTAATAAAAACTAATATACCTTTATGTTTTTATAAACATGGGAAAGATAATGTACAAATTTAAAAATGTGCTATCAAGCACTTTTGTAATATATTTTAATCGCTAGTTAGGCAGTGAGGTGGGGACTAGAGATTAATCGAAATTTATCGGGACTAATCAGGATTAATAGACAATTAATCATATGATTAATCGGCGGTTAGTCATGATTTTTACAACACTAGTATCAAGTAGTGTAATTATGTAATTGCATTGTAATATAATTACAATATGTTATATATATAATTATTATACTTGATTTGCATAATTAACACGCTAATTTAATTTGTATTTGACCAAAAACTCTTTATTACTAGTATTATTACTAATTACTATTACTAATGGTAATAATTAAGAGTTTTAGTGTTGCAAGGACTTCATTTGGGCTTACTTGGTGACAACGTATTGATAAAAGGCATTTGTTGTTTTTTTCCTGCTTTTTTTGTTTTATTTATGGTCCGTAACGAGTGTGCTGAAAACTGACTAAATGCCAATTTCGTTTTTCTTTTTTTTTTCGGTACCGTAGAATTAATAATAACAATCATAAACATAATCTTCAAACAATCAGCGATTTTATTATGATAATATCAGAAAATCACCAGTTGATTTTGTTGTTAGTTAAAGCAAGACTATAATAATAATAATAATAATAATAATAATAATAATAATAATAATGATAATAATAATAATAAACCATCAACGAAAAATAGCTAAACATAAACTATAAAATTATAAAATTTAAATGTTATGTTGGTTATTACAAATAAAGTATCATGAAAATATAAAACGAGCCTTTAACTAGCGAACATAAAGAACATAAATGAACATGCTACTGCACGTTCATGAACACAAATGAACGAGCGCAACCTCTGTTCATGTTTGCTCATTAAACTAAATGAATGTAAGCGAACTTCCCACTAAATAGTTCACGAAGTATTCATTGAACATTCAATTTGCTTACAGTCCTAGAAACGACTAAAAGATAGTGTTGTTGAAAGTCTAAGACGTATCTATGTTGTGTTTAGTGAGAGAAAGACCTCATTCATACTTTACCCACATTTATATTTATATAAAGATTAATTTGGATCGTGCTTTATAAGCTCTTGGGCAATAAAGTTAACTTTATATTTACATGATTTTCATTCACTCTATATAAGGTTAAATCTAAAACTAGACATTTTATATAGGGGAAAGTATATGCGTCATCAGGAGTATCAAAAACATGTCCGATTACTTCAGTTGTTATTTTTTTTTCAACTCCAAAATCCAGGTACACGTCTTTTGTTTGCTCTACTTCAACATCGGAACGCTATTTATGGCCAAATACCCATTTGCATCAATATGTTCAATCAAATTTGTTTCGTGATCTTCCTTCTCTGATTGAACTTCTAAATCCATTAAGGCGTGGACGTCCTGTATCAACAAAAAACGGAATTTCAGAACACGGAATGCTAATAATCAAAACATTAATAAATACATATCTCATAAACAATAATCGGATCATATCAGTCTTTATTATTGAATAGTAGGCCAAGAACTTATTAAGATTGATTAACTACTATGCTGATGTTACTTATTGATTTAAGAACTGATTATGATTAGGTGATCACCTTTTGATTTAGTAAATGTAGAGAAATACAAATACAACCATAATCAAGAACCTGGTCAATTATTTGAAAACCTAAAATTTAAGAATCATTCAAGAGCTATATGAAATAGAAATACCGTCATGTCTGAATGATTAATTGTTGCACGCCCTACTGCATCCATCTTCGTCCTTGTTATTTTCCGATCACCACATACTGGAATGACCTAGGGTTGTTGTTAGGTTTTCAATGAAGCAACTGAGAGAGATGTGATCGCATGTACGTGTTTCTATCTCCATTAGTTTTAGGGTTTTTTAACATCAAAACTACGTAGTTTTGATGTGTTTTTCGTGTAAGGTTAGGCGGTGGACAGCACCGTATTCACTTTCCCCTTTAACAATTTATGTTCTTTTGTTTTTTTATTGTCAACGCATACTCAACCATGATACTTAGGGGGAAATTTTTTTTGGGGGTGGGGTGGGGGGTAGAGGTGTTCAAAAAAACCGGTTACGGAACCGGTTTGGGCGGTTAACCGGAAAACCGGTTTTTTAAAAACCGGTTTTTTTAAAAACCGGTTTGACCGGTTTACGTAACCGGTTTACGTATCGGTTATACTTTTTGGAGCCAAAACCGGTTTTATAACCGGTTATAAAAAAAACCGGTTTTTTTTAATAACCGGTTATTAAAAAACCGGTTAACCGGTTTTTAAAATAACCGGTTTATAGCCGTTATAAAAAAACCGGTTAACCGGTTTTTTAATAACCGGTTAACCGGTTAAACCGGTTTTCGAACGTTACCAAACGGCTTTATAGCCGTTTTTTTTTTTTTTGCCCGTTTTTTTAGCCGTTTTTTTTGGTTTTTTTTACCCCCACAAACATCTATATATAGTTTAGGTTGGGTATTGGTTAGATCACACTTGATTATACAACTCCAAAAGCTCTAAACGTTTATTTCATACGCGATTATAACTCCAAACGCTCTTCTTTCGTAGTCGTTTATTTCATACTCGAGTATACCACTCTTAATTCGTAGTCGATTATCATGGCCTCCCAAAGTGCTGCTTCATCGGTCAACATGGGTGCCTCGAACACGGGAGAAACCGTCGTTCGGGTCATCCCCACGAAACGAAACCAAGATATTTGGCAACATTTCGACCTATGCGAAATGTCTAACGGAACCCAAAAAGCTAGATGCAAACATTGTTTGAAGTTTTATAACAAAGAAGCAAACTCCAGTTTAAGAGCTCATGTAGAAAGGCCCTCTTGCAAGGTCTTGAAGGACGAATCCGGAAGTAGTTCGCAGCCGGAGATGACGAATCAAGGAACGGTGTTTACGTACGACCTTGAAGCGGTACGTCAACAGTTTGGCAACTTTGTGATTCAACAATCACTTCCTTTCAACCACTTCGACAACCCTCAATTCACGGAGATGATGCAAAAGTATGTTCAACCACGCTACCAACACGTAAGTCGTTCGACCCTTAGAAGAGATATGCTTAAAGCATGGAAAAACGCTAAATCCGAACTAATTTCATACTTTTCAAACTTACAAACTGGTGTGAACTTAACAACGGATGTGTGGTCGGTACCTAATGGTTCGCCCGACTCATACATTTGTGTGACGGCTCATTGGGTTGACCCCCGGTCGTGGCAAATGATGAAACGAACCGTTGCGTTTCAATTGTTTGATTACCCGCACACGGGTAGAAATATTTTTAAACTCTTGGATAAAGTCATTCGACAATACAAGATTGAAGATAAAATCTTTTCAATATCGTTTGATAACGCGTCCAACAATACGGCCGCGGTTGGCCATTTAAAATTAAAGTATAAACCTATTTGTGATGGAGCGTTTTTTCATAGCCGATGCATTGCACATATTATCAACTTGGCCGTGCAAGATGGGTTAAACGTGATCGAAACGCAAAGAAACAATTTTAAAAGAATGTTACGAGATGTTTTTAGCAACAATAAAACATTTTCAAGATACAAAAAATTTTGTGATGAAGCTAATTGTCAATGGTTGGGGCCCAATTGGGATTGTCCAACAAGATGGAACTCGACTTGTGATATGTTTGAGAAAGCCATCCAACAAAAAGAATCACTAGTTGCGTTTCATCAAATAATGTCAAGTAGGGGTAAATGTGCACCGTACGATCCTAGAAACTGGTTATTGATTGAGATCGTTACGGAGGTTCTTCAAATTTTTAAATCTTGCACAACTAGTTTATCCGGGGTTTACTATCCAACAAGCCCCATTGCTTTACCAAAAATTGCTGTCATGTGCACAAAGTTGACTGAAATTCATTGTAGGGGTGCACCTTATTTTGATATGGGTGCAAAAATGAAAGAAAAATTTATAAAATATTTTCAACAACTACCCGCTGTTTTGACCTGTGCGGCTGCGTTAAACCCTTGCATCAATGTTGGTGGTGTTGAAGCTTTAATAGAAAAAATTTGTGATGAGCTAGGGTTAAACGACGATCAAAACCCCTATTATAGCCAAACTTTAAAGAATGATTTCAACACCACATTGGCAAACATGTATGATGTTTACCTTACAAAACACGGGTCGTCTTCCCAAATTCATGACTCGTTAAGAGCTGTTGCCCAATCCCAATCCCAAACCGACCTTGAAATGGGGATGTACTACATGATTTGGGAAGACGCCGGTAAACGTCAAAGGGTAAACACCCCAAGCAGTGAACTTGGAAGGTATGGTGGTACCAACTTTGTGAAACACATGACTCCGGATGAATTTAGAAGTCTTGATTTGCTGGCTTGGTGGAGAGGTAAGGAGGATGAGTTTCCGATCCTCGCCGCCATGGCCAAAGATTTACTAACGGTCCAAGCTTCCACGGTAGCTTCGGAGTCTGCTTTTTCTGTTTCTGGCAGGGTTATATCGATTAGGAGGACTCGACTCACTCCAGCAGCTGTAGAGATGTCGATTTGCTACAAGGATTACTTGGACTCTTTAGACAGGGCACAACATCAACGCTCACTCGAGGGGGAAATGGACTATGAGGCGGCCTTGTATGAAGACGAGGTCAATCAAGGACACATTCAACCAATGACCGATGAAGAAGCCGCGTACGACGATTACCTAAGGAATAGCTCGGGATCGGGTAGCGAAGAAAATGAGTAACAAACATCAACTTGTTAATGTAATCGTGTCTAAGCATTCTTTAATGTTTGTATTTTTGAGTTACGAATATGCGATAACGATTTAATGTTTGTATTTTTAATGTAAAAGCTATAAATGAAAGTTATGTGTTTTTAATCTTCCAAGCAAAGAATGCTAACAACGAAACCCTAAACCCTAAACCCTAAAGAAAAAAAAAAAAAAAAAAAAAAAACCGGTTAACCGGTTAGACCGGTTATTAAAAACCGGTTATAAAAAACCGGTTTAATAACCGGTTCTAACCGGTTTTTAAACCGGTCCAAACCGGTTTGGCCGGTTTGAGTTTTCAGCAATAAAAACCGGTTAATAACCGGTCCGGTTATTAACCGAACCGGTTTTTTTCTGGATAAAAAAAACCGGTCCGGTTAATAACCGAACCGGTTTTTTCAAAAAAACCGATTTGTGCACCTCTAGTGGGGGGGGTGTTGGGGGTATTACTACCTATACCTTCTACTTTGAATAATGACATAATGCATCTTATACTTAGGCTATGTGTAGTGGAGGAGCTACAAATTGGGCGAATTGCGACACGTGGCGCCCAGTCAGCAAATGGTAGGGATTTGTTTTTGGGGTGTAATAGTGTTGTAACCCCTCCAGTGCCACGTCACCATTTTTTATTATTTTATTTTTGTAATTAAACTAAACAAACAAAAACCATTTAAGTTATTAAAATTTATTAAATTAACTAAATAAAAGAAATATAAATTATAGTCAAAATAAAAAAACACAAAAAAATAAAATAAAAAATACATATAAAAATATTAATCCATTCATTATCTTCGTCTTCCTCCTTTTATTCATCTTCGTATTCGTTCTCCTCCTCGTCTACTTTAACGGGACGATTATCCCACGCGTGCTAAACCAAATCCGCCTTAAGGTGGTTATGTATCTCACTTGATGTGAGCTCGTGAATGTTTTGCGTTCGTTGCTGTGTGGTTGGTTCAGGGAATTGTTCTGGAATGCTTCCTGGTATATAGTGTTGATATATTGCTTTGCCAATGTCTTCTAAAATCATATTATGCAATATGATACACGTATACATGGCATCGCTCACTTTTGCCATCTTCCATACACGACATGGGTTTTGTATATAATGCCAACGTTTTTCTAGAACCCCGAAACACCTTTCAATATCCTTTCGCGCGGATTCTTGCTTCTTTTTAAAGTATTCTCTTTTTTCTTCGATCGGGTCTTGAAATGTTTTGACGATGATCAAGTACTCTTGATATATCCCATCTCCCAAATAGTATCCGTGACGATATAAGGTATCACTGGCATAAAACGGTAAGACCGGTATGTTTCTGCTGATGTAATACTCTAGAACAGGGGACGCGTTGACAACGTTTATGTTGTTGTTGGACCCGACAGAGCCAAAGTAGGCTGAGCAAATCCATAGGTCGTGTGAACAAATGGCTTGAAGACTAACTGTTGGTACTCCATGGTCACCACGAGTGTATTGACCTCGCCATGCGGTTGGATAGTTGCCCCACTCCCAATGCATGCAATCTATACTCCCGGTCATGCCAGGAAAAAATGTTTGCCTTCGTGTACATCATATATGCGAGTCAGGTCATTTGAAGTTGGAATCCTTAGATAACGACCAACGTATATTTGTATTATTCCTATAAAAATAAATTATTAAAAAATATTTATATTAAAAACTGTAATTGATATAAACAATTTAAATTTTACCGATGCAAAAATTCTCCAATGAGTCTCGCATCATTTTCTCAGTCATCTTGAAATACTCGTCGTTGATGTAAATCGTGTTGCCGTATGCGAGGATGCGTAGCGCCGAAGTACACTTTTGTATGGTGGTAAATCCTAAATATCCTATTGCGTAGGGTTTATGTTGAAAATACGTAAACTCTTGCTCCAAATCTCCTACGATGCGCAAAAATAAACGACGTTGAAACGTAGCGTCATTAAATGTAGGTGTGTCGTTGAAGTAGTCTGATGTGCTGAACGCGGTCTATAAAACTTAACATAACCCAGACACTCTAGTTTTAAATTTATAAATCTAGATTATTCTAATGCTAGACCACTAGACAAGCAAGTGTACCTATCAACTTTAGTAAAGCCTAATGAAGTCCGGATATCGAACCCAAAGGACACTAGCGACACCTAAACTAGACTCTGACTAATAACTTAAATAAATAAATTTAATTGATTTTTGTGTTATTTAATTATTAAATATAAACTAAATAATACTTATTCTAAAACTAGACACCGACAATCGGTTTAGAACTCAAATAGTGGAAACAACTACCTAGGCAAGGAATCCTATTAGTCAACTCGTAAGCTCTGGGAATTGGATTTATGATTGGTAACCGGATTCTAAAAATATGAAACTTAAGTAATAATTAAAGAATGCTAGATCACCTCCTGGTGTCACCAACAATACCTAAGAACCCTAAATATCATGTAAGCTCAACGGTTTAATGGTTCGGTTCACCTCCCGGTCTCACCTTACCTAACTATGTTAAGGTACCCAAAGACTAAATTACCTCCCGGTCTCTCTAATCACAAAACTCCCTAAGGTGTAAAGTTGTATTCTTATTGAATTCTTTTATAATTTGGATCTGTAAGAATCAAAGGGAATCTAGGGTAACTCACTCCCGTGCAATTACTACCCAAACCCGCAAAAGACCAAAACAGGCGACACTTAATTACCTCTCGGTCTCTCAAGTGGCAGAATATAAGGTATCTCTAAACTCTCGGTTACCGTTCCTATGGAATACGCAATAAGCCATAAGCTAGTTGTAAACACACAGTAAACAACCTAACATGCATCCATACATGAAAGACATTCACAAAGACGCATATAGAACAATAAATTGATCATAAATTAATACCAAATACGCATATGCATCACAACCAAATAAAATAAAAACTTTACCAAAGCATGAACCAATCAATAATGATCCAAAATTAAAAATAAAACAAGTCTAAAAAGTACTCATCCAAACCCAGGCAGTATAACAATTTAGCCCATCATAATAATCGATGAAACAAAGATAAAACAAGTATTACGGTTCATCGAAAAAGAAATTAAATTAATTGAGCTACTAGTCTGGAAACCTGATTAAATTAATTTACCTGGTTGCCTTCTTGCTTGCTTCTCTATTTATTTTTCTTTTCTGGCTCCCGAAACCCTAGCCACCACCAAGGGTGGCTCCTTTGGCTTGCGTCTCCTCTTTTTTTTACTTGTGTCTGATTTCTATATGCCGACCTCCCCAATACCCAGATATGATGAAAATGGTTGAATTGGTTTGGTAATTATATTAAGTTCTTTATTTAGGTTTATGAGTTCAGCTCTTGATAGTAGCAGTGATAATATATAGCCCCAGCCTCCAGTGTGTCGCCATCAAAGACAAATATCATATGTAATATTACTTACTCCTCTGGTGTATATAAAGAGAGATTTCACCATCATTCAATTTCTCCCTTGAATACCACAACTGAATCCCCATTTAGTTTCAAGAAGTGATGGCACCATATAAGTCGATGCCACAATCCGATGGTGGTTAATATGACCCGCGGTGATTAGGGTGATTGAGACTACGATTTAGGGTTTCAGGAAGGAGAGTGGCTGAAAGACGGGGTTTTATTGTAGAAGATGAGAGAACTTGGTGTTTGTTAGGGTTTCACAAATAATAATGGGTTATCTAATAGATGTTATGAACCGTTTGTGAGTATCTGGGTATAAGGAGACCCATAACCCGCGAAATTGAAAGCTTAAACGGGTTAAATCAATGAGAGTTTACCATTAAAAATCAAACAAATCTGGTGACTCAATTGGTTTTCATTTATATAGATTATAGATATATACTCAATCATGATTTTGGGGGGGGGGGGGGGGGGGTTTAACTTTGCTTAATATTACTAGTTGTACCCTTCTAGTTTGAATAATGACATAATATATTTTATACTAATATTACATGTTTACCAAAAATGAATTACAAAGTAAAGCAATTAAAGTTAGGGTTGTAAACGAACCAAACAAATGCGAACAAGGCTTTGTTTATGTTCGTTTGTTTAGGAAATAATGTGTTCATGGAAACTTATTGAACAAGATTTTATGTTCATGTTCGTTTATTAAGGAAATGAATGTGTTCACAAACGGTTCACGAACATAAACAAACTTCCTGTCGAACATTTCACAAACTATTCGCTGAACGTTTGGTCTATATACAACCCTAATTAAAGTGATTAATTATGTTTGATTTTTTTTGTTTCGAAATGATTAAAGTATATTTGATAAAAAAAAGTTGATACCAACATAGACCAAAACAATTAAAAGACGGTATTATTGAGAGTCAGAGACGGATCTATGTTATGTTCAGTGAAAAGAAAGACTTTACTTATACTTAGCACACGTTTATATAAAAAGATCTAATTTTAGATATACAAATATATCACTACATACTTGAGAAAAATACTGGCAAGACATTTTTCTTATGTGGTCATCTGGAATCTCAAATAAAACGATTTCTTTAAAACAATCATATCAAATTAATACATTGCGAAAGTGTTTTTGCCAATTCAACACATATAATGCTCATGTGCCCATGTGTTATGTTCATATCTTACTACTAAAAATAATTTATGTGACAAGAGGAGATGAATAAACTCATATTATATATATATATATTAAAAAGTATCATTTGATTGTAAGGAGAAAATACTATTCATCAATGTACGCCTGCTGAAGCTACCTGTACAATCATTTTAAGCAAACTTTCATATTTGTTTCACTCTTCTAATACGTGACAAGTCAATTATGACTGGTGAGTTAGACTTTGACTTGGATGACTTCACTAGAAGGTTTGTACATAACGAAGCAAACAAAAGCAACTCTTGGGGTTGCATGGCTAAAATGGAAAGGCAAGAGTGAGATTGAACCAGTTTTGAAAAATGATTTAGTTACTTTGTTGCATGTCATTTTGTTATTATTCTTATTGTCATTTACAAACTAGAGAACTAACCGTATATTCACAATCGTTAATCCAAAGACCATCTTTGACGTCCCAACGTTGGTTGTTTTTTCATGCATTTAACGTTTCAATGTTGGTTGTTTTTTCACGTCTTTACGTCTCCGCGGCAACGCGCGGGAGAAAGAACTAGTTATATTTATATGATAAAAGTGTGTGTTCGTTTAAATTGGTTAATATGTAAACGATAAAAAACCAAAAGAACAAATATAGTTAAGAAAATGTTTGCATATGTTGTGTTTAGTGAGAGAAATGTATTATTTATATTTAGTCCACGTTTATATAAAATGTATGGTTGTAGATTTAAGGGGTATTTGGGATTGCTTATTTTCGCCAACTTATAACTTATAAACTTTTTGAAAAGTAATAAGGTGCTTGAGATTGCTTATGTTGTGAAAGGAAAAGTTTCATAAATTACACTTTTGTAACTTATTAACTTAATGAAAAGTTATAAGGAGACAAAATAAGGAATCCCAAACACCCCCTTAGCTCTACATAGAGTGAGTGAAAATAAAAAGTTAACTTTGGATCCCAAGAGGTTAAAAAACACGATCCAAATTATGTAGCGCTATATACCTATATCTAAAATTAGACGTCTTTATATAAACGTGAGCTAAGTATAATTGAGGTTTTCTCATCACTGAACATAACATAGATCCGTCTCTGATTCTCAATAACCGTCTTTTAACTGTTTCAGTATTGATATCAACTTGTTTATCAGATATACGTTAACCATCTCGAAACAAAAAATATCAAACATAATCACTTTAAGTTAGTACCTTAATCACATGTTAGATGATGCACATAGTTGGATGCTACATATTCCTGATGGCTTATGAATTATAGCCGCCGTTGGATGTTTTGATTAGCTTTTTACTACGCTGCTGAACTCCAGTCTTCAACAAAACACACAAATCGATACGAAACAAATTTGTATAGGGTTGTTGTATAATAACAAGAATAACGAACTAACGCAATGATAACGTGCTATAAACAAGAGAGAGTAGAGAGGAAGATCATATCATTCATGTGTACATTTAACCATTACATTGAGACATATACATATAGCAGCATACATCTTGAAACTGAAAATATAATAAATATCTTATTTAATTATCCTAATGGGATGTAATGAGAATTGATGCCTGTCAGTAAAGATAGCCATAAGATAAGTTCTGTAACAGTATTTACATTCTTTTGATATTTTTAAACAACTTTTTCCAAATTTTAAACTATGTAGTTTTTATAAAATATTGAATGCATCAACAATTTATAAAACTAAACACAAATTTATCCGTGAAAAATTATATATTTTTTCTTTTATTGAATCACCAAACCTTTAATCCTTGAACATGATTTAGCCATTGGGATATTTTGAATAATATATAAAAAAATAAAACTTTTTAATATATAATCACATAAATTTCTACACTTTTTATATAAAACACTATTATTCTTCTCTTCAAATCTTTCCCACTCTACAAATTTATATAAAAAAAATCATGGAATCATCACAAGAAATTTTTTCCTATTCGGATTTAGAAAATGAGTTGATGGTTTCTATGGTTCGAGCTGGGATCCAACTTTTACTTGAACATGGTCAAAGCTCACAACCGTTTAAATGAACACCTCCACTCGAACAAGATTATGAAGCCGCTCATAACTGTTTATTTGAAGACTATTTTGCCAACTATGCATTGTATGATCTTAAAAAATCTTGACGCTGTTTTCGTATGAGTCGTCCTCTAAATGGGGTTGGTTAATCAAGAGCCAATTCTGTTTGCAACAACATATTGTTTGGGAAGAATGGAGCATCTTTTGACAATGTTGAAGCTGCAGCTAAGGATGCTAATGCCCATGACTTCGTTGTTAAGTTCCCGGATGGGTACGAAACTAAGGTGCTTTTTTTCATAGTTAAAATGTACGTAGTTTTTTTTAGTAATTACGTTCTTAAAGTTAAAAACAACGTAGTTTTCTGGTAACAGGTTCTCACAACTAAAAGGAGCATAGTTTCATGTAGGGGTGTGCATAGGCCAGTTTACGGTTTAAACCGAACCAAAACCAAAATTCCAATTTTAGGAAGCTGTTTGGTTTCGATTTTATGTATGGGTTCAGTTCAGTTATGAGTTGGTTTTCGGCTTTGCATTTGGGCTTGAAATGCTTGGGCCCAAAAAGTTGGTTTGAAAATTTTTTTTGGGCCTAAAACTTTTGGCCCAAATAATGAGTATGGGCCCTAGATACCACAACAAACATATAACAAGTTTGGTGTGGTTTTGTACTGAAGTTCGGTTCGGTTCAGTTCGGTTTTGTAACGAGACATCACAAAAACCAAACCGTAACTTTCGGTCTTCACAAATAAATAAACAAACCGAACTGTTGGCTATTAGTTTGGGTCAGTTATTTTGGTTCATTTTGTCGGATATTTCGGTTTCTATTTGGTTAATCAGTTTTTTTTTGCTCACCTCTAATATTTTACTAATAGCAGGTTCTCATAGTTAAAACGAACATGTCGAAGCACGAAATGAACCTTACCTGATCCATGACGATGTTTCCACGGATTTTCGAGATGAACGAACCACGTCTTAATCTTCTTCTTCAGCGGCTGCGCCTGCGACCTGCAATGCTGAGACCTGCAATGGTTTCGGGGGTGTGGAGGTGACTGCTAAGATATCCTGAGGATTTCTTGTTTACAGACACAAAAAGTGGTGGTGGCTCTTATTGAGCATGACCCACTGATAAGGAGGTGGAGACCTCCTTATATAGAGTCTCATGGCCACCATCATGGTACCCTAATGGGCCTAGCCCAGTTAGGGTTACCTCCACAAAACCCCCTCGGCCCAATAACATTGTATTAGCCCATGTAATGAAATAAGCCAAACATAATAGATTTAGGGTCGTAGAACCGGGTTTTAGTACCATACCCCTACAAGCCCCCCCAAGTCCAGTGTTGCTCCTGGGCGCGCAAGCGTCTAGGTGGAGCGCTGGACTTTATAAGGTGTGAGGCGGTTTTTTCCCTTTTCTTTGGCCTTGTCTTTATTGTCTGAGTTTTGAGAGGCTTTCTTCATGATGGTGACATGTTGTAATAAAAGCCTGCGCGCGAGGCGACTTACGAGCTATAATAATAATGAAGCTCGCGCGTGAGGCGATTTACGAGCTATAATAATAATGAAGCTGGCGCGAGAAGCGACTTACGAGCTAAAATAATAATAATGCCTGCGCGCGAGAGGCGTCTTACGAGCTGTAGCATAATAAAGCCTGCGCGTGAGGCGTCTTACGAGCTAAGAATAATAAAAGCCTTCGCGCGAGAGGCGTCTTATGAGCTTTGAGAATAATAATTGAGCTGGCGCGTGAGGCGACTTACGAGCTGTGAAAGTAATAAAGCTTGCGCGCGAGAGGCGTCTTATGAGCTTTGAAAATAATAATTGAGCTGGCGCGTGAGGCGACTTACGAGCTGTGAAAATAATAAAGCTTGCGCGCGAGAGGCGTCTTATGAGCTTTAAAAATAATAATTGAGCTGGCGCGTGAGGCGACTTACGAGCTGTGAAAATAATAAAGCTTGCGCGCGAGAGGCGTCTTATGAGCTATAAGAATAATAATTGAGCTGGCGCGTGAGGCGACTTACGAGCTGTGAAAGTAATAAAACTGGCGCGTGCGGAGACTTACGAGCCTGTAGAATAATGAGAGCCTGCGCGCATGGCGACTTACGAGCTTGTAGAATAATGAAGGTGGCGCGTGAGGCGGCTTACAAGCTGTAAAATAATAAAGAAGCTGGCGCGCGAGGCGACTTACGAGCTTGTAGAATAATGAAGCTGGCGCGCGAGGCGACTTACGAGCTTGTAGAATAATTAAGCTGGCGCGTGAGGCGACTTACGAGCTTGTAGAATAATGAAGCTGGCGCGTGAGGCGGCTTACAAGCTGTAAAATAATAAAGAAGCTGGCGCGCGAGGCGACTTACGAGCTTGTAGAATAATGAAGCTGGCGCGCGAGGCGACTTACGAGCTTGTAGAATAATGAAGCTGGCGCGTGAGGCGACTTACGAGCTTGTAGAATAATGAAGCTGGCGCGTGAGGCGGCTTACAAGCTGTAAAATAATAAAGAAGCTGGCGCGCGAGGCGACTTACGAGCTTGTAGAATAATGAAGCTGGCGCGCGAGGCGACTTACGAGCTTGTAGAATAATGAAGCTGGCGCGTGAGGCGACTTACGAGCTTGTAGAATAATGAAGCTGGCGCGTGAGGCGGCTTACAAGCTGTAAAATAATAAAGAAGCTGGCGCGCGAGGCGACTTACGAGCTTGTAGAATAATGAAGCTGGCGCGCGAGGCGACTTACGAGCTTGTAGAATAAAGAAGCTGGCGCGTGAGGCGACTTATGAGCTTGTAGAATAATGAAGCTGGCGCGTGAGGCGGCTTACAAGCTGTAAAAGAATAAAGAAGCTAGCGCGCGAGGCGACTTACGAGCTTGTAGAATAATGAAGCTGGCGCGCGAGGCGACTTACGAGCTTGTAGAATAATGAAGCTGGCGCGTGAGGCGGCTTACGAGCTTGTAGAATAATAACAGCTTGCGCGCGAGGCGTCTTATGAGCTGTGTGAATAATAAAGGCCTGCGAGTGAGGCGACTTACGGGCTGTAAGAATAATAACAGCTTGCGCGCGAGGCGTCTTATGAGCTGTGTGAATAATAAAGGCCTGCGCGTGAGGCGACTTACGGGCCGTAAGAATAATAACAGCTTGCGCGCGAGGCGTCTTATGAGCTGTGAATAATAAAGGCCTGCGCGTGAGGCGACTTACGGGCCGTAAGAATAATAACAGCTTGCGCGCGAGGCGTCTTATGAGCTGTATGAATAATAAAGCCAGCGCGTGAGGCGACTTACGGGCTGTAAGAATAATAACAGCTTGCGCGCGAGGCGTCTTATGAGCTGTGAATAATAAAGCCAGCGCGTGAGGCGACTTACGGGCTGTAAGAGTAATAACAGCTTGCCCGCGAGGCGTCTTATGAGCTGTGAATAATAAAGGCCTGCGCGTGAGGCGACTTACGGGCAATAAGAATAATAACAGATTGCGCGCGAGGCGTCTTATGAGCTGTGTGAATAATACAGCCAGCGCGTGAGGCGACTTACGGGCGGTAAGAATAATAACAGCTTGCGCGCGAGGCGTCTTATGAGCTGTGAATAATAAAGCCAGCGCGTGAGGCGACTTACGGGCTGTAAGGATAATAACAGCTTGCGCGCGAGGCGTCTTATGAGCTGTGTGAATAATAAAGCCAGCGCGTGAGGCGACTTACGGGCTGTAAGAATAATAACAGCTTGCGCGCGAGGCGTCTTATGAGCTGTGTGAATAATAAAGCCTGCGCGTGAGGCGACTTACGGGCTGTAAGAATAATAACAGCTTGCGCGCGAGGCGTCTTATGAGCTGTAATAATAGTGGAGCTTGCGCGTGAGGCGGCTTACGAGCTACTTTATGTCACGCGCCACGTGCAGATGTTGCATGCACGTGCGTGTAGACTTTGGTTTTGTGTTATGCGCCACGCGCAGATGTTGCGTGCGCGTGCGTGTAGACTGTGACATGTGCGAGCATGTGATGCGTAAGCATGTGTAATATGCGTGAGCATATGTGATGCGTGAACATATGGTATGAGGATTCCCAACCCCTAAGTTTGGCGTGTAGCCATATGGGATCTTAGGAGGATTCCCAACCTTGCAGTTTGGCGCGTAGCCATATGGGATATTAGGGGGATTCCCAACCTTGAAGTTTGGCGCGTAGCCATATGGGATATTAGGAGGATTCCCAACCTTGAAGTTTGGCGCGTAGCCATATGGGATATAGGAGGATTCCCAACCTTGAAGTTTGGCGCGTAGCCATATGGGATATTAGGAGGATTCCCAACCTTGGGCGCGTAGCCATATGGGATATTAGGAGGATTCCCAACCTTGGCGCGTAGCCATATGGGATATTAGGAGGATTCCCAACCTTGAAGTTTGGCGCGTAGCCATATGGGATATTAGGAGGATCCCAACCTTGGCGCGTAGCCATATGGGATATTAGGAGGATTCCCAACCTTGGCGCGTAGCCATATGGGATATTAGGAGGATTCCCAACCTTGAAGTTTGGGGCGTAGCCATATGGGATATTAGGAGGATTCCCAACCTTGAAGTTTGGCGTAGCCATATGGGATATTAGGAGGATTCCCAACCTTGAAGTTTTGGCGCGTAGCCTGATGCGCGCATGCACGGCGATAGAGTGGTGACTCGCAAGTGCGTGTGCATGGCGGAGGTCTCTTGCGCAAAACCCAGATGGTGGTTTCCGCGGCGGCACATGCACGGCTGCGGAGTGAGAACCCCCGGGCGTGCGTACATGGCGGCGGAAGTCTAGTAACTTCTGGATCTGCAATTTAAGAGTCAGATCTGCAACTTTAGACCTAAAATTCAGGTCTGTAATCTAGACCTAGATCTGTAAATCAGATCTGGACAGATCTGAAGATTCGGAGCGGATTTAAAACCATCACAGATTCGGAGATCTTGAATCACAGATTCACAGATTCGGAGATCTGATCATTCGAATCACGGATTTTCCTTCTTGCCCAGATCTGGAAGCCTCTTTTTAGATCTATGGATCTTTTTGAGCTTTAAATAGAACAAGCTTTGAAGCCTTTTTCTGTAAACTTCCAGATCTGCGTTTTTCTTGGGAGAGATCTGACAGCCGAGATGAAGATCGAAGGGCAGTTCGTTGCCGTCCCACGGATGGCGCCCAATGTCGAAGCACGAAATGAACCTTACCTGATCCATGACGATGTTTTCCACGGATTTTCGAGATGAACGAACCACGTCTTGATCTTCTTCTTCAGCGGCTGCGCCTGCGACCTGCAATGCTGAGACCTGCAATGGTTTCGGGGGTGTGGGAGGTGACTGCTAAGGATATCCTGATGATTTCTTGTTTACAGACACAAAAAGTGGTGGTGGCTCTTATTGAGCATGACCCGCAGATAAGGAGGTGGAGACCTCCTTATATAGAGTCTCATGGCCACCATCATGGTACCCTAATGGGCCTA